>NC_046168.1:75683761-75991261 GCF_011064425.1 Rattus rattus | reverse complement strand
GATGAACTTATACCAGAAATCCACAGCCTCACCAGGGTTCATTCTTGATATTGAATATTCTGTTTTTATTTAAGTTTGGGTTTGGGGGCTTTAGAGACAGAGTCTATCCATGAGGGTTACACTGACCTGAGACTTGTTACATAGTCAAGGTAGGCTTCAGGCTCCAGATCCTCGTGCATCAGCCTTCCAAGTTCTGGGATGACACCAACATTACCCAACCCAGATTTTTCTCTGACTTTTGATAGGTGTACTAATGTCTAAAAGCTATTTTATTATCATACAGAATATTATCATACCACTAAAATATCTTCTGTGCTCTATCATGGAGAATACCCCATCCCAGCCTATGACAACCACTGATAGATTTTTCTTGTAAATTTCCTCAATAGTTTTGCCTTCTCCAGCATGCCACATATTGGAATTGTGCATTGTACACCTTTTTAGATTAGTAATTAACATTACTCTATCTTCTTTTTTCAGAGACTTTTAAACTATGCTTTTAATTGAAATAATTATATCACTTCCTCTTGTCCCTCCAATCCCAGCTACCATCGCTTGAACTCCTCCTATGTGCCTTCACACTAAAATCGATAGCTGCCTTTTCTTTGATTATCATTGTTATGCATATGCATGTGTATGGATGCATATATACAAAACCATGTAAGTATAACCTGGTGAATCTCTCTTATTTGTGGTGTATTTGCGGCCAGCACCAGACAACCAAATAAGGAGGCTCATCCCTAGGAGAAGTTAATGTTCTACCTTATAGCTTAATCTCCTTCTTTTCATGCCCAAAATACCTTGTAATATAAAGGCATGACCTTCATCTTTATGCATTTATTGAAGGACCTTTTAGGTTCTTCCAAGTATTGACAATTATGAACTCCTGCGATACCTGTATGCAGGTTTGTTATCAGACTCAAGTTTTCATTAAATATCAAAGAATATAACTGCTGGCTCCTGCAACTAGAACATCACTAGCTTTGAACAAAATGACCACACTAGCCTCCAAGTGCTGCATTCTCCAAGGGACCTACTACTTTGCCTTCCTATCGGCAGAAGAGCTCACGCAAGTCCATGAGCTCTCAGAGGTCTCCCTGTTTGGTACTATCAGGAGTTAGGTTTTGGCCACTCTCCTGGGTGTATGCTGATAGATTATTGTTGGTTGACTCATACGTAGGTCTACAGTATATATAACTGTGTGTGTCTGTTGCATATACATATTCATGCTCTCATTATACGTATTTTGGGATGACATATGTTCACATCTGTTGCCCATTTTGCTGTATGTTTTGTATTCTAGTTGCTAAGTTCTAAGCAATCTTTAGGTTGGTAATTATAGGTGTGTTTGAGATGGCCTTTGTCAGGTTTGTCTTTTGCAAACATGGCCTTACAGTCTGTTTTCTTTTCCCGCTCTCTTTGTAGTTTTTCATTTTTTTTTTAAAGCTTGAGGCATTGGTCCACTGACATGACACACAAATGGGAAAATTTAAATATTTTGCCATAAAATGTGCTTTATCCCCTCCATATTAATTGAAGCCATGCAAGTCCCAGTCACCATCTGGTACCTCAAATTTAATTCCTTCAAAGTACCGAGAGTGATTTTCACACTCACCTCTTTACAAGTCTGGCTAACTAGATTTTTCTTGAAAAATAGGCTTGTTATATGCTGCTCTTTAAGCACCAAATGCCTGACGCAAACACTGAAGAAATCTCCTCACCCATCCCATGTATATGGTCTTTTTTTTAATGTCCTTTTCTTGATCCGATTTCCCATTTACTCTGGCAGTTTCCCCATTCCCCTGCAGAACTATAAAATAAAATATGTACCTTAATTTCACAACTGAGGTGGAAAAAGAATTGGATGCAGTTGCTTTCACTTCAAATACAGTGCTGGAGCCAAAAGCAAAGCGAATTCGTTTGCTCATTCGTATAATCATTTTCAAGTATTAGCATCTTCCTGTTAAGAAGTGAATCGTGGAAGTTGATGAAAGGGAAGCTTGCAGGGGGAAGTTTATTTAGACTTTCAAATAGTTTGAAAAATTAAAACCCAAGTCTAAGGCTCAGTAGGAAAGCTCTATTCTTCATGTGTGTCTGTGGAAATGATGAGACCATGGAATTACAAGGTGTCCCACTTCTTCAGAGTGGTCAAGGAAATCAAAGAACTGTGGAAGCCATTACTGTCCAGGAACCAATCTTGGAAGCCTCATCGCTGAAGACAGGACCCTGAAGCAAATGAGAAGGCCAACAACTAGGCACAGATGGTGAAATCCAGATGCTTCCCCTGTTCAGCATAAGGGAGAAATCATAAGGACAAAAGCCAACCTGCTAAGAGATAGCAATACAGTGTCTAAGAATAATGATGTCATTCAACAGACATTTATATGTTCTCTACACCAGGTGAATCAGTTCCCAGAACGAGACAACCACTTAGATGGAGACATCACAGACAAGAGCAGCTACATGCAGCAAAAGAGAAAATGTAGCTGTATAAGTTCTTCAGAGGAGAAGGCCCTCCCCCAACTAGGAGGTGTAGCCAGCTAGGCTTTATGGAAGTGAAGATGCTGACTAGAGGACACAGGTAGAAAGGGTGGTTAGGATGGGAGGACATCTTGAGGAAAATGGTGGATGTCAATATTCGTGTCCTCTGGTGCTGTGTGAGGACAGATTAGGTGAGGCTCAGACATACAACAGGATACGAGGAGATGTGGAGAGGCACACAGGTTCTGAGCATCCAGACCAACAGTGTTTGCTGCCTACTATTGTATACAATATTACCCATAGCCTAACAGCTTCAGACAATAAAAAATCGTCATTTTGTGGCAGTGTCTGATGGACAGCAATCCTGTTGCGATTTAGTGGGTCTTCCCATTTTCTCATAGGTCTACTGTCAAAGTTTTTCTCTAAGACTTGTTGGCAGGGGTGTGAGGATGTGGATCTACTTCTAAACTCAAGGAGCTGTCAGTCAAAGACCCCAGTTTACTCTCATGTGAGTCTCTCCATAGAAGGAAACTTCACCTACAAATGAGAGGGGGGCATTGGGTGCAGAGGGAGAGAAAAGAGAGAGCTGCCTTGTTTTTATAACCTGGGGCTGGCAGCAGTTCCTCATTGCATCTGTCAAATTCTGGTCTCAGAGACCCATCCTCTTGCAACGTAGAGACACACAGGGTGTTGTGAGAACATTTGGGTCATCTAGGTGTCTAACTATTACAATGACCACTTTAGATGTATACATATGAGACACATGCATCTTTGAGTGTGTTGTTTGTGTTATAATCGAATCTAGTCTGAGCAGTAGACTACAGGAACAAGAAAATAGAACCGTATGTCTCACAGGTGTACTTAGTGGCACATGAACGTGTGTTTGATGAATGGCAGGAAGAGGGAGCATTGGGGAAAACGGCTGGAAACACGGTACAGGTGTTCCCGAGAACTAGGGCAGCCTTAGCTAGCAGAATGGAGCTGGTGGGGTGGAGGAAGTGGGCCAGAATCTCAAATCAACAGCACAAACCTGGATGAACAAGATCTACTGTCAATCTCCAGACTAGTTCAAGTAGAGAGCTCATATTTTCCTCCTTTCACCAAACACTGAAATACCTCTTCTGTGCCAGGCACTTGCCAGGGCACAAGAACTGGCAAAATCTTCCATTCTATTTGGGGGAAGATAAGTAAACAGAAATTGACATTGCAGGCAATAGGTAGCATGTTCTTGGGGAACAGAAAAACGTGTGTACTCTGAACTGCGACCCTATGGTTTGCCACTTTGGTAGATGGACTTTAATATGGAAAAAAGCCTTCTGACTGAATCAGGTAGGAAAGTCCAGAGTTAAACTGTGAGAGCTTCACGTGCAGAGACAACATTTTGCTCATAGATGCAGAGCTCACCAGTGAGGCTGGGATTTTTCTAGGGAGCATATGTTATGGGGAGAAAGGAAAAGAGGCAAAAGATGAAGGATACCAACTGCTACACAGTTAAACAAAAAGTAATCTAGACAAAGGCAGAGATTTGGAGAGACAGGAAAAGTGATGACAGGGTAAGAGAGACAATGGTGCTGAGAATCAAAGACTGGAGACAGTTCTGCAGTGGCTGAGATGTGTCAGAAAGGGGGATGGAAATAAGGACGAGACAATATCTGCTGAGTTTAGCCATGAAGCCGTTTGCTGCTACATTGGCAAAAACAGACGCAGTCCCTACCATAGAGAGTTGCAAACAACCATAAGGCAAGAGAGTGCAGCCATTCATCAAAGAATGTGACAACCAACGGGAGGAAGGAAACAGAAGGTGCCATAGCTGGAGAGGATGTGGGCCGGCTGGAAACTGCAGATACAGCAGAATGGATAATGTAAGAAGCAGTGTCTCTTCCGAGATAAGGAATGGGCTCAGAATCTCATGTGGAAGACAGGCTTGCATGTGTAAAGAGGAGAGAAGGAACGAGCAAGCCAAAAAGTTACACTTCCTAATGTAAATAAGTGAGCTGCTTTGGGAAGGAGTTGCCGGGCAGAAGGAGGAGTTTGAGGAGTCTGGTTGCACTGGTGGGCGTTAGTAGTGCTGTTCCTGTGGGATGGAGGCAAGGAGACCGAGTTCGAGACCAACCTGGGCTACAGTGTGAGCCTCTGGGTCAGAATAAATAAATCAGAAGCCCCAGACATTCCCTGTGCAGTGATGAAGAGGAAAGCGTCCAGGGTCATTGAGGAAAGGGAATAAGAGCAGTACTGGGGGACATTTGACCTTCTGATTCTATTACGACACCAATTTGTGGTGGTTTTTCACTCTGACCGATTCACTAAAAGTTGATTGAATGCTTCCCATGACTTAAACAATGTTGGTGTTGAAGACTAAGGACTAATAAATGATTCTAACAGGCAATCTGACAGCACTCTTAGATACATGTTTAAGGTAGAAAGTTCCACACAGAATGAATCAGAAAACTGACACTTGAGGCGACACTTTTCTATTTCTGTGATAAAACACCCAAACCAGGGCAACTTATGAAGGAAAGCATTTAATGTGGCTTCTACTCCCTAGGGGTTAGAGTCCTTGATGGCAGGGAAGAGATAGTGGGAAGCAGGTGACCGGAGCAGGGCAGCTGGACCAGCAGGGGCTCACACTTCTATTCATGAGGAAGAGGCAGAGAGCACACTGGGAATGTTATTTGGAACCTCAAAACTGGCCCCACGTGACTCGGCAACACCAATCCTTCCTAAACAGTTCCACCAACGGGGGAGGCAAGTATTCAAACACATTGGTCTCAGAGAGCTATTCTCATTCAAATCACAACATTGGGCACAGGAGAGCCAAGAGCAGCAGGGCAAGCTCTATTGAAACTGTAAAGTTCAATTTGTTGAAATATGTAGGCCTGTGTCCCACAACGGTCACTATCACCATAACTGGAGGAGTCAACTCTCTTCACTTCCACGTCCATTGCTTCTACTCCATTTTCTAGGTTCTGTTTCTATTATCTGGTTTATGCTTCCACCAACCTCAGATTAAAATTAGACGGGGGAGGGCGGGGAGTGGGGGGTGGGGTTGGGGATTTAGCTCAGTGGTAGAGCACTTGCCTAGCAAGAGCAAAGCCCTGGGTTCGGTCCTCAGCTCCAAAAAAAAAATTAGGCAGGGGGAAGTATTGGTACCAAACAGATATAGTATTTTTTTGCTCATAATTCCCCAGACAATACTGTGTAACAATGATTCAGGTAGCAATTACATATGTGTTATGTTTTAAGTGGTTATAGGTGGTTTAAAGAAGGTATGTATAAGTTAATATAAATATCATACCATTTTATACAAGGCCTTTAGATAGTCTCTGATTCTGGTATCAGCATGGGTTCTTGGAATTAATGCCCTTACGAATATTGAGGATGCGGAAATAAATCAAATTTCTACTACAACTAACATGCTTGCTCTATGAACACGAATAGGTGAATACTTTGTGTTTAAACAGTGGGTGGAAGGCACATCTTCCTATGGATTGAGGCAGTGACAGCACAGTTTCAAGAAGCAACCATTATGAAGTCATAGTTGTGTTTCTACTGGGTAAACTAGTCTCATAAAAACCCACATAAATAAGGCACGGAAGCCAGTGTGCTGCTGAGTCTCTCTTTTACACCAGCACTCTTTACTATTACCTGCCAGCAAACCAACAGGCCAGAACCCACACCTGCCATCCACTTCCGCCCTTGGAAGGCAGTCAGATAGCTGTTGAGACCGTGTATGTCATGAAAGTACTAAGTAGGTCAAGTCGTCCTGTGAAAGCCAAGCTGCCAACTGCTTTATTAGGAAGAAGACCATTTATTTCAATTATTTATGTATTCGACATCTGTTTGTTGAGTTGGAGACCGTTTGATGGAGATTTTGAGTCCTTCCATAATGAATCAGAGACACTTGCCTCTGGGAACTCACAAGTTACAGGAGAGAAAGACACAAGGCTAGCCGTGCAACACCAATTCTGCAATGCCAAAGCTCAAACCGTCCATTCATGCTTTGTGGTTTCCCTACTGGTAGGTTCAGAAGTGGACAGGAAAAGAAAAATCTATTTCTGGGCCAGCATGTAGCTGTTCTGCTGGTCCATGACAATATGCATAGTTTAGGCTTCACCCAGATGATGCTTTAAGAACTTGAAATGTCATGCACTTGTACATCGATGTATGCTCCTGTGCACACCCAATTGTGGCCAGAAAAAAAAATTAGCTATCATTTATTATTTGACCGAGACAGTCAAATAAAACTACCAAAATATGTAGGAAGGAAACAGAAGATCAGTAAACACACACACACATACACGCACGCGCACAATGACTAGAGGCTTACGGGTTGCTCAGACTGCACATCGGAGCTGAGGCTAGGAGCAGAGGCAGCTGAACGTCACCTCAGAGCTGCAGCCGAGCAGTAAGACAGCAGAGGCCTTGCTGGAGGAGATGGGCTCCAGGAAGAGAACACCCCACTTGCACAAAGTCACAAAGAAAGATCCAGGCAGAGTCTAAAGGTAGCTCCACAAGCCAGGTAGGCAGGGAACATGCCAGTAGAAAGGTGTAAAAACTACAGTGTGGGTGGAAAGCACACGCCACATGGTTACGTAGGTGAGCAGAATAGGAGATACACCTAGAGCGGGAACCTGCCCCTGTGATGGCAGAAGCACTGTCTGTCACCACCCAGCTAATGCAGGCATTCCCAAAGCTAGCTATGCTTACACTGCTGTAGCACAGACTTTGTGACTGTCCTATGAGGCTAAAATCTCATAGGAATACTGATTCGTGCTCTATTTTCACTGCCTAGTAGAAAGCTTAGCATATGGGAACCATTACATGTTTGCTAAATTAAACAAAGACTGACAGTTTGTTGGGGCGCAGTGGGGGGAGGTTGTCTATTTATTTAATTTTGTTCATTTCTTTTAGTATTAAGGATTTTTGTTTTTGCCTTTTTTTTTTGTATGACAGGTTGTTACCAGCAAAATATTAAGTTAGGATGGCTCTCCTGAATATTTATCATTTACCGTGCATCTTCAATCTCTTCCCTTTGCCTGTGAGGACTTCCCAGATTCCTTTCACCTTTGAACCAGAGAAAGGAACAGGAGAAAGTGAAGGAGCTTAAGTGTCACAAAGGGAGAAGGGGGTCGAGTGGGTGAAGGGCTACCAGCAACAGGGGATGGTGGTGGTGGGGCATAATGGAAGGTAGTGACAGGTGAAATAAAAACATGATACATGTATAAAAGTATCCCATGAAATTCTTAAGGATGGAGCCAATTACCTTCCCAACATTCCTTGCAGTAGGTCATGGGCAATGGTCTGAAACTTCTATTACCTTGAGTTTCAATAGGAAGCCCCTGATGCAAGAAACCAGGCAGAAAGCATCCCTTGAACTGTGCAGTACAGGTACCATTTACAGAACTGAGTTCACGTGACACTAGCACCGTGCCTGCAGCACAAGGCAGTAGCTATGGTGACTGCTTCAGTGCTGGCTACCTGGGGCAGAAGCACTGAGGTCCTTGTCCTAGTCAGTAGCCTGTCTTTGAGTACTAGCTCTATTGACAAGCTTCCCAGCCTGTTTCTATTGCCCTCCTTGCAAGTCTGTGATTTGTATAATATCACCTTCTCAAATCCATTTTTTTCCTTTAAACCAACAAGAGGCTTTACTGTTGTTGTTATTATTTGTTTTGTTTTGTGCTTTGTAATTTGCAAACTGGAAACCCTGACAATCTGTGGCTAAATCCTGGTGGACCAGATTAGAGCTTTCAAATATTATCTACAGGCAGCAGGAAGCCGTTAGTGGTTTTTAAAGGGATTGTAATAATCTCGGAACTGAAAGAAGATTAAACTGGTAACAGCACACAGCTCCGACTGGAGGAAGATGATTCCAGAAGCAGACAGACTAGGGAGGAAGCTTTTGTACCAATACAGGTGGGAAGTGATAAGGTAAAGTGTGACGGAAGGAGGAGTCTGGAGTGGGAGGCATGCCGAGGTACCTCTCTGGGATATCTGATTCTCATTTCTCACTCCCTGTACTATTTAATAATTCTGAAGAGTCCACAGAAGTGGTAGCATTGCAACACTGTTTCTGTCCGTTGGTGTGCGATCCTGGACAGCAGTTCAGTTGACTGTCTTTCCCATTGTGAAAATGACCAGTTTGGCCACCATCTCCTCCTTAGCTTTAGTGTTTCTAATACATAAACAAAACTTTAAAAATAATCTCCTCTGAACCTTCGAACTGGTTGAAACATTCCTAGAGTCATTGAGGAGTTAACTCTTCCAAGTGTTGTTCATATTTATGTGATATATACTTACGTTCCATCTTCATTCCTTTATGAATGGTTTCCTCAGAGAAGCTGCAGAATACAACAGACAGCTGCTACTGCTCTTATCGCAGGATGGAAGGTACTGGGCTGCACAGGTAGAAGTTTCTAAGACATGATGGAATTTACCATTAAGGGGTGTCCTCTTCTATTCTGTGACTGAAGGCTGTGAATTAAATGGATAAGTGACAGAGTCACTGGGGGGAAATGTTGATTTCATAAGCGCATGGATGAGGCTATGTGAGGGGACAGTGAAAAGCTCCAAAGAGGCCCTTAGACCTGGAGGATCCTATACCACGTGGTAAACAGAGAGCAATAAAATGTGGGAAAAAGACAAAGCAAGGGCAGAGGGCTGGGCTTCAGTCAAGGCTAAGTTATAGGGTGGTGTCTTAGTCAGGGTTTCTATTCCTGCATAAACATCACCACCAAGAAGCAAGTTGGGGAGGAAAGGGTTTACTCAGCTTACACTTCCACAATGCTGTTCATTATCAAAGAAAGTCAGGACTGGAACTCAAACAGATCAGGAAGCAGGAGCTGATGCAGAGACCACAGAGGGATGTTACTTACTGGCTTGCTTCCCCTGGCTTGCTTAGCTCGCTCTCTTGTAGAATCCAAGACCACCAACCCAGGGACAGCACCACCCACAATGGGCCCTCCCCACTTCATCACTAATAGAGAAAATGTCTTACAGCTGAATCTCATGGAGGCATTTCCTCCACTGAGGCTCCTTTCTCTGTGATAACTCCAGCTTGTGTCAAGTTGACACACAAAACCAGCCAGTACAGAGTGTGAGGAGTATACATGTAGGGAATGCATTGCGTAGTAAGCCTTGTTATACAGAATTGCGTCCTCTTGAGTGATGTGTTATCTCCTGAGTCACTCTTTCTTCACAGCACTGGAGGATCCATTTACAAGTGAACAATCCTAGTACAAAACCAGACTTTCTTTAATAAAAGGGAAACCTATGTCCTGCTTTTATGCAGACCAGGGCGGTGCCAAGAATTCCCTGTGTTTGCTTCAGTTTACAAAGCATCTTCAGTTCAAAAGAATCTTTGTTTAAAGGGACATATCTCAACGTAGTATATCTGATCCCCTTCAGCTGCCATGACAACATACAATGGGTGGCTTTCACAAAGCTGCCCCATTCATGCGTGAAGTATTTGTTACCAGTGTGTGAAATGTATAGGAGACCCAGGTGGAGGCATATGAGAGTCTATGACGGCAGACCTGCTATGCAGATCTCAGTGTGTACAACAGACAGATGGTAACTATGTGTGTTGTGCACATCTTGCGGTTATGTGCCAAGTGTCCTGCGATGAACTCCAAGAACACGACCCAATTCTTTAGTTATGCTAAAATTTGATTATATGGGATGTGACTTCACAGAAGAAATCCATTCCCTGAGAATAAGAAGTCTTTCCATCACGCAGTTGTTTCTGGTAAATAAGAATGGATTTATACCAAAATTGTCACAATTTTCTAAACAGCACAAGTCACCCTCCTTCGGGCTGATGTCCTGTGTGCATCAATTTATCCTAGATAAATGCACTCTCACCATGCATTGCAATGTGCTGTTTGACAAAATTATAGAAAAGGGTCCGATCTGCCGCAAAAGTGAATCATGTTGGTCCCAGGCTTCTGACTTGGCAGTTGGGTGAAGAAAACTGAGGCAATACCTCACTGTTAGGGTTGGCTTGTTGCTCTTGGCTGAAACACATAGTCACCTTCGAAAGCAGGTGACAAAGTGACAGCTATAAAGTTTTGAGTATGAGGCTGTCCTTTGGGTCATTTGTAACTTCTGATTTCTGTTTTTTAAAAAACACTTTGCAAAGTTAATAGACTTGCTTAGTATCCTCGATCTTCCTGACTAGGGGCATCTCTCAGAAGGAACACATTAGTAGTACAAGGACTGCAGAGACACACTGCTGGGCTACAAATTATGTCTCTATTGTTTGGTTGTAAGCAAATTCCATATGCTTTCCCCTACTTGGTTACCCACCTGTAAATCTCAGTCCTTCTGAGCACTGGATACATAAAGCATTTAGAGTGAAGTCTGGTCTATTTTCTGACATTATTAAAACTTACTTACAGAAATTAATTAATTAATTAATTAATTTAAAATCTGGGCCAAGAGATGCAGAATATTCAAATTAAGTTCCAGTACTCATACAGTTCAAAACTACCTGTAATTCTAGTTCCTGGGCCTCTGCAGACACCAGCACTCACCTGCACATACCACATGCAGACACAGACACAATTAAAAAGAAAGCAACTCTTTTAAAAGGAAAAAATCTGAGCATAGCAGCAAACCTTGTAAGCATAGCACTCAGGCACATGGGAAGTAAAGACAGAAGGGTCAGGAGTTCAAGACCAGCTTCAGCCTAGGCTACATGGTAAGTGTGAGGCCTGGACTACATGAGAACCTATCTTCACTAAAGTAAAGAAAGAAGGAGGGAAGGAAGCAGGGAAGGAGGAGGGAGAGGAGGGGAGGGGAGAGGAGAGGAGAGGAGAGGAGAGGAGAGGAGAGGACAGGAGAGGAGAGGAGGGAGAGGAGAGAGAGGAGAGAGAGAGGACAGGAGAGGATAGGAAAGGAGGGAGGAGAGGAGAGGAGAGGAGAGGAGAGGAGGGAAGAGGAGAGGTAATTAGGTTGAATTAAAAGCATTCTTACAAATGAACTACTCAAATCCAAGCTACTTTGTAGTATGTGGAAGACAGAATGTAATTCCCAGTTACCAACAACTGGAAAAGATCAAGATGATTGCCTCTTGACCCCTGCATTCTAATATCTCCTGTCTCTCTTCTATATTTTCTACACTTCTGGAAAAAGTCCTTAGTGATGTACACACTTTGCAGACATCTCCTATAAGATGTGGGAGACATGGCACCCAACACTGATGAGAGTTCTTTAAGGAAAGTTCCGTTTTTGTTTTCCTCAATGGGGATAATGACAATTTTATCTGATGGGGGTTTTTTTTTGTTTTGTTTTGTTTTGTTTTTGCTTACCATTTTAGTCAATCTCATTCGAAATCACAGTTTCGTGTGTGAGATAACCCCACCTTCCATCCTTCGTGCTCAGTAGCTAAGAATTCTGAGAGGTGTCTGTACAGCCTCTATGTAGTTTGTCTTCAAGATCCATCCCAAAGGAAGGACTTCCTGCTCCACCAGAAGAAGGGTAACATGTTACTGATGACCCCATTAGTGTGCTCTGTATAGACATGGGCACCATATACCACGGTTTTGTTTCTCTAAATGGGAGGAGTTCAGGAACTAGAGAGATAGGTGACATGGACAGAATTCTCACAGCATGAAAAGGTCACATAATTGTGTATAGCATACATGCAAGATGAGAAAGAGACAGCAGAGTAGCAGAGAGAGAGAGAGAGAGAGAGAGAGAGAGAGAGAGAGAGAGATAGAGAGAGAGAGATGGTGATAGGGAGGCAGACAGAAGTAAGCTATGGTAAAGGCAACCTAAAGGTCAAAATTGTAATATTAAATAAATCTTACAAGATTTTATAAACCCTAATTTATTGTCTATGTGCAACTGACATTTTAGCTCTTGGTTTAATACCAGACACTTCAAAGGATTCTTGTAGAAGAATGGTTGATAACCCTCTTACACAGTATAATTGGAATTCTGCATGTTAGAACATTTGGTTTCTGAAAGATTTTTGTAAATGTTAATAGCTGTCTTTTAAAATGGTGTAAGTGTGAAATGCTATGAAAAGCAAAGGTTTAAATGTCACTCCGGCTATAATTTTCATATTGTAAAAACTAAGTTTTTCAAAATGGAAAACCCTAAAAGCTTGCTGCAAGCCAGAAAATAGCGAGTTCACTCTTCCTTCTTGAAATGGATATGACATTTGACTAAATGAGGCAAATTTAAAATTAAAAGTAATCTGTTTGTCCTAAAATTTACTATTGGATGTTGATGGCTAACTGAAAAGAATTTGTATTTCTCTGCCCTGTCCGGCTATACTTGAGTCTAGAAACCTCATTCTGACTGGGGCTGTAGAAAACTGAAACACACACAGAAAAGCTGAGGTCAGGTGGGCTATGCTCTCTCTGCTGAAGCTGTACCAAGGAAGCAGTAACAGAACCTCCTCACATTTCGTATATACAGCACAGGAAGAAGGGCTTATAAAGCATTGTAGAAGAGTCTCTGTGGAGCAATAGCTCTCAACTTGTCTCAACCCCTTTGAGAGCCAAATGGCCTTTATACAGGGTTCACCTGTTAGATAACCTGCATATCAGAACTTTACAATACAATTTATAACAGAAGCAAAATTACAGTTGTGAAGTAACAACAAAAATAACGGTATGGTTGGGGGTCAGCATAATATATGGAACTGTATTCAAGGGTCTCAGCATGAGGAAAGTTGAGAGTCACTTCTATGGAGGAAGAGGCTTGGGTTGGAGTCACCCAGAACTAGGAAGCTGTGGGTGCTATTGTTTGCACACACTGTCAACATTCACACTCAGACCAGAAGAAGACTTTGCTAATTTCATTTGATCCTCCCCCAGTGAAGCCACTCCCATGGGTCTGAGGCACTGGGGGCTTTTGCCCGTGTCAAACGTTCACTCAAGACTTTCATGGCTTCCCACAGTTCTCTGCTTCTTGCTACTTCATGCAAGATTATGAGCCATTGTCCATCTTTTTTAAGTGTACCTGATGAGCTAGTCAATGGGTGAAAATAAGGGACAGAGTATTTGTTATGATTGGGAAATCGTTATTAGCCTTTCTGCCATCAGAGCTCAGGAAACATGGTAGGAGAAAAGGCAGAAAGAATATGAGAGCCAACAGATAGGCAGGAGTGCTTTGAAATGCTGTTCTCTGGATATGGCATGGCTAATTTAAACATGAACTCATAGCAGCTATGGTTACCTGTACAATATCTAGAGAAGATCAAGCCAGCCCAAATCCAACCTACATGTAGTAGATGATTTCCAGGGTCTACCCAACACTAAACCTTATTGGCAGTGGATACCTGCTGAGGATGGGAGAACTGTTCATTATTAAAGCTATTTGCCACTTGCATGTTTCCTTTGTTTGTGTGGATGCTTCCACATCTGTGCACATAGGGACATCACATAGACTTAGCAGAATATATAAATATAAGTATACATACTTAATTCAGCATGTGTATATGTATGCATTTATGTATGTATGTCATTAGGTTGGGAGGATGATATGTTGGGAGAACAAGGGGAAAATTTAAAGAAGAAAGTAGGAGTAGATAAGATCATATTTCATTGTATGCATGACTGAAATTGTCAAGAATAAAGAAGAAGTTTTAAGTATACCCAGTGAGCCAGCCAGGCAAACATGAATATTCTTGTTTGAATTTTTATTCTTTACTCTGGGCAGCAGACAAAAGGAAAGGGTTGAGCACTATTGGCTGACGATGATGGAGGGTGCTTTCGAAGAATCATTTGTAGTTTTCTTCCATCTTGCAAATTGAAACCAGTACTAAGCCAAACTGATACTAAAAGCAGTCCAGGGAGGGATACTATTGGCCAAGTCTAATGTTGAAACTAAGATATATTAGAGATGCAAATAGGGTGATCTCATTTTTTTTCTTAATTTAAAATGGTGTGACCCAGTAGGTATGGTAGCCTCCTTTCTCTCCATGAACACAGGACGTTTTGTCAAAAGGGACAATTGCTGATGATTGACCTTGTTACTCAGTTGGAACAGGGCAGTGGCTTTCAAATGCTAGAAACGATCAGTTACCTGCAGTGACACTGAGTATAGAGTCTCCACTCCAGAGCTCCTGGCTGGGAAGATCTAGGGGAGCACGAAGGGTGAGCAGTTCTAGCAAGTTCCCAGATGGTTCTGGGCTTTCATAGCCCAGCCTTTGGCAGCTGCTCAGAAAGTCTGTTTTCTATTACCAGTGCCAAGAGTTAACCGGGTTAGAGTTAACCCTAAGTGGAAAACGCACTATGGTTCCCAGGTATGAATTTTACGTCTTCCTTTGCCTAGTTTAGTAGAAAGACCACACACACACACACACACACACACACACACACACAGAGAGAGAGAGAGAGAGAGAGAGAGAGAGAGAGAGAGAGAGAGAGAGAGAGAGAGAGATTAGAGAGGAAAGCCAGGCAGTTTTGCCGTGATGTGCCAAGGTGGCAGCCTAGCAGAACTGCTTAAAAATTTTCGCAAGTAAATTATTGTGAACATGATCTATTTGGAGCTTTGATTAAACATTCAATTATAATTTCTCCCTGAAAATGAAAAGCGAACAACTCCCACCTGCTCTCCTTTTCTTCCAGCACTGCTGTGTGGTTTCAATGGGTTCGCCTCATTCAGCCCTGCCTGCCATCCGGGAGGAAGCTCTGTCATTCCCATCTGACAGAACTGAGGACACGACTTGAGGAGATTAAGAGCACATTTGAAAATAATGCCTTGAGTATCCTCCAAGTTAACCTTGGAATAAACAAGACTGTTCAAAAGAGTTGTCACTAACTGGCTGGCTCCTTTTGTTCCTGGTATGAGGCAATGGACCACAGTGACAAGGAATCAACCCCGTCGTACATTTACTACTTTCCTGTAAGGATGTGGTCAGGAGCACGATTTATTTCGTGGCAAAGTGTCTTCTCCATGCTGGAGAATTTCCCTCCTGTCTTGGTGCCAAGGAGAGTTATGTTTTCCCTGAGCACTGGGTTCGTTTCGTGGCTGAAACCTATAGCTAGGCACAGCATAAGCTAGCAAGCACTCTGGCTTTATTTTCCCTGGTTTGTCATCCCTCAGTCTATCTGGGATAATATTGACTTTTTAACATATTCTTGGTAATGGCATGACTAGACAATTTAAGGAAGCCGATAATAAACTCTGTCTCAAATTAATTAAGCGTGTTTCCTGCAGGAAGACACCACCATTCCTGCTCAGATGGACAACAATAGGCGGAAGTGGGAAATAACTGTGGGGGGAGGGAACTAACGCTGGAGGAGCTGGTGAAGGCTGGAAAGGGAAATCCAAGCTGCACCATACTGGGGCCTTGTAAACTGCCAACCGGAGTTCTTGCGATTCAATTTCCTTATTTCTATTTTGTCCCTTATCCCCTTTAACATTTCTTTGCCTGCCAGTCATCTTCTCTCACAGGCAGGCTATGTGTGAAGACTATTCCTTGCTTGCTTTGTCAGGAAATAATTCGATTTTGGATAGGCTGGTAGAGGAGAAAGGCTCTGCTTGATTCTGCCCAGGACTGAACGATACACAGTGTGGGAAAGCTATAACTCCGCTATGTTTAGTTTAGTCAAGATTTCTTTTTAATTTTAACTATGTAAGGAATCCTGAATGCAGGAATGTTGCTCCAGGATAGAACACTGGCCTACCAAGTGTGGGACCCTGAGCTCAATGGCCCCAGCATTGGAAAAAATTAAAAAAAAAAAAAAAAAAGAAGTAGAAAGGGAAAGACATCGGTGTTGTCTACAATGTGCTTCTGAATGCTCATCTGAGGCCAAAGATGACAATACAATAAAAGGTGCCTCTTAAAATGCACTCATTAAATATAAGGGAGCAGCCAAGAGCTTACCTGTGTAGCTCTTCACCCTCCTCAGCTCAAGGACCCTAGTTTCACACAGTGACAAGGACACAAACACTACCAACCTTGTGTGATTGAGCGGGGAGAACATGCATCTTGAATCATGTTATAATCAAATGTCAAACTGAGGAAGTCGCTACAGAATGAAGGGCACAATCTCTTGAAAACATCATTGTGAAAGACAAACGTTAGGGTTGAGAATCTTATCCATTAGTTTTCATAAAGAGTAAAAATCAAATATAATTTCGAATTCTCTCTTAACCGAAGTACATTTGCTCCAAAGTGCATGATTGTGGAGCATTGGTAAAATAGGAATGAAAGTTTACCGTGTTTGAATTTCAGTCTTTTCCTTGTCTCGTGGTTATTGCTGTTCTGAGTGGGTATCAGTAGCTTAGGACATACACACCCAGCAAATAGAAAGTAAATACGTCCACATTTATTCTTAAGTGGTTTATAACTACAATAATATAATAATCCTATAGAGATGGGGATGTGGACATATCATACCCCGTGCTCACTAGGACTCTGATACAGAAGAAAGATAGACGGGTGGATGCATATGTGGGTGGAAGGATAAACTGATAAAGGAATGCATAGAATACTGAAGCAAATGAGTCAAGATATAAATAATGCCGATACAGCTGTGTGACGTCACACATAATTCTTCGTATTTTAGTACAGTTTTCTTTGTCTGAAATTATCATAGATTTTAGTGCATGTATGTGTTTTGTGAGTGCATTTCTCTTTCCTTGTTTCTTTCTTCCTTCCTTCCTTCCTTTCTTTCTTTCTTTCTTTCTTTCTTTCCTCCTTCCTTCCTTCCTTTTAATGGAAATAGCCATTGAATGTTCCTTCCCCATACTGAGTTCGGTAGATGAAGTGTATGTGATATGGCAAAGAACACAGCTACAAAGCAAGGTCGTTCACCCAACAACCATGGCATAACCCACAGCCATCTCAAGAGCGCTGCATCTAGTCCTGCCCAGCACTGACTTAACAACTAACAAAACAAAACAAAACAAACAAACAAACATTTAAAGCCCTGGCCGTTTGCCATTGGCAAGGCCGAGTTCTCGAATGGTAGCAATGTTATACCGGCCATCATACAAAAGTGTTTATATCAAAAAATGCCCTACCTTCCAACCTATAAAAGAACATCAACATACTGACACATTGCCAGTGCCACTTGGAGGCTTATACTCGTTCTCTGACAGGTTAGTGCCATTGTTCTTCAGGATGCCCAAGTAGATGTGTGCTAAGCATTAGCACTGATTGTTAGTGTGGAGCAAAGGAAAAGAAAGCATTTGTTCTGTTCCATCCCTGAGTGCTTTAATTTTAATGTTCTCTCTCTCTCTCTCTCTCTCTCTCTCTCTCTCTCTCTCTCTCTCTCTGTCTCTCTATCTCTCTCTGTGTGTGTGTGTGTGTGTATGTGTGTGTGTCTCTGAGTGTGTGTCTGTGTGTCTGTATGTCTTTCTTTTCCTCAAAGAGATCATCCAGTGACCTTGAAATCTGCGCTGGCATTTTGTTGGCAGGAAAGAAAGCTCTCTCTTCTCATTTGCAAAATGAATAACAATTTGATCATCCTTAAACTTCTAAAAGGTTAATTATGCTCTCTCTGTGAGTACCAAATGAAAACCTGTTTTATCTCTGCCCAAATGAAGCCCACAGGGCTCACCCTCCTTCTGACTCTGCCAGGAGACCAAGTCCTTCCGGCTGTCAATTACCCGCTATCAACTCTAGATCTGGGAGAGCTGCAGTAGATTTTCTCATCCCCAAACCATGACAGCCCTCATTTGCTAGAGCTGGGTGGTGGCTTTAAAATTTTCTCAGCAGGAAAGTGTTATCTGGCTTTGGGCATGATGGAAAGAAAAGAGAAGCCGCCAGAGTGAGCAGGAGAGAAAGGGAAAGATTAAAGGGTGTCTGATGACTACAATTTCACTTCACTTCAAAGGATTCCACCCAGAAACAATAAACCAACAACAACAAAATGCTAGGATGGTAATAATAAAAAAAAATCATCACCGTAAAAATTAAAAGCAAATTTAAAATATTAAAAGTCTACCATGCTGAGAAGCCTTAGATCCTTGACAGTGCAACACCCGTTCAGAGCAGTTCTGTCTGTACACGCGAGATAACGGCAGCTGTGGGTCAGTGCTCATGGTTGGGGAAGGGGCACCTTGTAAGGAAAAGTTGGCCGTCTACCCTTCCCCCTTCTGAAGTTTCTGAGCTGCTGCTATTTTGTGGTTATGTGTAGCCTCTTTAGCCATAGCCAGAAATCGTTTCTTTAAAAACGGGGTTGAGAGAGTTACATTTCATTTTTATTATAAGGGAACCTCATCTTTCAAAGGAAAGTAATACCGGAGAATGGCGGCTGGGGCGGGGGTGACCAGGAAATCTTGCCTCTGCCTGATGGTCGTAGCTTCTTGATTTTTAATAACTTGTACAATTTCATGTGAGTCAATCAAACTTTATGTTATGTGGAAAGGAAAACAGAAAAAACATTGGAATGGCTGAGCAATGTATCCCCACCCCCAACCACCCCACTACCCACGCTGGAAGGAAATATGGCGCTGCCTAGAACAGCTCAGACACTTAACAGTGATGGGGTTATCAAGACACCATGTGGACCTGATCTTTAGTCTAGGGGAGAGAAAGAGACAGAGACAGAGAGACAGAGACAGAGAGAGAGACAGAGAGAGAGACAGACAGACAGACACAGACACAGACTCAGACACAGACACAGACACAGACACAGAGAGAGACAGAGAGACCTAGGGACAGAACAGCAAAGCTATAAGAAGACCCAGTAGGGACAACTTTCCCATGATTCCATAAAAACGGGAGTCATTTAAAACATAAAACACTAGGGCAAATCTATGCTTTCTGTCTTCCCTGTCTAGGTTTATCTTCACATATCTGTAACGTGTGTAGAGACCAGCAAATGCCTTCATCAGCCTAAACACCAGGTAAACACTAACTCCCTGTGAACCTGTCCCTCTAGGTGCCATTCATCTCTATTCTACTTCCTGTCTCTACAGACTCCAAAGTAGGCCCACATAGAAATGAAATCGATGTTGGTTGGTCCTGCTGCGCCTTCCTCATTTCACTTAGCTCGTTGTTACCGAGATTGAGCTGTGTTGTAGCCTGTACTGAAACTCCATTTCTTCTCTGAGGTTGGCTATCCTCCCACGGTGTGTTATCTCCTCATCGGCTCGTGGGAGTTTGTCCTGTTTTCACTCGGTTATCATGAAGAGCGGTGTTAGGATTGCCGGAGGACACCGGGCTGTTTGCATCTCTGCTTTCAATGCCTTGGTGTATGTGCATAGAAGGGCAATTACTAAGCCCTTGTTTTTTATGCACAACTTATTGTGATAGGTAGCACAACACACATGGGTTGTGTGATATTTGAGTCAAAAAGATATTTTCTTAGAAATTATTGAGAATTAATTTTGTTTTCGTTCCACTCTAAGTTATCTTTTTCTTATTGTCATTGAGTTATTTGAACACTTGGAGAAAATTATTGAGTTTTTGTTTATTTACTCTAATTTGTCTTATTTTAATCAGAGTGCAGTCCCCAAACTCCACATTTTTAAAAAAGCCTTTCTGAGTGGTATACAAAGGGAGTCAAAGCTAGGTAAACCTTTGGGTCTGGCTGTCCAGTCACCTAGCTCATTTGGAAAGTTCAAAACCAGCAAGAGATACTGTCTCAAAAACTATGCAGAGGTCACAAGGCAACTTAGAGGACTTGGTTCTTCTCCTTCAACCATGTAGATCCAAGGCATTGAGCTCAGGTCCTCAGGCTTGGTAGAACGTGTTTTCGCACGCTGAACCATGCCCAGACATGGGAATTTAGACGGAATAAATTCTGAAGCAAAGAGAAATGACTTTATTAAGATGTTAGGCTTAGAGGGGACATGTCATTTAAAAATCACACGATGCTAAAGTTTTGAAGGAAAAGAGAAAGGTAGCAAAGAAGACAATAAAAGAGATAATAAGACACCTCACAGGGACTGGTACAGACTGTGTGAGTTACAGATCTGTTGGGAAGAGCTGCCTGAATTGCCAGTACCATTTCAAGGTCTCCCAGTAAGTTTCTACACCAATAGAAACTGAGTTGGGTTGCCTGAATTCTGTACCTGTTCCCTGAGCCATTTTGTTCCCTGCCCTCCCACCCCCATACACTGCCTTGCTCTCATACCCTGGAAGCTGGCAGAGAACTTAGCACTCTGCTGAGGATGACCTTGAACTTGTGATCTTCTGCCCCACCTCCCCAGTGCTGACAGAATGAGTATGTGTCTCCTCCCCTGGCTTTAGGTCATGCTGGGACATAAGGCAGCCCTCTATCTCCTTAATTACATCTCAAGCTTTTTTGTTTTAAATTATTTTAGATGTGTTTATGTATTTTATGTGTATAAAGGTTTTGCATAAATGTATGAATGTGGAAAATGTATGTACCCAGGGTCCTCCGAGGTCAGAAGAGGGTGTCGGATCCCCTGGAACTGAAGTTTCCCAGACATCCTGTTGGGAACCAAACCTAGGTCCTCTGAAAGAGCAAATGATATTTTGATTAGTGAGCTGATCTTCCCGCTCCCCGAACCTTTTAAAAGTGAGAGGCCTTCCTGTTGCTTTTTCTCCTACATCTTCCGACTCCAATATCCTTGCCTGCACTTCTGAGTTTCCCTTTTCCTTTATCATGGGCCTATGTCTCAGACACAGTGATGGACCCATCCATATTGAAGACCTGGAAAAGCTCACGGGAATAATATAGTACTTCTACGTAGCAGCCCTGTCAGAACGGGTTCCAGGCATCACACTTTATATTTGAAATGCACGGTTAAGCTGGGTGTAGTGTCACACGCCTTTAGCCCCAGCACTTAAAAGGCAGAAGCAGGCAGATCTCTGAATTCAAGACCAGATTGGTCTACAAAACTATACAGAGAAACCCTGTCTCCAAAACATCAAAACAAAATATATTTATTTTAAAGTGTACATGTGTGTTTAGGGAGCAGGGTAGAGCTGGCCACAGAGGCCGGGACATGGGAACACTCAGAACATTTGTGAGCCACCTAATGTGGGAAAAACAGTGTGCACTCAATGAGTAGGCCATCTCTCCATCCCCATGCAGTTCTTTCCTGGACACTGAAGTGGGTTTTTTCTTAGAATGATGGAGAATCTCTTGGTTCTAGTGAGCTTAACTGAGGGAGCTTAAGGTATCAGATAATCAAATGTCACCAAAGTCACCCTGAGTCACTGGCTTCTCAGTTTATTGTCTCCGGATCAATATGAAAAAGAAAGGTGGGTAAGTATAGAGGATGTTATTTTTATTCAGGAAAAGCTCCCGAGGGAAAATTGTCCCAAGACAAGGGATTCTGGTTCGTTTCCTGCCACTAGCCTTTGTGAGTCTTACGATGGGAATCCAATGGAGGCCAACATATCACTGGCTGACCCAGTGAGTGACTTGCACACCCTTTGCTATTCACCTTGACTCAACAAGAGAGGTGATCATGTATTCATTCTCCAATCAGGGGAGTGGTCATGTTTGTCCACTCTCCCCCAACCCCTTTCAGATGTTTCATAGACTGCTAATGACATCACTTCTCTTTCTAGTTTCTAGGCTACATAACTGGCTTGTGATTTACCAGGGTCCCTTGTCCTTATTGCCTGTGTAGAGTCAAGCCCTGTCTCACCAGGTATCTAGTTCCCTTGGGAATAAACCTAAAGCCTGAATTGCTGGGCCTCGTGGGAGGAGTCAGCCTATTGAGCTTGACCTCCTCATGTTTTTCACTCTCTGCCTGGTGTGAATTGCTCTGCCGGCTTCGTTCCTGGCTATTTGGTATTCTTTTTCATGTTTCTCGTCTTCTTGTGTTTCTCTTTATTATATTATCATTTAAATGAAATCCCCCTAAGTCCTTTTCTTTGGTAGCTTTTGTTACATACGTTTTATAATGCCTTTCTCTTTCTCCGCCCTTAAGCTTCAGCAAAGTCTGTCTCACCCAGAGAAAGGGAAGACTTATGTGGAACATAACCCCATGAGTAGTCTATGCATGAAGACTTGGGAGACAGAAGGATGCAGTCAAGGGTGCACAGATGGAAGATTGTAACAGCTCACATTTTAATGGCCACGCTGGTCAGATTTTCATCGCTGTATTCAGCAAGTCTCACCAAGAGGCTTAATGGTGGCCTGTTGTCCCTTCCATCCGTCTACCCAAGACAAAGCACAAATGCGATGTGACTCACTGATAACGGCCACAGCTGCAGCTGCGGGGTATGTCACCCTCAGCAGCACTAACCCTTTGCCTCAGGCAGCATATGGACAGTGACAGGCTGATCACCCTGATGAGGAAGAACTGGGTAGATGGAGGATGGATGCCTTTGAGTTGTCTCGGCCCAGGTGCCTCCCATTCATTGGACGGCTTCTGTCTCCTTTGCACGGTAAATTCAGGTTGGATCCGAAGAGGTTCCGATTTTGCTCAGGGAGAGATTATTCATATTTTCGAACTTTTTGACAGCTGACCAATTAAAAACTAGATGATGCCATTAACAAGCTCTAAATAAGCCAGGATTTTGAGCAATGGAAAGCACCAAAGTCAGTACAGTCCCACCACACGCAGCAGGAGCTGGAGAGAAATTCAAAGATAATTACAGTTGATGCTAGTGGCCTCAGGGGTACTGGGCAGGACTCAAGTCATTAACTATGGTGCAACAAATTCCGTGTTTTATACATATCTCCAGTGAGTCTTTTATTTATCTAGTTTAGAATTTTCTTTTTGTCCTGAAATTTCTGAGATTTTCTCCAATTCCGGTTAATGATGTACGCTGACCTGATATGCCTAGCTTCGCCATCATCACCACCTTAATCCTCTTAATTATCAGAGAATGTTTCACTCAGCCCGAGCACCGTGCCTGGGTGAGGTAGTGTGGCCGATTGCATGTATAACTTAGACAGCATAGTCCAGTCAATTTTCAGTCAGATCCCATTAACCTCTCGCTCCGTGAGTGGTGAAGCCGAGTTACGTGTGCAACGAGAAGGCAGCATGAACTTATTCCTAAAATCCACTTAAGTCGCCATTTTGCCAAAGCTGTCCGAGCTTTCTCAAGACTAAAGGTGAGCTATAAAGAGGCTGGAAGGAAGAACGGCTTGCCATTTTTCTGAGTCCATAGTTCTGATGATCAATCCACACACGTTAAGCGCTTGGACTTCTATGGGCATAGTGGATTCGGAGAGCAATGGGGATTTTTCTTTTTTTAATTTTATTTTTCTTGGATCTTTTATGTATTTACATTTCAAATGTTATCCCCCTTCCCCCCCCACACCCCCTTCCCGTGATCCCTGCTTCTATGAGGATGCTCCCACTTCCGCCCACCCACTCCCACCTCAACGCCCTAGCATTCTCCTACACTGGGGAAGGGAGCCTTCCAAGGGCCAGATGAGGATGTTTTTATTCTTATGTTTGTGCTCTTAGTTAACTACTATACAAAAGTCTTTTCTAACGAAGAGCGCAGATCAAACAGGGCTTTCCCTCATTTTTATTTTATTTTGTTTTATTTCATTCTTTATTCTTCTCTCATATATTACATCCTGACCACAGTTTCCCCTCTCTCTCCTTCCCGCACACCGGTCTTTGAACCAGGAGTGCATCTTTACTTCTGAGCATGACATGTGTGCCTGCTCAGGTAACCTGTGCGGGAGGCTGCTGGACTCCAGCATAGGGTGGGGGTTACTATTAAATAATGCATATGTAAGAGGCTTCCCCATAGCACAGCATGATGCAAATTGCTTCTATAAGCATCAAGCACACAACCACGAGGATCACAGCAGTGGTAGCGGGAGGGATGGTAACAATGCTGTGACTAGAGTTACCCTTGGGAGGACAGAGCTGACACTTCCACTATGCTGGTAGCAACACACAGAGCCCCAGCAATACGCACCACGTGAGACCAATCGAGAAGCAGCTGCAAGGTTTCATGATAAGCGAAACTTGGGGATCTGGAGGCGAGGAGAGGAAATAGGTCTGTAAGCAACATTTTATTGTGTTCTTATCAGAAATGAGAATGTCCACAAACTCTGTGTTAACAGGAAAATGACCCACAGGAAGAAGCCAGAGCAAAGGCTACTACATCTGTTTCTTATGCTGAAGAACCCTTTCCTTTAATACCTCAGCTCTCTTTTCCCCAAGAGCTTGCAGTGCTGAAATTAGGGAAGCCCCCAGAGTCACACCCTGCCAAAAACACTGGGACAGCCCAAGTTTAAAGGATGCCAGACACAGAGAGTTCCCATCCAGCACTGGCATTTTTACAGTCACTGGAAAAATATCAAACTAGCTTCCGATTTATTTCAGGCTGAATCCAAGGCCTGGTGCAAGTCTCACATCTACCAGGAACCAGTCACAGTGCAAAACTCACATCCACCAGGAGCCAGACACTCAGTCCAGATCCTCAGTGGGTGGTAAGGGCTCTCAACCTCTCCTTTTCCTCCACACAACAGTTTCCTGACACCCGCTCCCTTCACACACAGACTCAAACCCCTCACAATGGTGTACCTCTGTTTCCCGTCATAAACAGATATTTA
Organism: Rattus rattus; assembly: GCF_011064425.1. Classification (NCBI taxonomy): domain Eukaryota; kingdom Metazoa; phylum Chordata; class Mammalia; order Rodentia; family Muridae; genus Rattus; species Rattus rattus. The sequence goes on along the minus strand of NC_046168.1, from coordinate 75,966,362 downwards.
CTAACCACTCTCATGTGCCCAGCACGTAGGTGCTTTGGGAAAAAAGTGACTACAAAGTAAACATGAACCTTGCCCTTATGTTATTAATATTTACTTGTAGGGGAAGAGTAAGAGATATCAACCATGTGCCACTTAAAATTTATGTTAAAAAAAATAAGTAAACATTTTGATTCCTATCCTGATTTCCCTGCTAGCTAATCTCTACACAAAAGGAAGAAGGAGTTCAAAATGCAAGCAAAGTGGACTCAGGATGGAGTTAGCTCAGTTGGCATTATGCTTTCTTAATAGATGCACAGGGAACTGGGTTCAATCCCCTATTGTTCATAAACCAGGTATGGTGATGCATGGCTGTTATCCCAGCACTAAAGAGGTAGAGATGGGAAGGTCAGAAGTTCAAGGTCAGCCTGGAACATCTATATCTATATCTATGTCTATATCATCTATATCTATATCTATATTTATATCTATATCTATATCTATATATGGGTTGTATGTGTATACATACATACATACATACATACATACACCGACTTCTCTGGCACTTCCAAATGTTCTGGTGAAAGACTATAAAGTCCCTTGCGCTGTCAAAGTTCTAGCCCCTGCTCTCACTTCTGAACCTCAACCACACTCATCTCTCAGCCTGTCCTCCAGAGACAAAGGCTGACCTCCCTTCAAGCTTCCCAGTCTATGGGATACTTTCTAGAGAGCTCTTGCTCAGAGGTCTGGAGTGCCCATTTCTCAGTGTAGTCTACACTGAAACGTCACTTTGTCTAAACCACTCTTCCTAACAAGTTACTCTCCGTGCACTCTTCTCTCTTTATTGATTTATTTATTTTTATTTTATTTTATTTTTCGGAGCTTTATCCTTTCCCAGAGATGTTTATTATCTCCTGTCACAGGACATATTTTCGTGTTGTCTATTGTGATAGTTAATCCAAGTTGTCAACTCGATTGGAGTTAGGAGTGCTTAGGAAAGGATGAGGCACACCTCCGGGTGTGTCTGTGGAGTGGATTCCAGAGAGGATTAACTAAGAAAGGAAACCAGCATGAAGGTGTCTGGCACTGTTTCAGGGGTTAGTGACCTGCACAGGACAAAATGGAGACAGCCAAAAAGTGTCAATGGTGTGCCTGCCTTCTCCTTCACGGTTTCCATTGGCCAGAAAGTGAGCAGTTCTCCCAAGCCCATGACACCTGCCTCAGCAGACTGGGACAAATGACCAGGGACCAAATCGGGAGCCAAAATAGTGTTTGCCTTCCTTGTTTCTTTCAGATATTTTGGTCACAGTGACAAAAAGTAACAAACACACATGGTTTTCTCCATTCACAGTCATGCATGTGAAAACTCGCACATTCATCTCCATTCACATCCGCACTCGTGAGGACAAAATGCTCAGCTTTAGCGGAGCTGACCCTCTGCAAAAAGGTTAAGCAGAGAGAACGACATCTGGGAATTCCAGAAACAGGACAAACTTAAGTGTGCCAAACCATAGACAGTAAAACTGGTAGCTTATTCAATTCCACTAGGTAAATACTACCTGAAATACAAGCAGAATCAAATTAAAAAGTACCAACATTTCCCAAGTCTTGAAGTAGGATCAAGGACAAGAGCGATGCCGGACTGAAGACTTTAAGGCCCAGAAACGGGAAGCCAAGCCCTGTCAGTGAAGCCTCAGGTTGTTTTAAAACTCAGGTCAGAAAATCACCCCCAAATGCAGCATAGTTATTCCACGGGTTTGTAGAGTTATTTTCCCTTGGGGGGTGGTGGTGGTGGTGGTGCTATGTAGAGCTAAAATCATGGACTTCTACACTGACTCTTTTCTTTGAAGTGCTGAGGATAGGACTGATAGCCTTGCCTAACCTAGGCAAGTGCTCTACCACTGAGCTACAGCTCAGCCAGAATACCATCTATGAAATTACACTCAAACTCCACCTCGTGTCTGAGAACAAAAATCCTTCTAGATGTTGAGGAGATGCTCTTCCCAATATTCATAGTTGAATTCTCTGTACTTGGTTAAATTTCTTTATAACAGATCTGTGCCGTCATGTATTTCTAACACTTTTAACTTAGTTTTCGTCGAAACCAGTTCATTTTCAACTTGATTCTTTATTGGCTGAATAAATGTTAATTATATTTTATAATTTTGAGAGCAATTACAACCTGCACAGTAAACAGGCTCAGGAAAAGGTGTAACTAGCTACATGAAACATACAGCCTGTGGGAGGAGGATTGTTGAGGAACTGGTATTCCTTCATTAGCTGTGTCTCTGTGATGTTTCCTCTCAACACTTGATGTCTGAGACCTGGACCCAGGTTGACTCTGTTATCCAAAAAATATAAGCAAGTTAATATGCACTCTTAAACCAGCTTTTGAACTATTGTACAATAGTTAGTGTCTTAGTTTAATGTCCTTAGCTGACATCCACTGACTCTCTACTTGGAACTCAGCATGTGTAAAATTTTGTGTCCCTTGTCTCTACCCACCACAACATTTTTTATCTGGTATGTTCATAGTTTTCAACAGGAAAGTTTTAAAGCAGATGAGAGGGGGCCAAGGAAAATATTGACCTTAATGATCTCTCTTAGGGCATGGGGAGATAGCTCAGTTGGTAAAGTGTTTACTGAACGAGCATTAGAGCCTATGTTCAGATCCCTAGCAGTTACAAACAAGGAGCAGTGGTAGAGGCCTGTAATCCATGTAGGAGATGAAGACAGGAAGATCCCTGGGAATTGCTGGCCAGTCAGTCTGGCACAATTTGTGAGCCTCAAGTTTAAGGGAAACACTTATTTGGAAAATGTAAAATAAAATTGTAGTAGAGGAAGACATTCAATGTTGACTGCCTCACACATGCATACAAGAGCATAGGCACATACAGGAAGACACACACAGATATACACAACACATGCAAAGGACTCCATTGCTATTGAATGAAAAGTTGTACTTAACAATCATCTTTAGCTGACCTCTGCTGCTGCCTCTTTTGAGCTCAGTATTATGCAAAAACACTTTCATCCATTGCCTCAATTTATCCTCATAGCATTTTTTTTTTCCTGAGAGACAATCCCAACCCTGTTATTTGCAGATATGTCACCTGAGGCTAAGAGAGCTACTTAGCAACTCTCACCAACTCAAAGCTACGGCCACCCTGCCTCTTTATCCCGCAATAGCATCAACAGTCAGAAAGCCTGCCTTCATTCCCCACTCCCCCTCGCTGAGCCCTTGCCATATTTTTTCTATCACAACAGAAAGGTTTCCTTAAGTCACTCTCTCCACCCAAAGTAACCACTGAAATGAACAAGACTGAAAAAAAATTTTCAAGGCCATACCAAGTGTCTGTCATCATCCCAAAATCTCAAGCAAGGGACAAGTTGCAGGTACCTCACGTCAGCAGTCTTGAGGGAATTCAGTGGCCCAGGGTGACATTTTGTCTGAAAATCATAATGAATTCAACTCTTCTTACTTTGGGACTAAACCCCAAATTTTATTACATCCATTATACTTAATGGGACTTTTTAGTTTTCAAAGAAAATTGAATAAAGAGGGAAAAATGAACAAGGTAAAACATTAAGAAGGAGTCATGAACAACTTCTAAGACATTGTTAATTCAATGCCCAGATTCATCAAAGGCCAAATGTCGTTCGCTGTGCTTGTAGTTTTATAATAGATTAAATAATACAGTCATTATAAATTACTCCAGGGATACAGAAAAGCATGAGATACAAGAAGAAAAAGAAAAGAAGGGAGGAGGAGGAGGAAAGAAAATCCCCTCCCCAATGACAGAAACATTAATTTATATCTCATATTTGAAGTGCACAGATAAAGTTTTGATGTCATACTTTTTTCCCTGTAAATAATCATCTCAGATTTCACCTTCGTGGAGGATGATGTGTAGGTGCCAGGCATCATCTCCTGAGGGTGTTTCGGGAACACCTTCTGCAAATCCAATTAAAGTCAGGCAAACACTATGATGCAGGTTTAACTGCGTCTCATGTCAAGCACCTTGGCATTTAAACAGCGTGACTCATGCGCCTCTCTTGTGAGCATCCATATATACTTTCCCCAATAGGAACAGCTTCTCTTTATGCTTCCACCATATAATTGATCAGGGTTTAATTAAATTGAATTCCATTGATTTATTGCAGTGTGCTAAATTGAGTTGAATTAAAGAAGAGTCATATGGGAATCACTGAGCGGTTGCTAACATCTCTCTATTCTGTGGTAGTGTGCTGTCTTCAGTATTCTGTGGTCTTTATAGTGGAGCAGAAAGACTTACAATCACTGGAGACGACAAATCCACTCTGACCACTGTGGTGTTATTTCATCTAAATGTCCAAGGTAAACAAATTATGCTGCCACAGTTCTCCTGAAACGTAAATCAGAGCAAAGGATCTCCTTTTTTTCATATGATAGGTAGATACTGTTTTTATTTTGAAAATCACATGTGTAAGCCCTCCTACGAATGGAACTTCTGCTAATAAATATTTCAAATATATTAAAAAAAATCTCCTGTTGGGAGACCTCAAGAAGTTACAACTAAAATTATCTAATGGTTAAGCTTTTATGACTTCTCACTAATGAGTTCTTGGGCATCATGACAATCTTTTGTTATTCTGGTTCTTGGGTAGAGTACAAAAGGATAGCATTCTTCCAAGTAACACAAAACAGGGTCCAGTGCCCAATCACTGCCATGATAAGCCCCGAAGTAACATTGGTTACAGAAACAGAAGGTTTGAGAAGAACTTTTTGATTTTTTTCTAACTGCTTTCACAGCTGTGGGACTTTTAAAATTCTATCTCCAAATAGAAATCATAGTTCTTTAACATGTGGTATGATCAGGCTTTTGGTTTTTATCCTAAGGTGGGCTTTACACTTGAAACACACCCTATTCTTCAACAATAAACAAGGAAAGCCAGGCGAGTCCTACTGGAAAGCCACTTCACTGCAAAAAATGGAGTCTAGAAGCAAAATAAGGTAAACAGAAGCCTGTTCTTTGTCCATAGAATCAAAAACAAAAAACAAACAAGCGAAGCAGGAGAGAAATTATAAACCCCTCTAGCTGATAACTAGCCACCATCTGGCTCCCATATAGCCTCCAGGAAGAGGAGAAAGCATTTCAGGTGCTAAATGGGACAAAGGTAATAGCCCATATGTCAGAAACCAGCACATTCACAAGTAGCTATACCCTCTTTTACAGTTCTTTGCAAATGACAGCAGGGACAGTTAATTTGGGCCCCATAGTCACGCTCTTCTTGTCTAGAGACAAGGGTCCAGGAGCCCAGACACGGGACTGTATTTTTCAGCCTCTCTTGAAGTTAGATGTGACCATGTGAAGATCTGGTTAATGACACAGAACCAAATTGTTCGTAGTATTTACTGAACAGTTCCTTACAAGGCTGGCAATGAGCTCCCCTTTTCGCCTCGGACTTTGAACATGAAAACAAAGACCCTCTCTTAGAGACGGTGGATCAGAAAAATCAGGAAACTCGAAAGATTCCTGCTAGTCCTTTACTTCCGACCTCTGTGGCTAGTTTACTTAATGAAGAAATAAACATTTTTTATCATTTATACAACTGTTATCTGAGAGTTCAGTGCTGTTTACAAGGAAGCTAATCTGAACTAATGCAGACTAAGAACAAAGACAGATTTATATAATGCCCCAGATGTATTGATCAGTCAACATTTACACAAACTAATGAAAAATGGTGCCCAAAATTAAATGAGTAAGTCAGCAAAAGAAAAAGGCTGGGGACAAGGAATGCCAAGCAGAAGGCCTTGAGAGCAATCACATCTCTCTCCCTCCAGTGAGCCTGAACACAGATTCCAGAAACTATGCAAACAGAGACAACTCATGTCATCACTATCAGTTCTGTGACTTAATGCTTGAAATTTCAGCAAAAAAAAAAAGTTACAACTACTACTAGTAATAATAATAATAATAACAGTAATAATAATAATCTTTTACTATATGCTTCTTCTGATAAATACAGAAAAGGCTTCAAGCCCTTGTCCTTGAGACAGGGATACATTGCAAAGAGTGGACAGTCAACTCCCTCAATGCTATACTCACTGAGACTAAATAGACGTGAACTCCTGCAGCTGCCCAGGTGCTGTGGTTATACACGAAGGGGCTCTGTTCTTTGTGTACAAAGCTGCTGTCAGTCTCTTTTTTCTGTTTCAACAAATGGAACAGATGATACCTACAATGAGAACCACCCATGGGCTTGCCCATAGTGAGAAGAAATTCCCCAGCTTGCTAACCACAACTGTGTCATTTTCTATCCTCCCTCAAGAAATCACACAGGACTTAGAGTAAAAATGACATTATTATAAAAGATGTAATGAGGTGACAGCTTTAAGTTTGTTTTACATGGATATTAAATAATACTGAATCTTCATAAATAACTTCTTATTTGGAGAATTTGTTATGATACTGATGCAAATAACTCCAATATTTAGTAGCAGCTTGGAGAAAACTCATTCATTTCCTCAATGATCTCCCAGCCTGGGAGAACCTTCCCTGCGTAGAAAGCCATTCACCAGGTAAACAGCTGAGCAGATTTCCTTGTGCAAATGAATACTGAATAAAAATCTCTTTAATGAGAATAATGAGGATGGTGATCAGAGCCAATTATTTCAAGCTTCATAATTTGTATATTAACTAAACATCCTCATAATTAAGCAAGTTAGCCCAGGGATATACCATTCATTATAGGCTCTAGTGTTTCTTTGCTTCTGAAATTTCTGCTTTCAAACATTCCTATGAATGGGAAGCCAAGAAGAGAAGTTTTAAACAACTTTAGGCTATTATTAATCTATTATCATAGTTATAACAAGGAGTCTAGGGGTAAGCTGACTAGAGTGACTGCTATGCCTCCCAAGAACTGGGTAGGCTTTTTAGCTCTCTGCTGTGTGTGGCCTTTAGGTGGGTTCATCTCCTCAGGACTCCAAGATGGCCACTCCATAGTTCAATCTTGAGGGAGTAAAAGGGAAAGACTGGGAGCAGAGGGAATAACAAGTTGAGACACTTTCCAATGTGTCAACAATCTCTACTAGCACTTTTCAGTTCTATAATAGCGATCCTAAGTGTCCTGGGTTACTTCCAGTTGCAAAAGATTGTAGAGGCTGTAGAGTTTTTAGAGCAAAGAGGCCGAAAAGTAGAAATGAAAAGGCAGGCAAGCCGTCAGCACCATCTTTTATCTCCCTGAGTACAGAAGGGTAAAGAAGGACTATCATTGACAAATTCTAGAAGTTGCTTTTTAAAAATCTCCACTCAATTCTCCAACTAAGGTCATCAATGCCTATTTGAAAAATGACGTGAACATAAAGACACATGCTTGGCAACAGTGGACCAATGCAGACACAAGTATCCATGTCTGTAAAGAAGCACAAGCTAGACACAGATGAACCTGAACAACAGACAGCTGCCTGAAGCAATCTAATGGGGTGAGGGCAAGGGTCCTGTAAAAGATGAAAGAGAGTTGAAAGGTGGTTCCTACTGTTTTAAATTGTTTTGTTCCTTGTTTATCCCTATAGTACCATTGTTCGTTTTATTTAACCTTCTGTTTTGCCCAGATCTTATGATTTTAAAAAAAGGATTCTAACAAAGATAACCCAGTGACATATTTCTCCTATCTTGTCAGGGCCTCCACTGCTCTGTCCAGTACAGCCCTTCTTTATAAGGGTATTATATGGGTTATTTAGATACCAAACATGGTTTGACATCTGACGATCAGGCAATTCCCAACTCCCACATTAACAAGGACAACAATCCTGGAATTAGCAGTTTGTTGTCACTTTCGAGGATAATGTTTATGAGTGAGGAACAACCCCTTCTTCCAAAAAACACACAGATTATCTCCAGGGCCAGCAACAGTAAAAAATTGTTTAAACCCAAGATAGGACTTTTAGATAGGTCATTTATTTTTTGTTTATTTGTTTGTTTTTTTTTTTTTTTTTTTAATTTACTTTATTTATATGAGTACACTGTCACTGTCTTCAGACACACCAGAAGAGGGCATCAGATCCAATTACAGATGGTTGTGAGCCACCATGTGGTTGCTGGGAATTGAACTCAGGACCTTTGGAAGAGCAGTGCTATTAACCGCTGAGCCATCTCTCCAACCCCACCCCGGTCATAAGTTCTTAACATTTGTGGAAAGAGTTGATGGAGTCTTAACATATAAAACCAAATTGTGAAAATCTAAACATTTGATTAATAAGAAATTTCTCTAAATATTTTTAATAATTAGAAAAATTTCAGAGGTAGGAGGAATGACTCAGAAGTTAAGAACACTGGCTGCTCTTCCAGAGGACACAGGTTTGTTTCCAGTACCCACAAAGCCACTCACAACGATCTGTAATCCCAACTCCAAAGGATCTGATCCCCTCTTCTGGCCTCCACAGGCATCAGGTACACACATAGCACACAGACAAATGTGCAAATGAAACACTAATATGCATAAATAAAATACCTGTTTTAATTTAAAAAGAAAGAAAATGTCTATAAGTTATTCCACCCAAAGTAAAAATGACAACTTATTGATATTCACAGTGATCCTCTCAGTAACTCCAGACAGAAGTTATCCAGTTTTAAACATAAATAGAAATACTGGTTTAATAGCTTTTATTGCTTTTTTGTATAAAAATGAATCACCCACGCTTATAGATTGATAGGTCAAGGCAGTAAGCATATCATAAAAAATGATTCTCTCAGCAGAATACAGTTTTAAGTTTGAGAGTTTAGACTCCAGCCTTCCTGCTAGGATTCCAAAATGCTTATTCTCCACTGTAAGCACCAGGGTTCACTGTTCTTTGCTTTAAGTCATTGTTAACAGGCACCTTAACGGTCTTTGTCCAAAATGGATTTAGAGAATGCTTCTCGATCTGATAAGATCTTGTGTTCTTAAACTCTCACATCATCTGTCCTCTGAAGTAAGTAAATACTCTACTGACTTCTGCTTTTTTATCAAGTAGATTGATAAATCTGAAATGTAAAATTACAGGATGGAGCAAGAGTGTGTTCTACCTTTAGGTTACTTCATATGCTAAAACCATCGTTTCCATGAAAACCTGCTACAAAGCATAGGAAGGGGCCTGAAGAGATGGCTCCGTGTAAGAGAACACTGACTGCTCTTCCAGAGGTCCTGAGTTCAAATCCCAGCAACCACATAGTGGCCCACAATTATCTGTAATGGGAGCTGATGCTCTCTTTCAGTGTGTCTGAAGACAGCGTACTCACATACAAAAAGAAAAAAAGAACAATGAGACAATTAGTCTTCAAACCTTCAGGGAAAACAGACTTTTTTCCCCCATGTTCAAAACCAAAACAGAACAGCGCAGTGGTAAAATAAACACAGCATACAATTTACCATCTTCGCCGGCCAATCTTGGTTGTCAAGTTAATGGGGTTTGGAATTGCCTAGATGTAGCACTAGGAGGGTGTCTCGAGAGTGGCTTAATCAACGAAGGAAAACCCAGGCTTGAAAGTAGGTCAGGTAGAGTCCTGGAGTGAGTACCAAGGGGAAAAGTTGCTTGTAAAATTTTACCGCTGTTTCCTGGTCCAAGCAGGTATGAACAAGCAAGTGTGTCTATCTGTCTGTCTGTCTGTCCATCTGTCTGTCTGTCTGTCCATCCTCCTTCCCTACCGTGATGCTCTAGGTCTTCAGACTGTGAACAGAAATAAACCCTTCTTTTCCTAAGTTATTTTTACATGCTGTTTTTATTGAAGAAGTGAGCAAAATTAACAAATGTGTCCTCTTTTAACTATCACCCAGCACTGTCACCTACCTCCAAACCACTAGACAGTCTTCACCTTCCCTACTCGCTAAATAGCAACTTGGACTTGGCGCCCCTGCCTTCTCCCCAGGCTACACTTTTACTTCCTGTCTCTGTGAGGTGGACTAGTCTGTAAGTGGAATCACATGGCTGGTATTTATCCTCTCCTGATTGATTTATTGAACTAGGTTTGCCTTCAAGGTTCATGTGTGTTGTGGTGTGCATTAGAAAGCCCTTTCTTTTAAAAGCTGAACGTCCCACAGTGTGCGCCCACCGTACTTTGTTTATTCACTGTGTAGCTATAAGTACTTGAGTTGCTTCTCTTTTTTGACTTTGGGAAATCTTGTTGCTAAGAGCAAGTGTGCACAAATACCTCTTTGAATCCTTGTTTTCAACTCTACTGCTTCCTGTGATTTTTTTTTTTTTTGCAAGAAAGCTGAATGTGGGTGTTCATTTTGTACACAAGGGGGGAAAACTCCAGGAATAGTCAGGAAAACTTCCCACAACTAAAAAGAACAGAGCGAGAGTGTTGGGCAATATAAAATATAGCTTTGTCTCTGGCTTCCCAGATTTCTATCCTACGAGACTGGATTACTTTCCAGTTTCCTCATCTGTGAAACGAGAGCACTAAGGATGTGATTATCAAGTCTAAGCACCGAGCAGCTGAGAACTGTGGTTTGCAAAGCTTACACTATGGTGTTTATGCTGCTTCAGGACCAAATCCAAAATTAGAAGCACTGTTTTTAAAGTTCACTCTTCAAGGTGTGGATTTTTCCCAGTTAAAGAAAATTTAAGGAGAAATTAAGATTTATTTTTAAAAGCCTTAAGGTTTTCCAAATGACACAGTTGAGAAGAAAATTAGGGCACCAATTCATCAATTCATCTCAGGTAGTAAGCTTTCTAGAAGAAGAAAGACATTCATTTGTACACTGAAGTGCTAGTCCTCAAGATTAACCACCACCTTGTTCTTCTTAAAATAGAGCTTGACAGAGTCAGAGGGATGGATTCGAAATCAGAGTGGATTCCCAGCATCCACTTGGTGGCTCATAACTGACTATAATAACTCTAGCCCCAAGGGACCCAATGTCCTCTTCTGGCTTCTATAGGCAGCACACATGTGCAAGGTGCACAAAAATACAAGTGGGCACACACATACACACTTAAGAATACATTCTACACATTTAAATAAAGTTTAACTAAAAGAACATTACATTATTGAAATGAGGTTTTTCAAACTTAATCTTAGATTTTTAGGATGTGTTTCTCTTTCTCTCTCTCTCTCTCTCTCTCTCTGTGTGTGTGTGTGTGTGTGTGTGTGAGTGTGTGTGTGTGTGTCAGAGAGAGAGAGAGAGAGAGAGAGAGAGAGAGAAGAGCAAGTGTGATAATGTTGGTATCTACATTTTGTAATAAACAGCTTCAACTTGTTGATTTTACCAAATTTGGAAGACTACTTGGTTCAAGTATATTAATAATTACTTTCCTCTTTGTTTTCTGTAAAGAAAACAGAGTTTATTTATGTCTGTCATTCTATAATGTTACCCAAGCCAACGTCCCATTCAGGGATTAAAGCCAGTTGTCCTATGCCTCTAGACCCTAGAGGAACACCCAGGTTCTACTCTTCCTAGAGCAGTGAAATAGAGAGTGAAACTGTGTTTCTCCAGAATGAAAGTTATGGCAACTCCTGTAGCCGTCTACATTTTGTGATGCCGGGAAGGATGCAGGGAGGAACGGTACTGGTTGCAGTTGTTACCCATAAACCAACACCTGCACTTTTTTGCATCTAAAGCATAACACTACCCATCCCTTTCTGCTTCCATTCCTGCAAAATGTCCATGGTGTGGCATCATGTTCAGTCTTTGAGCCGTGGCCTGGGGATATCTTCTTAACTTGCGTCTCGGTTCCCTCCTCTGTAACGAGAGATCTTGTTTCAGCAGTGCTTTTGTGCATCCTGTAAGAAGACAGTGACATCGCTGGCTGTGTAAGTGGCCCACCAATAGCACTGGGAACCTGTCGGTGATGACTGCCATTTTGTCCTCTGCACTCTTGACCCTGACCCTCTGTCAGAGCTTACCCCCACTACCTCTGCTGATGATAGAACTCTTGTGTCCCTTCTAATTCTGAACCTCTTTCCTGGCTCCAGGCCCTTGAAGCTCGCCTAATGCATTCAGGCACTGATTCCACAGTCTGATGGATTTCCAAACGGAGCACCGCCCTTTCTTATCACATTCTCCCAGACCTCTGTCCTAATTCCTTGTCCAGCTGCCCAGCATGGCTCCAACACTAACACCATTTAAGGTTTGGGCATCAAAAGCTCTCTTTTTACAACCTGACCTGAGGAGACTGGCTGGGGCGCGTGTGGCTTGGCTGCTGTCTGAAACCCCAGAAGACTGGAGCTCCTGCAAACCCTCGCACCACTCTTCCCCCAGTCGGTTCCGTAATAATTTCGGGCTGAAGCCATGTCTCTTGCCCTGAATCACAGGATTTCAGCCACAGAGCCAGGAACCGGAGCCAGCTCTCGGCTTTCCCATGGTTCTGTTCTACCCACTCAACAATAATGCCAAAAAGAAAAAAAAAAAAAAAAAGACTCAGACATTTCAAGACATTTCATCAAACCTGTCTCTTCTGTCAAATTGCGTTATTGTCAAATTGTGTAAGACTTATGTAAACACTCTCGCTTCACACACGGGGTTCCACAAGTCCATGTTGCTGTGTGTTTCTCACTCTGCAGGTTTCTTATGGATGGGCGTATAAAAAGTGCCAAGATTTCAGACTTAAGAAAACACTTACAGGGCAGCCGTCCAGTGGTATTACAGTCAGCTTGTGCCCAGAGGCACAGAGCAGATCGTAGCAGGACCTGCTGGGTGACACTCATTCACTCATTACCTACTGAGCCGGGCAGCCCAGTGGCAGCGCTAACCTCTCCGCTGTCCGACTTTTGAGGTGCATTTTTTATACTTCCCAGCTGTGTATTTCTTTTTTTTGTGGGGGGGGTTCTTTTTTTCCGGAGCTGGGGACCGAACCCAGGGCCTTGCGCTTCCTAGGCAAGCGCTCTACCACTGAGCTAAATCCCCAACCCCAGTGTATTTCTTCCTTCTGTCTCTCATCACTTTGTCTTCCCGTTCAGTCACTCATTCTTCACAAGAGCCACTCTCTTCTCCTTCACTGCCCCCTCCTTTGGGTCCCTTCCTCTCTGTTAACTAACTCCACTGCAAGCTGGTGGATTTGTTTGAAATGATGTCTGAGAAAAGGTACTCCCACTGACAACTTCCTACAAACAGCCACATCCGTCCACACGGAAGGACTCTCCTTATATCTGATGGGTGTTCATAACGTGGCTGGGTTTGCATTGGATTTCCTGTTATTGAAAGTTGGGGTTTTCCTCTGACTATTACTAACTAATAATCATTAAATTAGCTTTCACTACGATAAAATGAAAGCATTAAGTTGATTATTAAACAATTTAAGGTGGGCTCACCATGGCATATTGGTGCAAATTAATAGGCCGTAGCATAAAAATGAAGATGCCAAATGTCTAATCATGAGCAGCTTTAGAATGCAGCAGCCAATGTTATAATTTATATACGCCACGCCGATTAAGACACTGTGCTGAACAGACAGACTTCCCAGCTTCCCGTTTATTTTCTAGCCGTCCTAGCTAACTTAGAGTTCCCATCTTAATCTTAACCTGCCTTCCCATTCTTTCGGGAAATGCATGGTTTAGGATAACTGAGACCAGGAGCTCTTGGTGAGCATTAATGTTGGTGGAAATCTTCTCTTTGCTTTCTTAGGGATATCTTCTCTCTACTGAGATGGCGTCTGCTGCTGAAACTGCACACCCACACCTTCTCCATGCTGTGGAACATCCTAAAGGACCTCGGGGTTTCTTTCCTTTGTGGAGCGTCCTATAAGGCCTTTGGATTTCCCCCATCCTTTGCTTTTTTTGTGTGTTTGTTTGAATGATATTTTTTTCTTGCTAGGCATTTGCTTGTGTATATGCTTACCTGTATTACTGCTTAATTATTCATAAATGTGAACAATTCGGTTTTTAAAAAAAATCTTCATCTAGGCTAATAGATTAAACAGCAAGATAACTGTTTTTAAAATTTATTTTGGATGCTGTTTTGGAAAACCCTAGGAATGATTACTCAAGGGATCAGATTGCTGTGGTAGTGCTTTGGGAAGCATCGAATTGACCGTGGGGTGGATGAGTCCACAAGATTCTCTGCTGAGTGCTGAGGAAAGACCTTTTACCAGCACATCCGGAGGAGTTGAAAGCTTTCCACAGCACGGTGCTTGCTCCATACAACACAATGAATTCCATAAGCCACACGCAAGTCAGTCAGACTCAGATATGCGTGTGGGTTACTTGAGCTTCCTGCCCCTGTTTTGTTATGTCCAGAGGTGGATTTACCATCAGAGTCCATCAGACTCATCATCTACATCTCAAGCACAGAGTAGCCCCAATGCCAAGCTTCTTTGGCCATCTCTCTTTGTAAGTCTTAGAAGAGTAAAAATAAATAAATAAATAAATAAATAAATAAATAAATAAATAAATAAATGTATCTTTTTCTTTAACAGAGCCTACAAAACTGTGTGAACATCCAGTCCTGTGTGATTTGGATCAAGCCCTAGAGATGATGCATGTTTGTCTACGTAAAACAAGTTAGGCAGCCGAGTCAGAAGGGTGACAACCTCAGAAATGAATGAGCGCCCTTCCCCAGCCGATTGCTTTTTTAATCTGGAAACGCAACTCTAGAACTATTTAATCAAATGAAGACACATGCCTTACAATTGAACAACTGACTGCCATCTTACTCTTTCCTGAAAGTGGGCAACATCAGTTTGTGTGTTCATTGATTTTTTTGTGATTCGTGTCATAAATAACATTTCTTGAAACTAGGCCATGACAATTACAATAGCAGTAACATTTGTAAATCAATGTGGATTTCTGATTGTTTGAGATGAAGGTCTTCCATTTATTGGAAGAACCGCAGTAAAACTCTGAGGAGGATCTACAAAAAACATTTAGACAACTCCACATCATTGAAGAAGGACTCACAGAAAGAAAAAGCTCATATTTTTATGACTGGACTGAAGAGCTACAAATCCTGAACCAACCCACATCTCACTGTTGGCTTAAGAAAAACACAGAGCTCGAGATGCAGCAATAATGCACTGTCTAACTCTGCTGTCTTAGAAGACACAGGGATACAGCTTAGAAATGAGACTGACGATGGAGTAGGGGGTAAAGGTGCCTATCATCGAGCCCCAAGCCCTGAGTTGCAGAAGTGACTCCTAGAAGCTGTCTTCTGACGTGTGCACACACCTGTGCATCCATGCACGCACGCAATAAGTACACAGGAAGTGATTTAACTTAGTTAAAGAATGACCTAAAAGGCATAGCTGGCCCTTTGAAGTTTCTGGTCAAAGAGTGTGACTTACAGATACTGGAATAGATCTCCTGTTTACACAAATTTGTTTCAAAAACAAAAAGGAGTGTTTTCGTTCAAAGCAATTCCTCGTGAGCCATGTGTCATCACTGTGAGCTTCTGGTACTTGACCAATTCTTTCAGAAACTTGCTGTAAAACAAATGGCCATTAAACTCTCACAATGTCACAATAGAGAATTCTTATTATGACTCATTCTTAATGCAAAATTGGCTTAAATTACTATATTCATTGAGCGCGATTGCCAAACTCCATTTCATAAACAAAGTCATTTTCATAAGCAGTAAATCATAATTCAAATTTCTCTTCACTTTCATCAGATGCGCTTTTGCTTCCCATGTGTAAGATCTTAATTGTTTTTCTTCAAGCAGTCATTTTCATGAACAAAGATGTTCATTTCTAACCCTCATTCCTTGGAGGGGAGGTGGAAAGGGAGGGAGATGAAGTGAAATTTACATTATTTGGTACATTAGAAATTAGGCACACCGTATTTAAACCCAAGAATCACAAGCTGTTAAACCTGGGCTTCAAAAATGGTATTTAGTAAAGCCATTACAGCTTAAGTTAAATATTTAAATGAAATAATAGCTGTGCGCTCGGTCCTTGAAGCAGAGACACCATTCCATAAATGTTAGTGGATGACAGCACATTCTCACTTCCAAAGGTTTGTTTTGTGATTTTTGCTAAGGAGCTCAACAAGAAAAGACCCCCTTTCTTTCCAAGAGTCTGTGCAGAACTTTATTCTCCTGAGAATAATGTTTACTTGAATTGAAAACGGGTGCATGTCAGAGAAAGCTCTTATTTATCCTGGGCTTCAAAAAAAAAAAAAAAAAAAAAAATACAAAAGTTGACCCAAGCTTAGGGTTACCTGGAAGGTAAGAATGTGTCAGAGTTAATATCTCTGAGCTGTGGGATCTAACAACCAGTTCCTCCAACACGATTTCCAGAGATTCCCAGATGTGATCCTGGCTTAGAAGTAGGGGCTGACAAGTCTCCAATCCAGACCTGCTGAAACAGAGCCCACCTTGAAACAAAATGCCCAGGTGGTCTTGCAAACACACCGAGATGTGTCTGATTTAAAATTTAACAAAAAACAAAACAAAACAAAACTTGTTGAAGGCAACAGAGAATTGTCCCACAAATGCCATCCAGCAGGATTATTTTTAGCTGATAGAAGTTGAGAAGCTACTGGAACAGGAAGTATACCTTGGTGTTCCCTCTGCTGCCTAAAACGGAGAGAATATCTTTACCTTTATAAAGACGGTTCCGTCTCCTTACCAGGAAGGGGCAACCTCTTAGGACTAGAAAGAACGCTTGAGACACAAACTTGACTGCATATATTTCCTAGTCACCCCCCCCCTTGTACTCCCTTCAGGAACTCAAAGCACCATCTCATCCTTTCTGAACAAGTTTTCAGACTTTAAGGGGTTGATTTGTAAGCCTTTGTCATGCATGGCTTGGTTTTCCCAGCTGTTATGCGAAGACCCTGTGCTCGATCCCAAGTCTCCTTTTACTTGATTGTTTGCCATTTGTCAGTTAATTTCCAGTTAGCTTGAAGGGGGAGGCTTAGCTGGGTGTAGTGGTGCATGCTTTTAATTCCAGTACACAAGAGGCAGAAGCAGGCAGATCTCTGGGAGTCCGAGGCCAGCCCAGTCTACAAGCAAATTCCAGGACAGAAAGGACTATACAGAGAAACCGTGCATTGGAAAAAAGAAAGAAAGAAAGAAAGAAAGAAAGAAAGAAAGAAAGAAAGAAAGAAAGAAAGAAAGAAAGAAAGAGAGTACAGTTTTACCCCCCCCCATGCTACTCTAGGATTAGTTCATGATTTTCAAAAGGGACAAAGGACAAAAAACAATTTTGGGTATTTAAACATTTTACACATTCACTTAACACAAACCTGGTCCAATAAAGAGAACCAAAAAAAAAAAATGCTTGTTTCTAACGCATATAGTATGATTTATATTAAATCCACCTCCCATGCAAGAATAAGTGGGGTCTCTAACTGAATATTAGCATTTCATTCTCTACCCGAATTCTTAGCATTTCATGAGGGTTGCACTGAAGGGTCCAGGAGGCCCGTGTTCAGCTCTGCGCTGCCTTGGTTTGCCATGCACAGACTCAAGCCAGCAGATGTGGAAAACACTCAGGAGAAGAATCGCATCTCTGTTGAACAAGCCCGAACTCTTTCTGTCAAAATACAACGGAGTGAGATAACAGTTTATACAGTATTTGCATTGTGTAAGGTACTTAAATAATTTAGAAGTGATTTAAAGTATCAGAGAGGATGTGTGTGCATTGTATACAAACACTGCTGTTTTGTAGAAGGAACTTGAACATCAGCAGATGTGGGCACCAGAGAAATGGGGGCGGTTCCTGGAACCGGTCCCCTCCCACTCCCCACCTCCCGGATATCGGAGAATGCCTGTAGTGGAATAGAGATTGCTTCTGAATTTAGAACAGAAGCTTCTGTCTTTCTACTCTTCTAGACATCCTGCTGGCTAAGAGCACCCCCTTGCCTCGAGGTATTGATTATAGCCAGAAATAAATCAGAAACTTCTGTGCCTGCTTGAGTTAAGAGAAATCAGACTTCCCACTCTTGACAGCTCTGCCCGGGCTGAGAGCTGCACCCAGCCAACACCAATCATCTATAAACAGAAATGAGAAAGCATTCTCCCAGCAAGGCCACAGCCATTGAAAGCATTAAGTGAAGGCCGCGCTCAATCCCAGAATTAGCAACAGCGGCAGCAGCAGCACTTGGCCACATCCAGACTTATTTAATCAGAAACTTAGGGGGCGACAGGGCCCAGTAATCAGAGTGTTAGCCATGCTTCCAGCTGATTCTCGTGCAAGCTAATCACTGAGCTAATGAAGGCTCTTCCTCCACGCACTGCGCTCCTCCCATGAACTGGCGCATTTCTGAACCTCTTAACTCATTTATGCTTCCGCACCAACCCTACGAGATAGGAACCATTTTAAACTGTTTTACGGATGAAGGCCAGTGCAGAACCAGGCATGAGGCTTAGGTCTATGATTCCAGTACATGGGAGGCTGAAGCAGGAGAATCATGAATTGAGACCAAAGAAGGCTGGGGCTGGGGCTGGGGATGGGGCTGGGGCTGGGGCTGGGGCTGGGGCTGGGGCTGGGGCTGGGGCTGGGGCTGGAGCTGGGGACGGGGCTGTGGATGGAGCGGGGGCTGGGGCTGGGGCTGGGGCTAAGATGATGGCACAGAACCTGCCATCCAAGTCTGGAAACCCGGATGTGGTCCCAAGAATCCACATTAAAGGCTGGATACTGTGACACTCTAATTCCAGCACTTTTACCAAGGCATGGGGCAGAGCTAGAACAAGGACCTGGAAGGTCAAGGGACAGATAGCCTTGAATATGCTGCAGAGATAAGAGTCTGCCTCCACAACTTACACCTATTGCGTGCGGCACCAAGAGCTGGGGCAGGTGGGGCAAGGACTGGCCAGAGGGAGTGTGAAGCCACCACCCACCCCAGTATCCATAGCACAAAGCCACGGGCTCCATAACGCTCCTTCGGTTTCATTGCTTCTCAAGCCTTGGTTCTCACCAGGCACCATGAGGACCAAGAAGTGCTGAGGGGGACCTGCACCCCCAGTGGGCAGTGACTGAGGCCACAGAAACTCCACACCACCATATCTTACCTCACAGGGGTGGTTTTCAGGGATTCTTTAGGGAAGCAGTTTAAAATCTTGCCACAGTTGAGAAATTGACAAAAAACTTCTACTCTGTACACTGTGTGTTCTCGTTTCTCTCTCTCTCTCTCTCTCTCTCTCTCTCTCTCTCTCTCTCTCTCTCTCTCTCTCTCTCTCATTTCTAAAAAGAAAATCCAGAAAGGTGTATCAGATCAGAGTGTAAATGACAGTATATCAGAGGGTGGCCAGTTTTGCTTTAAGATCTTATGAAGGAAAGTGTGTGGACCCTACATACATACATACATACATACATACATACACACACACACACAAACACACACACACACAAACACACACACACACACACACACACATATATATATATATATATATATATATATATATATATATATATATATATATATGGGTCCCGAGCCAGCATGGGACTTTGTTTATATTGCAAATAAATATTATTTTTTCTTTAAAAAAAAAAAAAGAGTCTGCCTCCACACAGGCAAACAGTAAAAGGTGTAAACGAATTCTCAAAGTTGACCTCCAGTCTCCACAAGCCCACTATGGATATGACTTAAGCAGCAGAAAGTTCCTTGGCAGATGGGGACTAAGGAACACTGCAGAGTCACACCCTGCATGGTGTCTCACGTGAGTGGATTACTCGGGGAGAGGGGTACTTAGAGGTTGACTCTGACCCAGGGTGGAAAGGTAAAGAGGGTGGAAATGAGAAGCTACCAGCTCTTTAGAAGAGTGTCTACACAGAGAGAACACCAGACTCATGGAGACTGAAAAAGTGTGTTGCAATTTCAAGGCTGATGAGGACATGGCCTGCTGTCCCTAAGTAACTGAAAGTGGGCTTAGGGGTGAGCTTTTCCAACAATGGCTCATACTTATGCCCATATACACACAGCACACACAATACACATATACACCTTAAAGGAAAAGGAGACAGATACCGCGGGACGCGCCTTTAATCCCAGCACTTGGTACGCAGATGCAGGTGGATCTTTGAGTTTGAGGCCAGCCTGGTCTACATTGCAAGTTCCAGCCAGAGATCCTATGTCAAAAACAGAAAGAGTGAAAAAATATAGATAGTGAGGATGGGAAATGAGTCAAATCTTAGGAGTTGTACAGTGAGGGTACTTGGGCATCGTGGCGGGTGCTGTGCTTGTGAAACCTGTGGAGAGAACGGCTAAGAACAAGACCAAGCATACAAGAGAAGATGAACGAGGCTCATTTGAATATGTAAAGATGAATGAGACTCATTTGAATATGCAAAGAAGTAAACTAAGGACTTAGAGCGCTGCAAGGTTGCTTTCTCTTACAGACAGCCGGATGATGTTACAGCTGAGGATGTCTCAACTTCTCCTCACACAAGCTGCTTTGTGAACATCCCTGAAACATGGTAAACAATCCAGGGACGAAGGCAAACAACGCCAGAAGCTTTTTGGCGGCTTACAAGAAAGTGAAAATATATAGCAAGAGACCAGATCTTGGGTTCGGATTCCTTCTTAGAAAACCTGACCTAAGACTGAACTCGAATTAACTAACGAGCTGGCATCTAACACCAGTTCTAGGTGACTCCTCAACCAGTCACTGTCTAGCGCCAGTTTCTAGGTTACTCAAAACACTTCCAGGTTGCAAGCCTGCCCCTGACACTTCACTTCCTAGCAACCACCAATCCGGAGGAAAACGGTAGTTAAGTTTCTGATTTGGCTCCCAGCACCAGTCAATTATGTTAAAGGTCAATAAAACTCTATAGTGGCCCCCCCAGTCAGATATGTGCCAGGCAAGAACCCTCCTCGATTGCTTACCATTTTCTATAAAACATTGTCCGGCAGAGAGCTCGGGGTTTCACCCTCCCATTCTGCTGCGCTAGAGATGGCGGCGTGGCCCAACCTCCGGCTTGTAAATGAATAACCCTCGTGCGATGGCATCGGAATTGGCTCCTTGATGGTCTTTCGGGGTTCACAAACAAAGCAAAACAAGGGCACCCACTTGGATCTAATTTGGAGACAATTTCAGTGCAAATGCAGTACATACAAATGAGAGACACTGTTTTACTAAAATAATGCCTCTGTTTCTGAAATTTTCAAATTAACTGAGCAGAGTGGATTACTTTCCTTCGCAATTCAACCTCTGAGCCGTCAGTTCAGAGGTCAAAGAGTATCCTTCGTTTAAGACCCACTCTGCCAGTCTCTGACTCAGTAAGAAGGAAAACCACATATGAGCACAGATAAATGAAGAGCATGAAGGTGACTGGCGTTTAAAACATCAGATCTCTATCTAGTCTCCAAAGTCTCTCTCTGGGGGATCATTTAATTTCCCCTATCCTCAGAAGGGGGAGCATCCTTAACAATATAGGTAGCAATTATCAGAATATTATAGTGTCAGAACACAAAGAACAAAAGGAAAGAGAGTATAAGCTTAAAGATAAAACTATCAACAAGATCAGCGTTTGTGAATATATGTGAGTGGATATTTGTTAAAAATTGCAACTTTGCCTGCAATACGAAAGGCTTCCAACATCAGCAGCACTTGTCTTCTGCCCTTTAGGATTTCACTGATGACGGTTGTGGGGATTTTAATCAGCTTCTACATGAACTTTCTTCTTTCCACCGAAAAATAGTATGTTGCTTCCATTCTCAAGCCACATAAGTCATTACGAGCCAATAACTTCTGACCTGATAGCATTGTTCAATGAAAGACTTTTACATTTTGCAATATCAGAAATAAGCTTGATGCATCCTATTTTCTCAACAGTTTAGAAAAGAAGTAGAAGTGGACATTTTAATTAATGTTTGGAAACTTTTCACCTCCTTTGAGTCTTGCTGAAAACCTGCCAGGCAGGTATTTTAACATGGCTTCCTGTTTCTCCTTGAATTTTTATCCCAGCAATGTGCAGCCCAGAGACATCATTTGGTTAAAGGATTTTCAGAGAACAGGGTTTAAATGCCTGCGTGATTCTGTCCAGTTGCAGGAGGTGTCAGAGCAGGGGTAGGAAGTAATTACTGAGCGTCCTAGTGGTTTGACAGTTGGGTAATAGGTCAAAAGGAAATGCTACAGCTTCTATGAAGCTACTCTAAAACCTCTAATTAGAATGTACATTTTGACAGGCTGGTGAGAGGGCTGAATGGATAAGGGTGCTTGGTACCAAGGCTGATGACCTGACTTCAATCTTAGCACCCACCCTCCCAAGGTGGGAGGACTGACTCCCACAGGTTGAAACTGTGAGTCACAATAAATGCTCAATTCACCCTTATCAAATCAAATATCAAATCAAAGTCTGGCAAAACAGGTCAGAAACACCTACTGGGACTTCTAAACCAAAGGCTCACAGGCTGGGTGGCAGGATGTAATCCAGTCTGCCCTGTTAATATAAATTTTTGCAAAGACAAAGACATTATTTTAGTAAAAACTTTGTCTCAAGGACAATTTCCACAAATTTTCCTTTGACTTCCTCATGCTAATACACACAGATACACACACACACACACACACACACACACACACACACACACACACACACTAAATTAATTGACTACTTGACTTTTTAAATTTACATTTGGTACCCTACCTCTTGGAAAACTGTTCTTCATCTCTTTTCTTCAATGAAACTATATCTGTCCTACATAACGATGACCACAGAATCCTAATCCTCCCAAGAGCCCTGGAGACTCAGCTTTCTTCCCCTCACTCAATACTCAGGGAAACTGATGCTCAGAAATGCAAAGTTCCCTTGTTTGTTTGTCTGTTTGTTTTACAGCCTTGAAGCTCACAGTTGCGGCATGATTCCTGGCACAGCATTCCCTACCTCTCCAGTCCATGAGAGCTTGGTGAGCACTGACCACTTCTTTGTGGAACACTGCAGGGTCTATTTGCCTCAGCACAGTGCTCAGAGGAAACACTGTTACTGCTTACTGATCCAATGAGTGTATGCTCCTGTTTTGTGCTGTTTGTATCTCTGTGACAATTTAAGGGAAGAAGAACTTATTATAGCTCTTAATTTTAGAGATTCATTTCTTGGTCAACTCACAGCATCCCTTTCGGGACTGATGAGAGGGGAATCAGAGATGGAGATAAGATGTATCTGTTCTTCAAAGGAGTACTTCTGGTGACCTAACTGCTCCAATCAAACTTTCTCTGTTAGTATTTTCGGGTTTTTTTGTTTGTTTGTTTGTTTTTGTTTTTGTTTTTGTTTTTGTTTTTTGTTTGTTTGTTTGGTTTTTTTTGGTTCTTTTTTTTTCGGAGCTGCGGACCGAACCCAGGGCCTTGCACTTCCTAGGCAAGCGCTCTACCACTGAGCTAAATCCCCAACCCCCTCTGTTAGTATTTTCACCACTTCCCAATAATGTTCTTAATTATGGATCCTCAGGGGCAGATAGATGACCAGATCACTCCTTTAAAAACTCACCTCTGAATATTGCTTGTATCAAGGTCAAGCCTCTAATGCATTTGCTGGCTACTTTATACTGAAACTGTAGCAGAATTAGAGACATAATTTCAGAAAATTTAAAATCCAGTTGTTTTCCATAAAAAGGGGTTAAATAGATCTGTAAATGCTTTTAGAACCTTGTTGGAGGAGGATGGGTCACTAGGGAAAGGGTATAGGCATTTCTGAGTTGTAGTGTTGCTGATATTCCAAAATAACTGAGACCTATCAATAATCAATTCCAGGTTACTAGGGTGAAACTTCTGAACATGGAGGTAGGAAGATATGATAAAGTAAACAATTGGAATTAATATTTTTATCATACAGTATGTTCAAATAACCTCAAGAGTACAGGTAACAGGAAATAATCTGGAAGTAGGGGGGTTGATGTATTTTCCTTTTTTTAATAAAGATTTATTTAATCACAAGTTTGCATATTTCTAAAATAAATGACTATTTAAGTACTAACTTGCCACAATCCTAAAAATGTAATAAGTAGTTCTTTCAATAATTCTTTCTGCTTGTTGGAATTGTTCTGGCTAATGTAATGGCCACATTTGTCCCACTGGAGAAATTACTAGTGAGTACTGTGGCTCTGGAAAACCCTATCAGCATTCTGAAAGAGAGAGAGAGAGAGAGAGAGAGAGAGAGAGAGAGAGAGAGAGAGAGAGAGAGAGAGAGAGAGATATCAGAATGCTTTTACTTCTACTATACAAAAAGATCAGGGCATATATTTCAGAGAAAAAAATATCAAAATTATTCAAGTCACATTGGATGATTTTAGAAACTTGGTGAGCAGTTAAGACTTATGAAAATATTTCTGAGTTGGCTAAGTATCACAAAAGACAATGGTGTTCCCTCGTACTTGTACATATTTATTATAACTGACAGATGAAAACAAACTTCAGCCAATTTCCTGGAAAACATGATGGCCTAATTTAACCTATTTGTGATTATGGTCTAAGGACTGAGTTCTAACATTATTACATTTGCATATTGAACTATAAATAGCGGAAAACATCCATTATGTTTATGATCTTCTGTTGGCTGAAGTATCTCCTCAAATGAGTTTTGTATAACAAGATAAATTCAAAATTAATAATAGGAGTAATTAGGAAAGTGACACACTGTAAATGGACTTCCCTGATTCAAAGGAGGTTTTTGCCTGTGCACACATCCCCTCAGCAGCCGCTAGTTCTACAAGGAATCCTTCAACTGCACACAAAATCCCAAACAAACAAGCGACAAAACGGACTTCTTACCAAATTCATACAATTGTTCTCTTGCCATTATTCCCTAGACAAGGAGTTGATTTATTTATACTTTATTAATAATCTAGAGATGATTTAAAGTATACAGGAAGCTAGGTATAGTTTATATGTAAACACTAGATAGAGCCTATTATACAAGAGCCTAAAGCACCTGTCCATCTCTGTAATGGTAAGAAATGAGGGGGAGTCCTGAACCCCATGGATACTCATGGATACTTAGGGACAATACCGCTCACTCTATCAAAGCATGGTTTCCGGTATGGTAAGATGTTGTCATTGCTATTGTTTCACTGTTTCATGAGACCAGGTCTCCTGTAGTCCAGGCTGGCTAGCCCTGAATTCCATTATATTGCCAGAACTTCTGATCGACCTGTCTGCCCCTTCTGAGTGCTGGAACTCCAGGTGTGTGCTACCACACCAGATTTGTTGTTATTTTGGAGCCTTGTTTTGCAATATAATTAACTCCAAAATTATGTTTGAATGAAAAGAAAAGAATCCCTGACAATTATCCACTTCACAACAAAAAAGAATGCTTGAACAAGCAAGCTTTTCCAGGAGGGCTAGCTTTGCTCCTTGGTTGTTCCTAGCAGAAGTTGAAGTGTCCTTGTACTTTGTAAAGGTCATTATTTCATGGTTGTTATGCAAAAGAATTTGGGTTTCTAGGGAATCTCTTCTGGTACTTTCAAAATGAAAGTGAATCTAAAATGTCCAAACTCTCTGAGACTGGCCAATCTATGACAATAACACCAATACCCATAAAAACTTGTAGGGTCCTATAGAGCAGCTGGCCTTGCATGACAACTTTGGCTAAAGGAAATAGATCTCGCTCGAATGCTTCCATTGGCTTATGCCCCATGGAATAATAAGAGACCTTCATCAACAAGCTATATCAGCAAGCTATATCAACAAGCACAAATGAGTCCCACTGTGTGCCTGAAACTCGGTTAAGCACTAAGACTGAATACTTAGAATTCTAGCTTGCTTTCCACTGCTATGATAAAATCCATGGCCCAAGCAAACAGGGAAAGGAAGAGAAAGGAAGGGAAGGGAAGGGAAGGAAAAGGAAAAGGAAAAGGAGAAGGAGAAGGAAAAGGAAAAGGAAAAGGAGAAGGAGAAGGAAAAGGAAAAGGAAAAGGACAAGGACTTATTTGGCATCATGTCCCAATTGTATTATTCAGAAAGCCAAGGTAAGATCTCAGGACAAGACTTCAAGGTGAGAACTGAAGCAGAGGCTACCAAGAAATGCTGCTTATTGCCCTGTCCCCCCTGGCTTGCCCAGGTTGCTTGGTTTGCTTTTTTAAAATACCCCAAGTCCACCTTTCCAGGGATGGCATCACTCATAATTATCTGAGTATTCCCCTAATCAACCATCAGTCAAGAAATACCCCACAGCATTGCCTGCAAGCCAAGATGATGGCATTTTCTCTTTTGAGGTTCCCTCTCCTTAGAAGACTCTCACTAATGTCAAGTTGACAAAATAAAACAACTAAGTAAAAGAGATGAACTCCCTCTCCTTACTGCAGGCCAGGATATAATTCAACCTGGCCACGACTTAACATCGCAAAAAGGACTTACATGTTTTCTTCTGGTAATGTCTGTAAATAATATAGTCATAGGAATGTATTGACAAGCTTGCAATCTTTTCTAAAGGTCAAGTATACTGAGCTATGATTTGCATTGTAGTAATTCACCTTTCTAAAGTGTAACATCGAATGAATACTGGCAAAACGTGACTATTACCATCGCAGAACTATAAGCTTGCCTTGTATAACTGATCACACTGTTTTGCGTTGTGAATGATCATATTAAGTATTTAACCATTTATTATTTTGCAAATCCGAGCTTTAAATTTGTCAGTCTAAGAGTCTAAATATTTGTTAATGTTTCTATGCCTATCTTAGCCATACTTCATCTTTCATGCCATATCATACCATCAAACAAGCCAGAGTATACTGGTTTCTTATCACAATTATGTAGGTTTCATACATAGCTTTACTTTTAAAAAAAGGAGAAAGAAAACAAAAAAGGAAAGGTGCATGCATGATATAGTTTTTATATTAATAATTAAGTTGTATTTCTCTTACCCTATGCTAACCATACTCTTTCTTCATTATTCCCCAAAGTAAGTGTGGCAAGATTACATGATATAGTATGCTAGTCGCTCTGGACATTCTAAATGTAAAGACAATGGCAACGGCCTTTTAGCAACCCCTCCTTGATCCCATTCCCACTTTATGCTACTGGAAAAGAAGAGTTACTGAGGTTTTTTGTTTTTGTTCTGTTTTGTTTGGCCCATTGGTTATTACATCATAGTGATAGTCCACCTTAAAGAAACTGGTCCCAACGTAGGAAGAAAGAATCAGTCAATGGAATGAATGGCCAGGCAGGATTCCACAACATCACTCAACAAAGATTTGCACCAATGACAACGGTGGAAGGTACATCCATTCAGAGAATATTTCCCCAGTTCAGTTCTCCATGCACTCAGTGTGAATTGGTGCTGCATTCTCCATTTTCCCATGACTATAGATAGTCATCTTTGAGATGAGTGCACATGAGTACACATTATATACCATATGTGTGTGTATGTATACACACACACACACACACACACACACACAGGAGTATACAACAAACACTTCCCTGGGAGAACTCAGCGAGTGACCTATTTATAAGCAGATCCCCTAGTTCCAAAAAGGTGTTCGATTATTTCAATTCCTTTTATTCCCCTTTCCTTTTTTTTTCCCCGCATTTTTTATTAACTTGAGTATTTCTTATTTACATTATTCCCCTTTCTTAAAAATAAGTTTCAAAGCCATTTGTAGCTATTAAGATCCACATTAACCTCAGATGAATTTAGGGAGATGATCAATTATGCTGGTCCTTCATGAGAGTATCGGGATACCACAGAAGTGTAGAAGGAAAGCCCCCTCTCCAAGGATCTACTGTCTCAAGGTTTCTTATCTTGAGTAAGTAAAAGCTTCTGTGGCAAATTCTCCCATGGGAGCAATGGAACAGCTTGTCTTCAATCTAAAGCAAACCAGAAATTACGTAAGCAAAGGTGGGGACGGTCTGAATCATAAATTGCTTCCTCAGACAGCAGCTATTGCGTGAGTCTGTGCACAGATTCGGCCATTTTTATTCGGTTGCCTTTTGACGGCCCTTTAAAGGGACTGAAGAGAACAAGACTGGACTACGGCCTTCAAAAATTCATCACTGAATATTTGTTAACCTTGCTCCCTGAGATGGCTGAAATGCTAAGGTAATGTCCCTCGAATGGAGATGAATTACAGTCTTTCAAAAGATTATCACGGTCTTAATCAGGTTTGCTCCAGCAGCTGAACAGCCTGTGACCTTGTTAGCTACACAATACACAGAATTGATACTCTCTGGTCCTGAGGTGGTGGTGATGGGGAGCGGGTGGAAGGTGGGAGGGGCCTTTAACCTACCTGTTTTCTGCTTCTGTGTCTGGAGGCAGATTTCCTTTAGTCAATGCTTCTGTAGGTGGTATGGAAGGTTCTCTTGTTCTATATCAAGTGTTGTTGCTGTTGTTTTACAATGACAGGGATTTAACCAAGAGTCTTGTGTGCACACTTGACCGCCGAGTTGTATCCTCAGCCCTTGGCATATTTTAAAAGAACATATAAAACAAGTTTGGATATGTATAGTAAAATTTTAAGAGTGTTTTTCATGACCTAATTTCAGAATTACAGAGAAGCTGAAAAAGTCAGACTCATATAAAGACTTGTTCAGATTCCCCAAATGTTAACATTTCATAGATGGAAATTTTAGTTATAATTACCTTGGCGGAGGAACTAGAGGCACATAGAACAGTGGTAGAGAGATCTCCTACTGCGTACAAAGCCCTGGATTCAATTCCCAAATCGACCTAACAATAAGAATGATAATGATTCCAGAAAATATTAAAGAGAGCACATTACTAGTCTCTTTGAAAGATATCAACAACTTTATAAAGTGTAGATATGACACTAACTATATATTAGTAGATTCCAACATCTGGTCCAGTTTTTGAAAAATATGATTATGACATCCCAAAAAAAAGCTCAAAGTGTGTTTATCTCAAATGTGATATTACAAGAGCCTGGGAATGTGAACATTGAGTATTACAGAATGCCAGCACACCAGTGGTTGTGCCACCGTGCCAACTTTCAACAGAAGGGATTGAGAGCCTGAACGGTATTAATTATTAAACGTTAACATTTAATCTTAGATCCTCATTATCTGTGCCAAGAGAAAACATCTGCGGATGCTTAGAATGGGCAGATCCCGAGCATCCACACAGACTCTTACTAGGTTTCCAGGAAGCTTCCCAGGGAAGAAGGCGATCTGGGAAGCTAGGCCTTTGCTCTCCCACTTACTCTAACAACTTCTCTGTGAGCAACCTCCCAGGTTGGAGTAGAGAAGGGGAGAGGCTACCTTCCCACTTCAGCTTGGCAGACATGGGTTTTGTGTCCATGAAGGGCACTCAGTATCACTGCACACCACTCTAGCGGAGGCCACCATCCCTAGGACAATAGCCATTCATTCCGCTCCTGGCACCTGGCCTCTCTGTTGTACTGTTCCTTTGTAAGTGTGCCTGACATTTTGTTTCTCTTTCTCATAAACCTTCTGCCAAGATTATGTTTGAAAA
The DNA here is from genome assembly GCF_011064425.1 of Rattus rattus. Classification (NCBI taxonomy): domain Eukaryota; kingdom Metazoa; phylum Chordata; class Mammalia; order Rodentia; family Muridae; genus Rattus; species Rattus rattus. Next base: position 75,937,120 of record NC_046168.1, on the reverse strand, counting down.
TGAGTAAGAAAGAAAAGAAAAAACTTCCCCATCTTTCAAGTGTAAAATTTCCTGTAACGAACATAATTCAGTGCCAACTTCTAAACACTGAGGACTTTTCAAGACTCTGAAAATTCCTCCACTAACTTGAGGGGAGGAAAAAAATTCAGATCTGAGTTATAGATGTGAAAGCAGAGGACAGGGGAGACCTCTCATTATGAAATCAAAGTTGTAATTAATATTCTTTTCTCTCTATTGGCAAGCAATGGTAAAGAAGGAGGGAATACATTTTCTCTTTCAGCTCATAAGTCTTTTGATGTGTGTGTGTATTTCCTCACTTGCTCTTTTAAAAGGGGCTTTTTAAGGTAACTAAAGACTTGAAAATTATCAATAGTATTAATTTTGATTGACAGGTCACAATTGTATATTTCGTGGGGAATAATGTATAAGTTGGCATATAGATACAGGATGGTGTGGTCAAATCAAGCTAATTAGCATCATCATATCCAATAAGCTCAATGACCTATTCTTTCTTTTCATTAGACTTATGGAATCTACTCTTCTTTTGAATGTACAACGCAGCACTATTGACACAGCCGTGTTTCGGGGCAGATGCCCTAGCTTACTTTACTGATCTAACTTTGCATCCATGGTCAACAGCATCCCATTTCTCCCCTTGTCGTCCAGCCTCAATAACTATGCTTCTAGTCCAGACTTCTGGGGCGTCTGAGTGCTAGACATCAGCAGCATTGGCAAGCATTCATTATTTTAGCCTGAAATATGTCACCCATTTTAACAATGGATGCCCCACTGTAGGACCTTGGCATTCCGTGGTGAAAGACTGCAAAAGACTGCACTGTACCAAGACCAGTTTGTGGAGAGGCCAAAGAAAACACATCTCACAGAGAAGCCAAGGTCGACTTTTAAATTTAGATTTAATTCACCATTGTAAATCCGATTTCCCTGTTATCTGATTTCTGGCCCATGCTTGTCCTTAGCTAGTGGGTAGATGCCTTGCCTTTTCCTCCATTTCTGACCTTCCTTTGATCTCTCCTTCATGTATTTGAATCATGGTTTTCTTCCCTGATTAGGGCAATACTTTAAAAATGAGAAGACCTTTAGCAGAATAGCCAGAAAATTTCACTGGCTTCTATATAGTGTGTTTATAACATTTATAAATCCATCGGTAAGACTTAAACATTTAAACTTGGTTTTCAGGTAAAGGCAAACAGCCAAAAAAGGAATTCCTGGTCTTTATTTATGCCCTTCTTACATGCCGCAGAGCACCCAAGGATCTGCTGCTCGCTACATCAACCAGATACCTTATTCTGTCTCTGGACTCCTGAAACCCTCCCATCTCGTTGCCCTATTGGTGTCTCTGTCACTGCTCCCTTGATAAGTTAACCTGTCTTAACAAGTTAGTGCTGTAAATAAAAACCAAGACCATCCAACACTTATAAAAACCATTTCACTGGGGCTGCCTAACAGTTCAGAGGATTAGTCCATTATCATCATGGCAGGAAGCATGGTGGCACACAGGCAGACATAGTGCTAGAGGAGAAACTGAGAGTTCTCCATCTGCATCCTCAGGAAACAAGAAGTGAGTCACCAGCCTGGCTTGAGCACCCGAGATCTCAAAGCCTGCCCCTGGTGGCACACTTCTTCCAACAATGCCACATCACGTAGTGCCGCTTTCTGTGAACCTAAAGGAAAGCCATTTTCTTTCAAAGGACCACAGTGTGGAGGATACATTTCTCCTGCTTTATTACTCATGATGAAAGCGCTCATTGGATTTTTTTTTTCACTTCTGTGTTGCCAAACTGGCAAGGTGGAAAGCTGCAATGAGAGCCACATTAATTACCATTTTCTTTCACTCTCTTTCCCATGGCCATTTTAAGTCTTAGGACTCTGCGCAAAGCCCAGTACTTTGAATCCTCAAGGGCCATTTCTGAAATTATGATTAGAAGGAATTGGTGCCACTTAACCATGTGGCCCTACATAGACATATGCAAAATATCCCTGTCTTCTGTAGAGGAATGTGTAGTATCCTCTGGAAGTCAGTGTCTATCATAAACCTTAGAATGTTATCTTGTAGTGATAATTTTGGCTTCTTTAAAAAAGAAAGAAATGTTATAAGAATATGTTTTTATTTTAACCGCAAGTATGAGATTTGGGGCTGCTTCAGCCCACAGCAGCTGACCATGGTTTATCTCTAGGAGGGGCATGATTTTACCAGCTATAGCTAGTTTCTGAGGTTGTGTGACGTTTGGAATTCTGGGGACTTTTCAGAGGATATATAAATGTTGGTGCTCAGAGAGGTGGCAATGGTAGTGGTGGTGGGCTATTGATGTTGTTGGTTGATGTTGGTCTCAGTTTGTTAAATAGTCATGCACAGAGAAAGAAGAACAAGAATAAATTAGATATCCTGACAGTGAGGATCAAATTTGCCCGGAGAAACTTGACTCCCTAATCAACATTAATAGTCTAATGATAATGTTGGCTCCATTCCCCTCTATCCCCCTTTCTCTCCTATCTAATGTTGGGGTGGGGGTGGGGGTAAAAAGGGGGTGGAGAAGGATAGAAGAAAGAAGAACCCATGAAGTAGCCAGTCTAGCTATATTATCTAATCCATAGTAAGACTCATCGATTATAACTAAGAAACTACTGTGAATCTTACTAGATTAGAGTTGATATTGATCTACTGAATATTCTTGGAGAAACAGTAGACATAAGGATCCACAGGGAAGATTCTGTGAAGAAAAACACTGAGTTCTGAGCTATGGTGCCACAAGCCAAGGTGGGAACACCAAGCACCCCCACTAGTCAAAATATGCAAGCCCGCTTCTCCCCTGCATACTTAAAGGAGTCTGGCCCCAATGGCATTTTGAATTTAGATTTGTGACCTCTCACAGAACTATGGCACACTCACAGTTGTTTTCCAGATTCAATGCATGTGCAAGAACTGGTGCACGACTAGGTTCTAGGCTCTACTTACTCACAAGCGGAAGCACAGCTCAATTTATCTGAGCATCATTATGCTACTTGTCAATATGAAAATCAGGGAAATCGGTGTTCCACTGCTCTGCACTGCACGATCACTGCACTGAGCAAACTAAGTCATAAGCCTGAAAATTCTGACGTACAAGCAACATCAAATAAATGTGGGTATCTATTTCTTTCCCTCTTTCCCCCAACTTATGTTAGCCATGATAACTTGATAACTTAGATAGGTCTTTCCTTGAGGCAGGATGTCTCGAAGTCCAGGCTGGCCTCAAACAATACAGTCAGGAATGACCTTGAACTTTTATCGCCCTGCCTTTCCTTTCTGAATGCTGCAGTTAGAGACATATACCACCACTCCCAGTTTATGTAGTACTGCTCAAAGATCCCAGGGCCACATGCATGCTAGGCAAGCATTCTACCAATTGAGCTACACCACAAATTCTACCAGCTTCCCACAAATAGTTACATCAATAACAAGAATGACCTATTGCATGTGCCAATTCTAAAGAATTGAACTGTACTTTTGGTTGGATCAACTGGGATTGATGAAGATGTTGTCCTGTAAATATAATTTTGAGAAGTATTAAGACAAAGCAGGGTAGTTCTTTATATCCTTCATTAGTCAGGGTTTTCATGGCCACTATGGCTCAAGATCTCCATGTCAAGATCCAGGTCAGAAACCTGTGTTTTCCAGCCTCAAGATCTGGGCCACAGGTGTGAATTCTATGTCTGAATTGTAGTTCATTCCACATGTAGTCAAGTTGACAACCAGGAATAGCCATCACATACCCCAAGCTTGACATGTCAAAGAGTACTATTGATGTGTTTTCCTTGGCATTGTGACACTTTCCAGTAAGAGTGGGGATGGATTACTTGGGAGAAAAAACAAAGATATACAAAGTACCAAAACAAGACTGTGGGTAAGTGTGAACAGTCTAATACATTTCAAAGATCTACAACATTGGAAGCTATAACCACAGCTATAATTCCACACATTGACCACAAAGACCACCCAAGTATGGCAGGGGGATCAAACCAGGGAAATAGTGATAGGAAGCAGCTATTCATTCAGTGATCTTGTGTTTACTACAGGCCTGGTGATCGGAGGCATCTGGGCATTATCCTCCCAAGAGGATCTGGAGAGATTGAATCCACAAACCCTCAAAGCCAGAAGCTGTGCAGGCTACCAGCTGCTTGCCAAGGTCACTACCTAACAGGACTGCAAAAGTCCTAACAAGTTACCAGGAGTACAGATTCAGGGTTAAGTATGGCTCTGATGGCTTTAGCTCTTAGATAGGCATGAATGGCCCTAAGAAAAAGCTTTGGATGTCTCAACTGTAATAAAAAGATAAATAAGTAAGTCAACAAACAAACAAACCCTCCTCGGCAGCTTTTTGTAAGACCTAACTGGTTGCATATGAAAGAACTCTGAGACATAAGACAGAAGAAGAAATTGATTCCTTCCTTTGAGCTCCTATAAACTGGACTTAAAAAGAAATGGAACATTAGCAGTATCTCCTACAGACAGCTGGATTTTCAGAGTGAGTGACTGTACAAAGCTTCCTGTCTTTTTGTCAAACAAGAGCTGGGGTATACATGTTATACACACACTTCGGTGCTCCTGAAAGCCAGTTTGCTATAGATCAAGAGTAGAGAAATTATCTTTTTTTAAATGGCAAATTAATAGGTACTAAGTTATCGGAGGGTCATAAAGCTTAAAAAAATAGGATAAAGAATGGCAAGGTCAAGAAGCTAATAAAAGATACCTAAAATTTCAGGATGAATTAAGATCTTGAATGAGAGGTTTAGACTTAAAGAAGATGGATTATCTAGATGGATTTCAGTTTCAAGTAACAGAAAATTCAGCTCCAAATTGCTCAAAGAGTAGATTTATTGGCTTGTATATCAGGGGGCTCGGACAGAGGGAGGGTGAGAGCATTGTTGTATACTGAGCTCAATACATTGAGTCAGGTCTCCATTCTTTCACTCATGAGTCAGTGTTAGATTAGGACAAAGGTTTTTTCCCCCCTCAGTCACAAGAGAGTCATAATGGTCCTCATTACCATAGTGCTTTTGGTCCATATTTGATGAGAGGAGAGGATCTGCTAGCCATGCAGGAGTCAGCTATCCTTGAAGTATTAAGGCTGTGGTAGATCCCTCATATCAGAATCGAATCAGGCTCTTTCAGGAAGAAGTATAAATAGATCCAGAATAAGCTATTGATCTTCTTACACTCAGGAGTATTAGAAATGTAAGCTTTACCGATTTCATAGTGTTCAAGCCCTGGTTTCTCAGATGTGGCACAATGGTACACCATGAGTAACTGAATAATGAAATCAAATCTAGGTAGTTCCCTTAAGTTCAAGGTTGTAAGCTTTTTTTGTTATTGTTAAACTATTTTGTCTTAGCTATACCTCACTGCAAGAGTTCCAGTGAGATTAGACCTCAGGAGGGCCTTTGTAAACTAAAAATCCCCACATTGAAAATGTGTTGCTGACACATCTACTGTTAAGGCTCAACCTCTTTACCTGCCCTGCTGCTATGTCCTGGCTGGTTTTATGTGTCAACTTGACACAAGTTAGAGTCATCAATCAAGGAAGGAGCCTCAGCTGAGAAAATGCCTCCATGAGAACTCTCTGTAAGGCATTTTTTCAATTAGTGATCAGTGTGGGAGTAGCCAGCTAAAGGTAGGTGGTGCCATTCCTGGCCTGGTAGTGCTGAGCAGGGAGAACAAGTAAGCTGCACCCCTCCATGGCCTCTGCCTCAGCTCTTGCCTCCAGCTTCCTGCCCTGTTTGAGCTCTTGTCTTGACTTCCTTTGATGATAAACAGCAACAAGGAAGTATGAATGAGATAAATCCTTTCATCCCCAACATGGCGCTTCATTGAACTAATAGAAACTCTAACATACATTAGAACTCTTCTATTACTACAGTTGTGCAAGATCGTCTTCATACACACCTTCTTTTGACCGATCGAAAATTCCATGTAATTTACTGATGACAGCATACTGTTCAATATGAGGTGTAGCTTGTTCCTGCTCCTCCTGACTGAATAGCCAGGAGCTGAGACTAGCTGCAAATGCTCGATGACTGTAATACTGCCATCTGTCTCCAACAGAACCTGAGCCTTTTCTGTGGAAATCTTTTCCTTGTTATCAACAAGACACTGGTACAAACCCTGGTGTAGCTCATTGGCGGTGTCTCTGCTTGTCATTATCTGGTATAGAGGTCTTAAGGACAGAGACTAGAGTGGCACTATGCTATGTACCTTAATGTGACTATGCATCATGAGGGTATGGGAGCACTTTCAAAAGCCTCTTGTGAGACAACAGAGGCCTTGTTCTTTCTTAACTTTATATCCCTAAGGGTCGGCAAGTTAAAGATATTACAGTGTCAAAAATGTCTACCATTCAAATGGTAGACATTATTTTCAGAAGGGAATAACCCGTACTCTGTCTTTCATAGCTGGTTGTGGTTTGAAGGAACCACAACGGAAATTCAGTCCAACCTAACAGTCATTTCACAAGAATGAAACAGACCATGTGTCAGCAGAGCAGTGCTAAAGTGCTTCACACAGGATGCATTTTAAACTGTATGTAACTCACCTGACAAATTCCCTTCGTGTGTCAGATACACAGAGAAAGTTCCCCCTACAATCCCCAAGGAACAATGATATTACAATTATGTAATTATGTAGAATTTTGCTGTAGTTGCTTTTTGACCGTAGTTCCTGGCTCATTCTCCCTCAGCATGGCAGGCCATATTGACTAAATCTTCTCTTCTCCTGGCCATGTTATCAAAGCTCAACTCTTCCCTTGCCTTTCTGTCTTGGACTTCCTGCTTGGCTGCATCTCCTAGATGTCCACAAATTCTCAGTGATAAGATCTTTACCTCAGAAGCAGGGCTTGGCTCAAGCCCAGGAGGAAGGAATGCTCCACAGGGCCTACAAGAATCTGGCCCTTCTGAGCTTCTCATTTAGCTCTATTCGCATTAGATTATAGCCCTTTTAACCAGCTTCATTTCAGCCTGGTCATCCACACTTTAGTCAAGGATCCAAAAGTACAGAGCTCGAGAACCTTTGAGGAACTGAAGTCTAGTATAAGGATGGGGCAGTCCTGAAGGAGAGAAACTTTCTGTAGTTCTCCTCTCTTTCCTCAGCCTGTCTATCTCTTTGTCCTGTGCTCTATAGGAAACTAGTAAATGTCTTTCACTCCATTCTTTGAGCTGCTCTTTGAGAGCATTATGGAATATCTCACAGAAATCCAACCAGATGTAGAGATAAAACACAATTATGGTTGACACCTCAAACTTAAGGTACAATCTGTTGGATGGGTTTCTGAGGCTGTGTTCAGGTGCTCAGTGTCAGAACTCATTTGCATTAGGGGACACCCCACAGGCATCAGCCACCACAGAACTGCTTGCTTGATGGTAGAAGGAAAACCTCCTACTCTCTGATATCAGAGAAGTGATTTGGGAGCTGAATACACCCATAAATACCTACACAAGATATCTCGACTCAGCAGTAAAACCACGCCACAGCAACTTCCTAGTAACATTTATTTGAGATTCCCCAGGGAGGAAAAGTTTCCTGGCAACTGCTGGGTTTTTTTTTTTTTTGTTTGTTTGTTTGTTTGTTTGTTTTTTCTAGAACAGATCAGCACTTTGCCTGGGCCCAGGCTTCCCAGCATGCCTTGACTAGGATCTATGTTGCCTTTTCCAGTCTCCAAATTACATAGTCCAGAACTTGTACTCTCAATCAATCTGTTCATAAGACAGTCATTGTATTTGGATGTTGTTGGAGGGAGCTCAGCAAACAGTATATTCTGTCACAAATCCCAGCCCCCTAAAACCAAGGGACTCTCAAGATGCTGGCCAGTTGCTGAGGAAACAAACCCAGTATCCACTTATTGGCCCTTTGTGGTTGAAGTAGCACGCTCAATCCCGTCCTCTACTATCTACAGCTTTTGGATTATTTCAGGATGCAAAATCATTAGCATTCTTAATTTAAAGAGGAAACCTTTAGACAACAGTCTGTGGCTATAAATCAATAATAAAGATTTACTCTGAATTATGATGTTTTTACCTGACTCTGAAATTGGATCTCTCCTCATGCTTTGTCTTTAAGCTTTTAAATTTGACTTAATGTCTGACTGTGTCAGGTTCCTGTGGTGAATTGATAATGAAATTAGAAGAGACAGGGTCCATTGACTCAGAAGACCTGTGCCATTAGTTAAGTCTTTCCTCTGTTTCTGCAATTGGCCTGACACCTGCTTAGTCACCATGGTTTTGCCCCTTACCTGTGAAACTGACACTTAATAGAGCAGGACTCAGAATGGAGATGGGGAGGGGGGGTAAATAGGAATTTTCTGGTGAAAAAAAAAAAGATAAAGGTGAAAAATCAATATTTCCATTAGCACTTAAAAGCAGACTTTTCAAAGAACACTTATTTGTTTAGCTGACAGTCATGTACCAAGAAAACCAATTCTTTTAAAGACCAAAAGTTCCATAACAACCAGTATGGTAGCCCCCTTCTTTCCTCTACATTTTGCTTAGAAATCTCATGAATAGAATTCAGAGTTGAAAAGGAACATGCAGAAACCTGCTTCCCCTCAAATATATGCACATAAAGGGTACATTTTTCCAAGAAAAAAAATATAATAAAAGCCTACTGAAATATGCCAAAGTTACTAGTAACGTATCAACCCAAGAAGCTGATCTCTTGAAGTCTGCTGTGACGAGCATAAATTTGTACATCACACACACATACACACACACACACACACACACACACACACACACACACACACAAACACACACAGTTTCTCTGTGTTGTACAGACTGTCCTGGAACTCACTCTGTAGACCATGCTGGCCTCGAACTCAGAGCTCCACCTGCCTTTACCTCCGGAGTACTGGGAAAATAAAGGTGTGACCCACCACAGCCCAGTGTGAATACCTCATTTATAAGTATAAGGTGCTCCAGTTTGCTTTTCTGTTGCTGTGATAAATGCCGTAACCAAAAGCAACATGGGGAGGAGAGGGTTTATTTCATCTTACAATTTATAGTCCACCGTCAAGGGAAGTTAAGGCAAGAACCGGGAGCAGAAAGGGAAGCAGAGACATTGGAGACATGTCGTGTTGGCATTTTGTCTAGGATCTGCCCCTCAGTTACCTGGCAATATCTAGGGGTGCCTGGCTCATTATGAAAGGGGTTGCTCACCCGTTCCTCCCTCTCTTGCTCTTTCTCTTGTCCTTGCTCTGTCCTCTTGCTCTTGCTCCCCAATTCTCCCCATTTCCCTCCCGCCTCTTCCGCCACTATCTCATAGCTGGCCTCTACTGCTCTATTCTCTCATTCTGCCTTTCTCTGTCTAATCCCTCAGCTCCCCTCCCTATGCCCTGAAAAAACTCTATTCTATACTATACCATCATGTGGCTGGTCCCTTGGGGCTGGAGTGGGGAGTGGGGAGGAATACCTCAGCATGGGCAGAAGCACTCCCTTCCCCCACACCTTACCCCACCTCCACCAAATATTTCCTTCTCTCCTTGTTTCTTTATAAAACACAACACTGGCTGGTTTTCAGACTTCTGTTAAGTTTAGCTACTTTTCTTCAGATATCCTTGGACCCATATGCCCAGGGGTGACACTGCTCATCGACTCACTGACCAATCTGATAGAGTCAATCCCTCAACTGAGGTTCACATTCCTAGGAATGTCTAGGTCTGTGTCAACTTTGTAAACTAGATAGATAAAATGCCATATTTCACTTTTTTTTTTACTTTTTATACTTATTTATTAGTATTTCATGTGTGCATACCATGTACGCCTGGTGTCAACAGAAGTCAGAAGAATCCATTGAACTAGATTTATGAATGGCTAAGAGCCATCATATGGGTGCTAAGAACGAAACTAGGTCCTCTGCAAGAGAATGAAGGATTCTTAAGCACTAAGCTATTTCTTCAGCTCAAATATATTTTATATATTTTTTATATTTTTGTTTTATTTTTCTTGCCCTAAGACTTCTCCTGGCACTATGATGTTAAAAAGCCGATTAATGTATCACTCAATTTTCTCCTATGTCCCCACAGTGTCAACAATAAGAAATGGTAGGTTTGCATGAGAGCTTAGCACAGGGCCTGGCTCCCAGCACAGTCTACATACATTATATCTGCCACATGCTCGCCTTGCTCTTCCTTGTTTGCGAGTTCCACCATCTCGGTCCTTGGTACCTTCTGATCCATCAGAAGGGAATGCCTCTGGGTAAAGGAGACCACAAAAGAGGGATGTTGGCATCAATCACTGGAATCAGAGTGACATGTAGCCTTCGCCCCAATATCAGGAGATTGGGTACCTTTCCTGAGACTGCTTGGTCCACTGGCATTTCCTTCTAGTGCCTATGAAGTGAGAACACGCTCCGTGTGACCATCACTAAGCAGTATAGGATTCATGGGATCTCTCTGGTCTCTGAAACAAATAGAGAAACGAAGCTTGTCAGCTTGGACATGTTTGTTTTGAACTTGATTCAAATCTTCAAGGAAGGGCAGCTTAAAACAAAGAAGGGCTAAGCATGGGGGACAGAAGAACATTAGAATTCAAATGAGAAGACAGAGGCGTTGAGCTTTTATTGCCCAAGCATCCCACAGTATGGAAAAACACATTTTGAAAGTTCAAAGAAAATATGTTTGGTCCCATTCCCAAGTCCAGAGGTTTTTTTTGTTTTTTTGTTTTGTTTTGTTTTGGTTTTAAGAATCAGAAGAGACCCAGAAGAAGGAGAAAATTAAATTCTAACGATACAATAAAAGTTATTAGAGATGGGAGGAAAACTAAAGAAATCAATATGGTTGCTTAGGGAACTCTTTGAGCTCAGCCCTTTAAAAGCATGCTTAGGAGCTCAAAGAACCTGCAGCCAAGAACAAAGCAATTCAATAAGCCATCCCTAGAAAACTGCTGCCGTAAAGAAATAAAGTTTTGCTCACCAACATGGATGCCGAAACATGACCTGAACTTGGATGACACCAATAGGCATGCTAACACAGATGGAAGAAAACCCATAAGGCTTCAGTCCTAGACAAAAATCGACAGGTAACTAAGGCATCCTGAGACCAGGAGACACAGTCTTTCCCAGGGACGAGTACAACGATTCATTATCCAATACCAAATGGTCAGCCCTGAAAACATACAGATGAGTAGCATTATACAGACAAAGCAGGTTGTATATTTTATGATACACACACACACATGCACACATGCCCAAGCATGCATGCCCACAGTAACAATTAAAGAAAAAGAGGCCAAAAAGTTCATGAGGCAGTTTGAAGGATAAGAAGGGAAAGAAAATGATATAATTATATTGTAATCTCAAAGAAAGTATATTAACAACACCAAAACAAAGCATGCTGAATGAGGCATAGGGAACAAGCCAGAAACCAGCATTCTCCATGGCTTCTGCTTCAGTTCCTGCCTTTAGGTTCCTGCCCCAACTTCCTTTTAAGATGGCCTGTGATTGACACTTGTAGCCTGAAATCGCCCCATGCCTCCCCACCCTGAAAAAAAGAATAAAGGTGTTTAGTTGTGGTAGTGGTTGTGGTTTTGGTTGGGCTTTATGTGTGTTGTTTGTTTGTTTTTAAAAAAGAAATGTGACAGTATGTGTCCCCACCTGGGAGGTGGGGACAGCAGGTACAGAACTTGTGCAGGATTGTCTCTGACTACATAGTGAGTTCAAATCCAGCTTGGGCTACCTACGATCTAATCTGAAAACAAGCAAACAAGCAAAAACTAAAAAAATAATGAAGTAAAAAATAAAGTGTGTGTGTGGGGTGGAGGGTTGGGTTGGGGAGTGGCTGGTGAGATGGCTCAGCAACTAAGGATGTTTGCTCCTCTTCCTGAGGACCAGAGTTCAGTTCCCAGCATCCATATTAGGTAGTTCCAAAGGATCTGGTACCCTCTTCCAAACTCCATTGACATCTACACCCTTGTGACAAATTCACAAATACACATGAACAAACTATTCCTCATTTTAAAAAAAGTCAGTTCTGATGAAAAAATAAGGATTAAAAAAAGAAAACAGAATGCTTTACCTCTGACCTTGTTTCTGCCGTAGACTGACCTTGGACTACAAAAGCAGATACCTGCAAGATAGGCCTAGCAGCTGAAGACAGACGTGTTTTCTGGACCTCAGGGAGATTCCAAGTGGGTCTTCATGAGAGAATGCAGTTTGGCAGTGTGAGAGCTTATGGAGGTGGGAAACTCAAAGCCAGAAACACTGACCACCATGATGGTTCATAGACCAGGTAATGTGGGATGGAGAGAGACCATTCTACAGGATATTGAAGGGGCAAGTAGTGAGACTCTGAGAGTTGACTACAGAAACTTAGGATATGCTGTCTGGGGGGTGTCTTGAAAAGAGTTCCAGAAGGAGAAAGCCAGCAAGACTAAAGAGAATGAAAGCACAACCACACCCAACCGTGAGGGAGAAGGACAGCCAGGTTGTTTTTCCCACAATTTGGTTAGGTTTTAATTTTGTATTGGGATTCAAAAAAAAAAAGACATATTAATTGCTCAAATTAATGAGTTTTATTATAGCAATTTTACACAAGCAGTGCTGTTCTCTGAGTATGAGCCTCTTCTCTTCCGATTTCTTGCCCTCTAGTCCTGTGTTAGGGGGCATTTAAGGCACAGTGACTTAACACCAGACCTGACAGAATCACAAGACGTCAAAGGAGGAATCAGCTCTGTGTAGAGTTGATAAAGGAAGGGGTCAAGTCTCGCTCCAAGACTTACCACCTATCTTAAGGCCTATAAAAAGGGTCCCATGCCTGGAAAAGTTTTAGAGGTGATTGCGTTCTTGTTGTGGTGGTTGTTGTTTGTTTGTTTTGTTTAGTTTTAATAAAGTTTTGCCAATTCTCAATGTAATCTAGTACTCAAGGTCACCCTGTTCAACCTCCCAAGTACTGGAATTATGTAAGGTCATCGCCATGCCCAGTGAGGTGACTTTTTAAGTAAAGCCATTCATGAGGTGAAGATGTAACTCAGCTGATACAGTACTTGTCTGCTTGCTTGAAATCCCGGGTTCCGCCTCTAGCAACACATAGGCCAGGTATGATAGAACTCATCTTTTATTTCTAGCATTTGGGAGGTAGAAGAAAGAGGATCAGGACTTAAAGGCCAGTTTCAGCAACATATCAAGTTCCAGGCTAGCCTGACCTATCGGAGCCCCTGTCTCTGACAATCCCTCCATCGTGTATTAGGTACCTAAATGTGAACACAGATGGCCTCTAGCCACTTTCACTTTTTTGCAATTCATTTTCCTATGGTTAACCCTAGTCTGAAAAAGCTAAATGGAAAAATTCCAGGAATAAACAGCTCATGTATTAAAAAGCTTATTACACCATATTGTTATAATTGTTCTATTTTATTCTGGTTGTTGAACTTTAATAAACTTTAATGTGGGGATGTATTGAAAAGTCCACAACAGCTGAATGTTGTGGCATGTGACTTTAACCCCAGCCCTCAGGAGGCAGAGTACAGGGGACCTCTAATAGTATCAGGCCATCCTGGTCTATACAGTAAGCTGTAGGCCAGACAAGGCTACACAAGTGAGATACTGTTTTAAAACAAAACCAGAAATGAACAAGCAAAAAAGCCCACAAACATATGGAAGAGATGTATGTTGGTTGTGTGTGTGTGTGTGTGTGTGTGTGTGTGTGTGTGTGTGTGTGTGTGTGTGTGTATTTGACACGAGCTTGGGTCATCTGGGAAAAGGGAACCTCAGTTGAGAAAATTCCTCTATCAGATTGGCTGTAGACAAGTGTGTGGAGGGAATTCTCTTGAGAAATGGTTGATGTGGAAGGACCCAGTCCATGTGGGCAGTGCCACCCCTTGGCAGGGGCTCCTGAATAGAATAAAAAAGCAGACTGAGCAAGCCAGGGGAACCAAACTGGTAAGCAGCACCTCTGGGGTCTCTACTACAGTCCATCCTTTCAGATTCCAACCTTGACTTCCTGCGCTGACTTCCCACAGTGATGGACTGTGCTTGCGATGTGTAAATCACAGAAATTCTCTCCTCCCCAAGTTGCCTTTGGCCATGCCTTTGTCATAGCATTGCAAACTAGGGTAGATATAATGCAAGCAGAATACAGAATATGTCCAGAAGAATTTGTGAACTTCCTTCAGCAATGTATAGGGATTAGCTAGTTAGCTAGTTAATCTATGAGTTAACAGGGAAACTACTGCAAACGGCAATGCTATCCCCTCTTTCCTATTAAAGGCGAAGAATTATTAATTATCCATTTGCAGGCTGTGAAAGTTACCAGTGGAGCTTATGATGAAGCTTCCGGAGTTGGACTGGAGGTAAGGAAGGCTCTCTCAAGGAGGTGACAGATGGTCTGAAAGCCTGAAGATGAATAGAACTTAGCCTGAAGCAACAGTGCAGACATTGGAGTTAAGGTTCGTTCAGATCCAGCTGTCTCACTTTACGGAGACATATTGCCAAACCGGAGTTCCGTGATAAGAGAAACCAAAGACAGCTAGCTAGGAGTCACTGGCAGAGTAGAAGAGCTGTTTCATCAGCTCTCCACAGCCTTACAGGAAGAATTCATCCAATTGTAAGGCATTCCATCTCAGCAGGCAAGCCTAATAACCTGAGGTGGAAGGAGAAAACCGACCTCATCAAGTTGTCCTTGGTCCTTGCACGCATGCGTACACACACACACACACACACACACACACACACACACACACACACACACACACACACACGAGCTAATACATAAAATTAAATTTGAAGTAAATGTTTCTCCAAATGCCAGGGTTGGGAAGCCCGATCCTGTGTGAATTGTTAACGGCTTAGGTATTATTTGCGCGGCCTAGGTAGCATTTGTGAAAAGTCTGTTTTGCACAGATTGTTGGGACGGAGTAAACACAGGCCTGGGATATAGCTTTCTTTTCCTGGAGCTTGCCTAGCCTGAGGAAAGCCCTGGGTTCAATTCCCAGCAGTGCATGGTGGAACACACCTGTAATCCCAACACTTAGGAGGTGAAGGCAGGAGGGTCAAAACTCAAGGTCATTCTGGGCTGGAGTCTGAGGCCATCTGAGCAATACTTTTGTTTTTAGCTAAGAAGTCTAATGAGTATAAGCTGTCACAAAATAGATAAGCATACTGAATGAAAAAGAAAAGAAATAAAAAAAGAAGAAAGAATGTGACTGGCCCTGGGTTTCAACACCAAATGAAAGAAGGAAAAAAAAAATAAAAAGAAAAGGACTGCTCTTAGGTATGGTGGAAGAGGAAGTTTATTGTAGACAAGTGGAAGAGCATAGCCAAAGGCAGGGACATCTTGGACAGTCCAGAGTGGTCATGAACCTAAGCCATGTGAGGAGAGCGGCGAGGGGAAGGTGAGGGGACAGAGAGGAGCCAGGGCCAGCCTCCAGGAGTCCAAACAACCAAAGTGGTTGAATTATACAGGGAAATGCAGCCCAGCCCTCTGAGCTGGACAGTTAAGGGTAGTGTGTTCAGTATGCCTGCCAGAAGGACCTGTAACAAGTAGGGGTAGAGGGAGGCAAGGAGAACCTGGTGGCCATCATTTGCTTTGATATGTTAAGTAGGTATCTTAGCCATTTATCCCAGGCTTGAAACCTAACACATATGTTGTTGCATATCAAACTACATTTTTGCAATTCAAGTTATTAAATGATGAATGATGCAACTTAAAAATACCCGAAAGCGTTTGGGGACATAGCTCAGTGCTAGAGTGGTTGCCTTGCCTGACAAGGTTCTAGGTTTGAATTCTGAGGAGTGCAAAAACAAAAAATAAAATTGAGAGAGAGAGAGAGAGAGTAGAGAGAGAGAGAGAGAGAGAGAGAGAGAGAGAGAGAGCTCTGGTGTAGCCAGAGGTTAGCTGGTAACCTGGAAGAAAACAGCAGTTGTTAGCTGCCTTGGACGAGATAATGCATTAGGTGATCCGCCTTACTTACTTACAGACTCAATAACTTCACGTGGACTTTGATATGTTCCTTCTAGTAAATTATTTATCAAATGTCCTGAGGAACACCTCTTGGCAGGAGAAAGTGTCTGTTTTATAGATTCACAGAACTGTGGGCTTTCAGTCACACCAAGGCTGTATATTTAAATCTCTGTTGAGTCTAATCCTGGGGGAAAACTACCTGTTCCATTTATAAGGTCTAGACCACAGCATTGAGCTTTCAATAAACCTTCATCCAAAATGTTTGATGAAAGAGTTTTAATTTACTACCAAAACCGCTGTGCTCTTTTCTTAAAACAGTTGTCATTGTTGAGCTGACTGTACATCAGTTAACTTGCAATGAGAATCTTTTAGAACTATAGCAGGTTCTGGGGTGTGTGTGTGTGTGTGTGTGTGTATGTGTGTGTGTGTGTGTGTCTATGTGTGTATATATGTATGTGAGCATATGAATATATGTGTGTATGTGTGTTTATGTGTGTACATGTGTGCACACATGTGTATATAATGTGTGCATATGTATAAACGTATGTATGTGCATGTGTATATGTGTGCACATATGTATACACATGTGTATATGTGTATGCACATGGCATGTATGTGTATGTAAGTGTGTGTATGTGTGTGCTTGTATGTATATGTATGTATGCGTATATAAGTGCACGTATGTGTGTGCTTGCATGTATGTGTGTCTGTCTGTCTGTCTGTTGTTGTTGGTTGAGTTTGAGATGACTTGGGGTTGTTTGTCAGCTTCCAGAAGGTTTCTTCAAAATCCATGTTGTCAATGAGAGGCAGTGATGAAATAGTTAGTGACTCATCTGGGCTCTCAAACACAAAAAGAATCCACAGAGACCTTCGCAGGAGAGTATTGGCCCAGTTTGCTAAGAATGCAGCCAGGCTGATTTGCTCAACGGTGAAAGAGTAACAGCAACTACATTAAGCACCAGAATGGTCAGTGCAATTAATGCAATTAAAGTAATTAGTCCTGGCAGCTGTAAGGTCAAACAGAGGTAGCTGTGTAACAGCAATCTGCCACTGCAAAATTACTGACATTTCCAACCAAATTATATTCTCTAAATTGTTGCCTTAATGATAAATAAATAAAGTTATGCTAATGTAGGGACTGATTACAGATTGAAATTAGCACAATTGCTTGTTATACAGTCTGCTAGGGTTAACATTTTTTTAAAAACATAATTAATGGCCTTTGCTTACTGTCTCTGGTTATAGATCCTGCAGCTCATTTGCATTCTTTTGCAATATGCTGACAGAGCTAAATGTCCAAGAAGGGTCTCATCTGCAGGCAGAAAATGTGTTTTTCACGACACCAAGCTGAAACTTGCTATGGCCTCAGAGCTGTGTCCGTCACAAAGATGACGAGAAGGGGACCAGCTAAGAATGTGGCTAGGATCCATTTTTTTTCCTTTTCCATCTTGTGATCCAAGCCTTTTCTGGAGTCAATGTGAAATGTAATTGCTCTTTTGACTCCTATCTTCTCTCTCTCCAGGTCTGGGGAAAAGCTACACTGGTTGATTATTGCAGGAATGAAAGGCACTTTGACCTTGTCGACCAAATGCCTTGCTGCTTTCAGTGTTGCCCATTATACAGAGACCAGGCAACTCCTGGAGAGAGGCAGAATCTAGAGCGAGCTGCTCCCCGGGCAGCCTGCCAGAAAAGGCTTCATCAGCAGCAGTTGAGACAAGACCAAACAGCTCAGGCAGTGAAGGAAACAGCTTGGGGGGGAGGAGAAGCCTAGTATATCAAAATATTGTTAGCACACACCTCAAGGGTTCTCAGTGTGCTAAGACTGCCCTGCCTCAGTCCCCTGAGCTGAATTCTGACCTAGAAATATTTGTTGGGGAATAAAAGAAGTTACTTACTGTAAAGTACACCCAGTGATTGGTTTAGATGGACAGTTGCTTTTGCAGAAGCCCTTATGGTAAAACTCCTATGCAAATCAGAACATGGAGTGATTTTTTTTTTTTCCTGGCAGAAAGTAGGCTCAGGTATTCACTTACAACAATTGCTCTAGATTCTAAATTATTCACTACTCACCTGCCTGGACTATTTTTAGAATGTGTGGTTGGAATAAAAGGTTAGGCTACAACTAGTCACAAAAGCAGCATGCTCCCCCCACACCCCCACTCCCCGCAAGTGCTGCAGTCAAAAGAAGCTTTGTTTAAAATCAGCTGAGGTTCGTTTGCATAACTAATTTAGCTCCAATCAAGTCTATTCAATAAAATGTTATTAAGTATTTATTACGGGCTTAGGCATTGTGAGAAAGATAAATGACTATATGAAGTACCTATGTGTTAAAGAGACCAATCAGATGCATAAATTGTGCCATGCTTTTTATTGCCCCATTTTGTACCCAATGGTATTGGTAAGTCTGACAAGTTTTAGGTTTGTCTTGTAATCCCCCCTCTTTCAAAGGTGTAAATATTTCTTTTAAATTTTTTAATGATTTATTTTTATTTTATGAACATTGGCATTCTGCTTATGTGTATGGGCGTGTGTATCAGATCCCCTAGAACCAGAGCTACAGACAGTGGTGAGGTGCCATGTGGGTGCTGGGAATTGAACTCGGGTCCTTTGGAAGTCATCTCTCCATCCCCTCCAAGGAGGAAGTGAATGTATTGTGACACTCTAGACTTGGACACCTGAATTGCTCGGGCTTGAGTTGTTCTCTGTCTTGTTCGTGTTTTCTGTTGCTATATAAAATCGTCAAGACTGGGGAATATAGAAGGAAATGTGTATTTTGCTCACAGTCCTAGAAGTGGAAAGTCTTTAATGGGGTGTCTGCCTCTGTTCAGCACCTGCTGAGAATCTCGCTGCCAAGGCCACTTGGGCACATGGTCCAGAGAAGGCTGATTAAACTTTTTTTTCTCTTACAATCTCATACATAGATATACTAGAGTTATTTTCAGCTTCATTTTCTTTCCCATTGAAACCCTTGTTCCCCACAAGATCCCTCCTCTTCTTCTGTTTCTTTGTTCCTACTGAGATTAGTGATGGCTGCACACAGGAGCATGAATGGAAACTGTTTACTGAAATAGAGCCATTGATGAGCGCTTACACATTGAAGAATGGTAGCTGCTTTCCCAGGCCCCATTACCTGCTCTCCTTCAATGAGTGATTGAGTTTCCTGAGCTCCTCTACCCCACATGATGAAATGGAGATGTGCCTAACCTTGTACAAGTCTTAGGTCACTGAAGTAGCAATGAGTTCTTTTGTGCAATGGATGTGTCCAGTACAGACTGGCCATGAGCTCTATGAAGTCAAGGAGGACCTTGAACTTCTAGGCCTCTTGCTGCTACCTCCCCTCTTCACCTCCTTTGAGTTGGAATCATAAGCATGGGTCACCACATCCAAATCGGAATCTTTGCAAACTTTAAAATATTCTACATTTCTCTCATCGTTGATTGGCTTCAGCACTGCAATGGGAGGAGATCGGACGAATTTCAGACATTTTCTGTCTTCACAGTTCTCTGAAAAACATTGTTCTGCAAGCACACTTTTCAGATTTCCTGGAACATTCTGACCCTTGTGTTATAGCCTGCTGTGCACACCAAAAAGGTAATCCTTGTCAACTCTCAAATTCAGAGAATGTAACTGCACTACCTAAAAACAAAGAATTACCTCAGGTGATTCAAATGATGGTTAAAGGCTAAGGATAAAGGTATTAAGAGATCAGTTTCAAAAGAAGGATAAAATCATGACCTTCCTACAGATATAAAAATGAACACATGTCCAAGATTTGCTTCTAGTCATTGATCAAAGAGGAGCCCAGAAGATATTGTCATCACTTCAAGAAAATCTAAAGTGATGCATGGAAAGACAGGAGCTTGAAATAAAGATGGAGAGGAACAAAACACTGGGGTACCCCCTGCCCCCAGTGATGGAAGAGTGAAGTCAATTAAATCTTTTCCATACTGGGAAGATTTGCATGTCTAGCAATTACCTACAGAGATGTAAAATAGCTCCCAGGGAAGACCAGCTTCCCAGACAGAAAGGAAAGGAATTCGGAGATGCAGATTCCCACCACAGCAAGCCCAACTTCCTTTCTTTTGGGATGGAAAAGGCCCTTTGGGATCAGTGATACTCTAACTTGAAACAAGACGCCTTGGCATACTAAGCATTTTAAGCCAAAGGAATTTGAGAAAGTGGAGTTGGAAGGACTCTATCCTGAGCCAAGTCAGAAAACCTAGGAAGGATTCCTCTACAGACCTTAGCATCCTCCTGTGAGAGGAACTGTCCTGGCACCTTGGTGCAACGAGCATCCTCCTCTCTAAATACTATAGAAATCCAAACTAATAAGTGTCTTGGTGACCGCTGATGTAATAAAATACCCTAAAAAAAAGCAACTGAAGGGACAAAGGGCTTTCTTTTGATTTCAGGTGTAGAAGGACACAGTCTTCTGTATCTGGAAAGTAACTGCAGCAGGAAAGGCACAAGAGGCTGACTGGCAATGTGACAGTCACCCAGGAAACAGAGAGTCAACAGGAAAGTGGGGCCAGTCCGTAAAGCCCCAAAGGCCACTCTAGTGACCCACTTCCTCCAGTGAAGATTCAATCCCCAAATTCCTACAACCTCCCCAAACTGAGCCGCCAGCTGTGGTGACCAAAAGTTTGACCACTCTAGCTTTTGGAGACACTTCACATTCAAAACAGAACAACAGGTCTGTTTGTGACCAGGAAACACCACCCTTTTGTCCTCCAATCTTACTTCATCACCACACCACATCCTTCTCTAAGTCTAAGCACAAGACTATACAAGTCAATGTGCTTCTTCATTTCCTTCTGAAGGCCTTTGGTTCACATAAAATATGTAGTAAATCTGTCACTTTGGGTTTTCATTTGATCTTCTTTTGTTATAGAAACTTTGACTGTGACACAAGTGACAAGACAATTAAAGGAAGTGTGTGTGTTTTATCCCTTCTACAAGTGTAACTCCTACACTGAAATATATCAACACAGAAGGGGGACACTGTTATCTTTACTAAATCCTTGAGACTAGGAATACTGCAAGAGGAAGAAAAGTGCCATGCTTGTCTACATGACACAGCACAGATGGCCCTGTCAACTTCCGGTGGGCCTCACAGTGTTTGCTAAGTCCAAAGGTTAAACAAACCAGCACCATGAAATAAATGTTAGTGAGGCCTGCATTAAGTCAAAGGTTCAGATAAATGTCCCACAAAATAGTTGCTTTCCTTTTTATTGCTTGAACCTCAGGAATTAAGAAAAATGTATCAACATCAGGTTGCTTTTCTATTAGACAGACTTTGATTGTGTAGTCCTAGTTGGCCTCAAACTTGTACTCCTCCTGCCTCAAGCTCTCCAGTTGTGGTATTATAACTATAAACCACCGTGATGGGCAATCTCAAATTTTAAAAAACAGGAAAGCAAAAAACAAAACAAAAACCTGTGAGAGCTAGGTACTACATCCAAAAGAAATCAATAGTAATAAAAATATGTTAAGAGAAAAACCCAGGGTGGAGAGTAGGCACCCAGAGCGGGGCTTGCCTTTTGAGAAGGGAAAGGTGGGAAGTGGGGCGGACTTATGCGTGGGAAAGGAAAGGAAAGTCTGATATTGGGTTATAAAGTGAATAAACAAATTAATTTAATTTAAAAAAGAGAAAAACCGATAAATGCATAGTAGTTTCCCTCCACTGAGACATGGCTAGGGATTGGGGTGTGCCACCTCAAAATATAACACTGTGGTATGTTGACTATTTGAAAGTGAAGAGAGTTGAGTCAACTCCAGGACAGAACAATCTCTCTCATTTTCTCCATTCCATTTCTGAAGATGGTTACAAAGCCTGAGGAAGATTTCCTGACCTTCTGAAGCAGGCCCCTGGGACATCAGCTGGGAAACACCCCTGAGCCCCAAAGAAAGAAACCTTTTTATCTTAGAGCACAGCATCTTGGAGAAGAATCTCAAGGAACAGATCTATGACTTAGCTTCTTCTTATCATTATGTCGTGATCTGTGCTCCATCCGTATTTCTCAAGAGCTACCCAAGCCTCCATCAAAACCAGAGCTGAACTGAACTGAGAATAGACGCCCGTTGAAGGAATCAGAGAAAAAAGAACTGGAAGAGCTTGAAGGGGCTCAGAGACCCCTTTATGAACAACAATGCCAAGCAACCAGAGCTTCCAGGACTAAGCCACTACCCAAAGACTATACATGGACTGACCCTGGACTCTGACCTCATAGGTAGCAATGAATATCCTAGTAAGAGCACCAGTGGAAGGGGAAGCCCTGGGTCCTACTAAGACTGAACCCCAGTGAACTAGACTGTTGGGGGGAGGGTGGGGAGGGGAACACCTATAAAGAAGGGGGGGGGGGGGGGGGGGATGTTTGCCCGGAAACCGGGAAAGGGAATAACATTTGAAATGTAAATAAGAAATATTCAAGTTAATAAAAAAATAAAAAATAATTTAAAAAAAAGAAAAAAAAAGAGCTGAAATGCTCAGAGCTTCCTGTTTCTTTGGGTCTTTATCTCCTTACAAGCTCGCATGTTATGTTAAATGTATAATAAGTAAAGATGTGCGCTCTGTCTTTCAGCTTCTAACATTTTTCTATGGGGTGTGGTGGTGTACAGGTTTGATCCCAGCACTACAAAGGCAGAGGCAAATGGATCTCTGTGAGTTCGAGGACAGCCTGGTCTACATATGGAGTTATAGGCCAGCCAGGGTACATCAGGATAGTCTGTACAAAAATAAAAACCAGGAAAAGGCATTGTCTTCCAGTTTCTAAAACTACAATGAAATACCATGACCAAAAAGCAAGTTGGGGAGAAAAGGGTTCAGTTTAAACATGTTGTTGTTCATCATTGAAGGAAGTCAGGACAGGAAGTCCAATAGGGAAGAAACCTGGAGGTAGGAGCTGAGTAAGAGGCTGTGGAGGTGATGCTTGCTTGCTTGCTTGCTTGCTTGCTTGCTCGCTTGCTTGCTTGCTTGCTTGCTTGCTTGCTTGCTTGCTTGCTTGCTTGCTTGCTTGCTTGCTTGCTATGGCCTTCTCAATCTGCTTTTTCATAGAACTCAGGACCACCTGCTCAGGGTTGGCACCACCACAATGGGCCTTCTCCCATCAATCACTAATTATGAAAATGCCTTACAGCTGGATCTTCCGGACGTTCCCTCCTTTCGGATATTAACTCTAGCTTGTGTCAAGTTGACATAAGACTAGCCAGCACAGGCATTTTTCTTTCTCTAAACGACATTCTTTGCCAAGGAACTTGGGAGTCAGTATTCTTCTAGTCTTTCCCAGAAGCTCTGAGATGTAGAAGATACACCAACACTGTGTTTCATCAAAATGTCATGTTTTAAATAGAAGCATATACATGCCTTCTGAGTTTTCAAAAGCCCAGAGAATGTTTAAGTAAATGCAAGTTAGCAGAATGAGCAAAGGGCACGCTTCTAAATATAGCAACCTAATTACTGTCATGTAAATTACCTCCTCTATAAAGCCTTAGAACAGCGCAATAAAGGGCTTATCTTGACAAAGCTGAGATAAGTAGAGGTGGACATGTTCTGAATGTCCATGATTTCTGTCTTCATGGCATGGCATGGGGATGCCCCGTTTCATTTCCTTTGTATGTGGGCGCCTCCACATGATGTGATCTTACACTGTGGAGAGCATGTGTCCCTATTGGATCAGATAAGGAAGAAATTGTTGATTACCCACCTGTAGGGCAAGAAGGCAAAATGAGTTCTGCCTTCTCCCCACTGGTCAACAGATCTGTATTTCAAACCTCTCTGTTTCTTCCCTGCCCTGATCTGTGGGGGCTGTTTCCAAATTTTCATAAAGATATTGCAAATTGAGTTCCCTGGTTCTTTTTCTAAAATACCATTCAACAGGGAACTTGACATCATCCTAATGCCTGGCCAGTCATGCTCCCTATTATTTAAATGTACTTGTTATATAAAATCATTCAAGGCAGTTTAATTTAGCTATTTCTAAGTAGGTATTAGATATCTTCTCTGTAGGGTGGAAATAGTAAAAACACAAATGCCTTGCCATTTTAAAACAAACTCTAAATAGAAAGGCAGAAACTGGAGCCAGTCAGCTGAGGAAGGGAAAGAATAATCAAGAGTTTGAGGTCTACATGGGCAATTCAAGAAGAGTATGCCTCAAAAATTCAATCAAACAGGGGCTGTAGAGATGGCTCAGAAGTTAAATGCACTTGGGTGCTCTTATAGAGGACCCATGTTCTGTTTCCAGCACCCACATTGGGGTTCATAACTATCAGTAATTGTAGTTCTAGGGGAGGGATCCAAACTCCTCTTCTGGTCTATGGGCACTAGGTACAAAACACTTTATTGTATATTAATATAATTATTATATTCTAATACTATAATATATTATATATACTCAACCAAACAATAACAGATAAGGATAAAGCTGTGATTCAGAGCCATGCTCAATGATTAGAAGGGAGATTGGTAGCTGAGTGGTAAGAAAGTACAAAGACCTGTACACTGAAGTTATAAAATCACATGACTTCTTATCTTGTTTTATCTTTAGAGAAATGAAGGGATCTACCCAGAGTCCTCAGAGGGCAACCATTTCCTACTCCCAAGTAGAATCCAAAGACTAGGAACCAGGTCTGAGCACTGAAGCTAGAACACAGAGCAGGGTATAAGGAACTCGGGGATATAGAGAACAAAGAATCATCCTTTTTTTTACTTCTGCTGGGGTGTCAGTAACTGGATCTGCTGAAATAGCATAGCAGCAGGCAAACAGGGGAGAAGGGATGTAAATTTATTACTGGATAGTGTGAAAAGTAGCACCCACAAAGAAAACTGAAAGAAAGTCAGAAGCCTTCTTACCTTCTGCAGCTGGGAGGGTAAAAGGAGACGTAGGTGAGGGTAGAGAGAATATGTGAGGTTAGGGGAGCCCCGTGGACCTGGAGAAAGACAGAATAACTGGGGTAAATGTCTCTGGGCTCTAGGTGTGGCGTCAACTCCACGTGTCTTTAAGATACACATCCGTCTCCTCAGCTAATGAGCTACCTTGGGAAGGGAGTCACAGCAATTGACTGTCTCCAGGAAGATCTGTTCCTCAGAGGCCCAGAAAAGAACTTCAGAGGAAGTCCTTGCCTGCATCTGTGGCTCTTCTTTTGAAGCTGAGAAAGGTCAATTTTCAGAGATCATTTTCTGAGCCTCAACAGAGACTCTGACAGGCAAACCGGGACACTGAATTTTTTTTTTTTTATTTCATTACAAACGTTCAAAGTCTCCATAATGGGGAAACTGTGTGCATAGCAAAAGTGTTGGGAATCAGCATCTCCCAGTGAGGGGAGTACAGCCATTAAATATAAGCATTTTTATATAGTGAAAAACAATATGGAAATGCATAGCAAGAAAGACACCATCTCTTGGGAATGTTCTAAAGGTCTTGGGGGCAGGAAGCACTCCTTTAGTTGACCAGAAAAACCTTAGCAGCCTTCTTGAAACTTCCTGCAGCCCTTGACGCCACGCCCTTCCTTAGGGTGAAAAAGAATGGGATCTAGAGAGAACAGAAGCACCCCAAAGCTGACGTCACCCTTCTCTGAATCATCCAGAAACTTCATCACTCCGGGCTGACCATTCACATGTTCCTGTTGTCCATGGTTAGCACAGTCACATTGTGTCTGGTAGAGGAATCTCTCAGGCTGAAAGAAAAGAATCCTGGGCTACTTCCTATACAGAGATCCAAAGCAACTATGAAATAAAGTTTTGTGAAGACATGGTGAAGCCCAAATGCCATCTATAGATGAATAGGTAATAAAAATGGGGGCCATTTACATAAGGGATATACAAAAAGTAGATAATCCAAAAGTATCATATTAAGAAAGGTGACCCAAACTCAGAAAGACAAAGGAAAAAGAAACAGCATGAAGCATGTTAACTCTCATATGTGGACTGTGGATCCTAGCATGCATACATTCACACACACACACACACACACACACACACACACACACACGACCATTGGCAACTATGACGAAATCATTGTGAGAGAAAGGTGGCGGCTACAATGAGAAACCATCGGGAGCTATTTGCTCCTAGGTGAAAGTACATTAATTAATAACATGAGAGGTCCATTACAAAAGGGTGTCCAATACAGAAAACACCTTCTAAAGGTATTTTCTTAAGCAAAGCATCATAAGATATCCTAAATGAAGACCACAAACGAAAGCCATTTTGAGCTGTGTGTGCAAACACTTAACTCTGATCACAGCGCTTGGGAAGGTGATGCAGAAGGATCACCTGTTTGAAGGCAGCCTGAGCCACACAGGGAGACCCTGTCTTAAAACGGCAATGAAGCAGTGCAGAGAAAACAAACAACTACCCTTTGGTCTAAACTAGGACACCCCTTCTTTCAGATAAGAGACAAACATGACTTAGTAGCATTGATGGAGACCAGCAACCATGTACTGCCAACATCTTATGTGTTAGGAGACTGGGATACAAGCTGGTACCAGATAGCCTTTATTTTCTCCGTGTTCATTGAAAGACACTGGCAGAGACAGTAGGAAGGGGAAGGGAAAGAGTGAGAGGCATAGACAAAGAAATAGAGACAAAGAAACACAGAGGCTGGTTACCTATGAGATTATAGACACTGAGGAAGACAAACAGAAATGACTAGAAATAAATGGAAAGAATTCCTAACAGTAAGGACTACCCAAACCAAGATAAAAACAGGTCAATGTCTATGTTTTCTCAAGACAAATTAAATGCCATACCGACATAATCCACAATCTTAGAATGGAAGAAAATTACTTGTATTGGAAAATGGTTATAGTCTTTAAACACTAAGCAAAGAAATAATGAAAACATTGAAGTAGCTAGCAAGTTTCTAAATCATTGCTTGAAAATAGAATTCTTACATATGTGCCTGCTCAGGTCAGTAGGTCAAACACAGTCAGTATGGCCATTGGTTCAGAGGCCCTGCAGTGTTCGTAGGGGTTTAATTCTGCAAATTGGAAATACTAGCAGATAGCATTCCTGCACAGAACACTGTGTTCCCTTAATGAGGGCTTTGTACTGAGGTATAGAGCAAGTGAAGAAAGACAGCAAAACCAGATTTCCTGAAAATCTCTAACAAAGCTAGTTACTAAAAACGCTCAACATCCAGTTAGCATTAGACATCCAATTTAGCAAATACTTCTAGGCACACATAGAGTTCAAACACAAGAGAGGAGACAAGGTACAATGTTGGTGGTCTTGGTGATGGGGGAGGTAGTGAAATCGATGTTAGAGATGGTGTTGATGGTGGTAGTGATGGTGTTGATGATGGTGGTAATTGGTGATGGTGGAGTAGTGATTGTAGTGCTGTTGGGGATGATGGTGATGATTGTGGTGTTGGTGATCGTTTTAGGCGTACGTTTTTTGGCTTTCATTGGGTTCTATTACTTACCACCCATCCAACCCTGTGAGGGATGTGGAAGTCAACCTTGTGAAGGCAAAAAAAAAATTGGGATGGAGAACAAGGCAACACAGCTTCCTGGAACTCCTTGAAGAATCCAGATTTGCGGTACACCACGTTAGATCAGAATTGGCTCCCAGCACACCGGTGAGGCCAGGGTGGTAGCTGCGTCCCCTATATTCACAGAAGTCCTCACAGAAGACACTATTCCCCCCACTCCTTCTGAGTTACCACATTAGGCAGGGCTTTCATTGGAGCATGGTGTGGCGATACATGATTGGCCAAGAATTCAGGGGCTTGAGACTGGTTCAAACATTGTATAGAAGCTTATTGGCTGGACCATAAACTCAGATCTGCACCCTGGTGCTGGTCTGTGGAGTCAGATTTCCTCTGATTCATCATGTGACTCCATTGTTACTTGGGGGCGAGTCCAATCTCCATTGTCAGGGTATCTCCAGCCAGCAATCCAACAAGACAGCAAATCAGCAGTCCATCAATAGCAAACATAGCAACAGGAACCAGCAGCGGCCAGGGCAGCACCAGGGCGAACAGCAGCTGCCACAGGTCCCCTCAGGCCTCTCACAGTTACACCCACTTAAGAGTCCCCAGAATTCCAAACTTATACTACCTGCAGTTGGCAAAAATCCCACCCCCTCTAGAGTGCGAGACAATCTCATTGTTAGTATCTGTGGACAGTATGAGGCCACCCCATTATCCCACACCTGATATTAAAACAAAGATATATTCACATAACTTTTAAAGAAACCCAGAGTCTCACCACAGATGATGGGCGTGGTAATGGCGGTGTGACGGCAGTAGTGGTGCTGTTGGCGGTAACAGTAGACGTTACTCAACAGGACTTATTTTGCATATTGTTCAAAGTCCCTGCCATACCCCCGGCTCAGTAAGTGCTTCTAACAGCGTTCTGGGAGATTTAAATCCAAGAGTGCAGGTGCAGAAACTGAGGCATAATGGTTTCTCCCTCTGAATACGAGACACAGGATAACGGAAGGCAAGCTTTAAGGAAAAGTGAGCTCTCACTCTGCCTTCTTCTCTTTCTCCCCTTTTCTGCATCTGACACATTCTATTTTAAGACAGGGTCCCATGCACCCAGGACTACCAAGTTAATAAACAGCCAAAAAGTAGTCTTGAACTCTTGATCAACCTTCCTCTACCTCCCAAGTGCATGAGACGCGTCTCTTGTTTCTATGTATTATATTGGTGTGTGTGTGTGTGTGTGTGTGTTTCTTTCTGTCTGTCTGTATGTGTATGTGTATGTGTATGTGTATGTGTATGTGTATGTGTATGTTTATGTGTATGTAGGCCATGACATGACATGAATGTAGATACCATAGGACAGCTTGTGGGAATAAGTCTTCTCTGTCCACCATGTAATATCCAGACATAAACCTCAGGTCATACTTGGTGGCAAGCACCTCTCCCTGCTAAACTCTTTCACTGGCCCAGAAACCAATCTCTTACTTTAAAAATGGATGGATGGAAAGAGCGCTCAGAAGTCTTCAGACAAATGAAATTATCGCTTAGGTAAAAATCTAAATCTTGATCAAAAACAGACCAGTTTAACTATATTGCATTACATTAAATCCTTTCAGATTGTATGGATTGCCATAAAGATATATTTAGAAATTATCACAGCTTTAAAGAAACGCCGCCTTTCGATTGTTGGTAACATTGGTTAGTGGGAACTGTGGAAGCCAGCTGGAAGCAGCTATATTCAGTGGGTTTCTTTTTTTTTTAACATTAAAATATCAGATGATAGTGTGAGCGCTGCTGTTGGGAATGTGGGCGTGAATGTGTAGGAAAACACACAGTTGTTCACATTTTAATTTAATCTATGCTTTTATAAAGAAAGAAGAGGGGGCTGAAGGGATGGCTCAGCAGTTAACATTTGCGGCTCCTACAGAGACAGGGTTTAGCACTCATGTCGGGTAATTTACCGATACCTTTAATTCCAGTCCCAAGACATCCAACACCTTCTTCTGACCTCTTTGGATACCCACACATATGTATGTGTGGACACACACATATTAAAACTCTCTAAAAGAAAACAATTAGGAAGGGACTGTGCCTATTAAAATATTGCATAATTATGTTCTAAGAGTTTCTACTACCCACATTTTAAAGAACCATTTTCATATTGGAGCTGTTCCTCCATTAACATGCCTAGCTATCATTCCCTATAATTGCTGGCATTGGTTTCTTTTAACTCCATCAAGCACATGTATCCTATCCCTGCAGCTTCAAGAGCAGAGTACACATTTGTTATGCCACCCAGAGAGAAAAGCTTGACAACTTCTCTAAAATGCTCCGCTTACTTTATTGACGTCATCTAAATGGTGACACAACTGGTGTCCATTTGCTGTTGCTGCCTTGGAAATATTGAAACGTCATGATGACTTAGCCCTTCATCCCAGCTTTATCTCTAAAATTAATGCTTTTAGGCTCAATGGATGCCTGTCAACAAGTAATGCTCATGGATGGGAGCTGGCTCATAATCCTGGGGTACTAAGTCGCAGAGGGTTACCATGGAAACTGTTTTATTGCATTTCTCTCTTCTTGATTTAAGGCGTTTGACAATCATAGCAACTGTTTGCCAGTCTTCACACATCATAAAAAATTCAAAAACACAAACAACCAATAAGAGGAAGAAATGGAAGAAAATTGAAAGAGGAAGGAAAATGTTCAACTGTTCTTGGACCTCAGTAGAAACATAAAAAAAAAAAAAAGAAAAAAAGAGAAATAAATGACAGCCTAATATTTAACATGGACCTTTTGTGAATGCTTTATCTCTCAGACAGTCCAGGCGTGTTGGAAAATTCAATCAGTGGTTAGTCACCGAGCAGGCCTGTCTGGTTCGTTTTGTTTATAACATCATGTATCTTTTATGATCTCTGGGACTTTAGCCTGAAACAGCATTTTCTTTAACAAGGGCTGTGCTCCTTTAATGTTGTTTACTACACTCCCAACCATTGGAAACATGGTTTCCCAGTGAGCAAAGGTCTGCAACGGAATCTTGCATGAATGTGTTTATTTAGGATCTAGAGAGGTATTTTTTCTAAATTCCTCTTTCAGTTCATATAACATTAATCACTTTGCAGGTTCAACTGAGGTCACTGACACATTCGCAGCAGTATTAAGGCAAACCCAGATTAATCACGGACATTAAACCTTGGAAGAGGAGCAGGTGAGAAGGACCTAAAATTAGACATTTGTTCAAACACAGACAACAGACAAGCAAAAGGGGATTAGCTTACTGCAGTTTGTCTTGGACACAGCCTGCCTGCCCTTACCACACATGGTCATATAACCCCCTGAACCCGTAGGCCCCCTTTTACCTATTTCTGGAAGCTTTTTGGTCGATCTCAGGTCTTTCCAAAGATTTGAAATGAACATTCGCTCACCAATTTTTTTGTTGTTGTTGTTGTTCAGTACATACACAACAGCAGGCACCACCTACCCATTGTCTGTGCAAAGATGGAGACAGCCCTTCTCCAGGACATGTGTGATCTACATAGGTAGGCTGACACCAGGCATGTCCAATGGGAACAGGGCTCAGTGGGAAAACAGAAGAGAAATGTGGCTGCAAGTCAAGAAAACGCTTTCCTGGCACTGGCTTTGGAAG
The DNA here is from genome assembly GCF_011064425.1 of Rattus rattus. Taxonomy (NCBI): domain Eukaryota; kingdom Metazoa; phylum Chordata; class Mammalia; order Rodentia; family Muridae; genus Rattus; species Rattus rattus. The sequence continues at coordinate 75,906,110 of NC_046168.1, read as the reverse complement.
CTGAGGAAAGAGAAAGAAAGCAGTCAGGCAAAGGGAACTAAAAAAGCTTAGGGACTGCTGGTAGGACACATGATGCTGTGTGCTTTCCTGATGTCATAGGACAGGTGGAGCGCATACATGTGAAAGAAAGTGGCCTGACATGGGATTACAGTGGAGGCTGTGGGTAAATTGCTGAGTTTTGTGACCATGCACCATATGTAAAGACCAATGGGAAGTCTCTGAAGAACTTTATGTGGAAAAGTGGGATAGACTGATTACTGTATTACATATTGGTTGTAGTTTTAGAACTGATGGCAGATTGGGTGGCAAGGAACTAGAGTCGCTGTCTCTGAAGAGGAGGAGACCAACATGCTGAGACGTCCTAACAGTTTCACTGTGAGCACAGAATGGATAGAGAACCCAAGAAGAAGATGGGAAGGGACCACTGGCCTGAATTCCTTTTAAAACCATTAAAGCCAGAGTGGTGGGCATGAAGGAGAAATCGTGACTGCAAGCTGGTTCATTGGGTTAAATGTACAGATGGCAATGCTATTGGCCAAGACATGTGGTCAGGAGAATATTTAAGTGGTTGTTTCCATTAGGGTGTTGAGCCTGGCCTGGTGTTATGGCATTGATGAGGGACAGAGGGTCTAAAAACATTGATTTACATCTGATTAAATCATAAGAAAAGATAAGAATATTAAAGCCATAAAAATAGAAAGAAGGAGAGCCCAGGAAAGAAATTATGGGAGAGAAACTATTTTCTATTTATGTGATAGTTTTTTTTTTTTTTTTACATTTAGAGAAAAAAATACAGATGAGGAATTTTTATGTTTTTATTTTGGTAAAGTTGGCACGTAGGACAATATTTTCTGAAAGACAGATAAAATTCAGAAACAAACATTAGATTAAAGTATTTTACGGTGTTTGCCTATATATGTAATGCAATCTGTATTTAAGATGCTAGTGGGTTCATATTTAGAGAGTAATGTTTCAAATAAGGAGCTTAACATTATCTTGAGCCATGGCTGTTTTAAACGTTCATAATATGCATATTTAAATATGTACTTACATTGTATATGACAGATTCACACACTTCCTGTGTCAACTATCATACACTTCCATTAAAGATTTATTTATTTTTTAAAATACGTTTTATGCTCTCATAAAAAAGGGAAATTGAATCGTAAAAATATACATGAAGTTAGTGTTTACAGTTTAACTACAACTCGACCAAGATTCCTGAGAGTCGGGGGATTGTATCTCTTGTTGAGTATGAGAAGAAGTGTGTTGTTCTCCTTCGTGGAACTTTGAGATAGCTGGATTTCCTTCAGACCTACATAGAACACGTAGAAGCCTGAAGTGGTTTTCATCTCTACTTCACCTTATCTCCATTAATACTGAAAGTGTCAGAATTAGTTATTGCCCAGTGGAAAGAGACTATTGAAAAGTGAGTTTTTATGTAAAGACCCAGAAAGGGAGTATATACATTCCAATGAGTATTTTGTGGTCTTTTATAGTAAATCATTCATTCATATAGTGACCCATTTACTCATATAGTCATTCATTCATTCAAGCATTCATTCGTTCGTTCATATAGTAACTCAATTATTTAACTGAACTGTTCACTGAACTATAATGTTCCAGACCGAGTACATAGCTTTAAGATGTGTGTGTTTGTGTGTGTATGTGTGTATACACATGCATCTGCCTGCATGATCCACAAAACGTTTGTGTAGATCAGAGTACAACACATTTAAATCCATTCTTACTACGTGGAGCCTGGACATTGAATTCTGGCTCGGCCACAGGCGTTCTTCCTCTTCATCTCCTGGCTCCAGACTCAGGCTGATTTTGTGATTTATTGTGCAAGCCATGTTTTGTACAACTCCTGAGAAGGCCGTTCACACATAGATTGCATAACCTTGACTTCAGTCAATTGGCTTGTCCAACATTCTGGCATAGGACCATGTCATTTCCATAAGAAAATCTGTCCCTTAAAGCCAGTAGTGAAGGAATGGAACACCTTGCAGCTCGGGGCTAATAGAGTTGCTTGGATCCTTCAAATGATTTTTTTTAAACAAGTGACAGGTGTGTTTTTGTTTCTACGGACACCTAAGAGTGAGCTCAAGGGACTTTTTTCCCCAATATAGGACCAATCACATATCTTTAGCTGACAGCATTAAAAGATCTTGATCTTTTAACAAGAAAACAATCTCACCATACACCAAAGTTCTCTAGAACTATTCCATGATTTAGGATATTCAGTACCCACATGGACATTTTTTCTTTTTTTTTATAAAAAAAGAATTATTTATTTATTTTATGTATATGAGTACACTGTTGCTGTCTTCAGACACCAGAAGAGGGCATCGGATCCCATTACAGATGGTTGTGAGCCACCATGTGGTTGCTGGGAATTGAACTCAAGACCTCAGGACGAGCAGTCACTGGATCATCTCTCCAGCACGTGAACATTTTTTCTTTATTCACACACAGGTTAAGCGCACGGGTGGCTTTTGGGAAACACAATGGGGTGGGTCCCAGTGTGATATTTAACCTTAACTGGATTGAGAAGTGACTAGGAGATGAGGAAAGCATACTTTGTGTGTCTTTGAGGGATGTCAAGATAGTATTAACTAAGGGTTAATCTGCTCTGAATGTAGTGGTGCCATTCTGCAGTCTGGGGGCCACATGGGTTAAACAGTAGAATGGACAGGGACTGTTAGCTCTCTCTACTCCCTGGCCACTATGACGTGGGATGCTGTTTCCATCTGCTCTTCCACTCAGATGCTCCAAAACTTCCAAAACTGTGAGGCAGAGAAGCGCCTTCCTCTAGTAAGTTGTTTTCTCTGATATTTTGTCGCAGCAACAAAACTGACTCAAAGCAGAGAACAGACAATGTGATCAGGAGACCTCAGCTGGAACCTCAGCTCCAAACCTGGGAAATGTGAGAAACTCTCCAAGTCCCCCTCCCATCAGTTCAAGCAATTATTTGTTGCTGTGTTACACAGAAGTCCCAAACTGAGCAAGCTTGAAACAGTCTTCATCTTATGACTGAAAATTGTGTGGGCCAACAAGTTAAAAGAGACTTCACAAGGTGCTGGTTATGTATTTTGGGATCAGACATGAAGTCAGGGCCGGCCATATTGTCAATTTGCAGAGGCTGCACCATCAACCTGTGGGTCATAACCCCTTTGGCAAAACTCTATCTCAACAAAATATTTACATTACTGTTACTAACAGAAGCAAAATTATACTTATAAAGTTACCACAACATGAGCAACTGTATTAAAAGGGTCAGGTCGCAGCATTAGGAAGGTTGAGAACCATCGGTCTAAAGCATCGCATGTCTTTCTGGGCTTCTCCCTTTTCTTCTCCATGAGTGAGAAGCCAGCTTAGACTCATTCATACTGTGATCTCAAGGTTACAGTCACAAGTAAAAAGTATAAGGCCATGTGTGAAGCACTTTTAGCACCTATTAATGTCCCACTGACTAAAGCGAATAAGCTGGTAGTCAAGACAAAGAAATTGTACCTCAGTGAAAAAACAGGATCATACTAATAAAAGGAGAATGTGGGGACAAGACCCATTTTAAGTTGTCATGCAAACAAACATTCTTGTTTTTTAAATGGGCATAATAATGTCTGAGGTGCCACATATCATGATTACTAAATCACAATGTATTGTGATTACTAAATAAGTCCCCTCCCACCTTTTTGTTGCCTAGATCACTGAGACACAGAAATACAAATGGAGTAGGCCAAGACTGATTTCAGTATCATAATAGAAGTTTCTTGGTACTGAGTTGAGGCACGGGAACTTACTTGAAGCATCGGGAGAGATAATAATGCTATCTGCACATTGTGTGGTACAGTCTGGATTTATTTAGGAATCTATTCTTGTGGTCATATAGAGAAAAGATTTGGAGGCTCAGTTTTGGTTGATCAAAAGGAACAGATATGGCTGCAAGGAAGAAAAGAGAAAGGGTAATAAGAATTAAAATCCAAGGCAGTAGAACCAAGGTCATAGCTACTGAGTTGACTTTGTGGGTAAAGAAAAAAGCAGGATCAAAGGCTGCACTCTGTGTACCTGTGATTTAATGGTCTGAAAAGCAGAAAGGCCAGGTATCATAAGAGGTTCTTATTTGGCAGAGCGATGGAACCTCTTATGGGGATGTTTAGAAGACTCTGAAATCTCTCTCAATGTAGCTGTTTTGTGAAAAGGAGGCTGGTTGTTTGAATAATAATGTCCTCCAAAGGCTCATATATTTGAATACTGAGTCACTAGGGAGTGGATTTCTTTGATAAAATTAAAAGGATTAGGAGACTTGGCCTTGTAGGAGGAGGTATGGATCAAGGCATAGCTCTCAGCTACTGCAGCTACTACTCCAGTCCCATGCACACCATCATGCTCCTCCATGAATATCAAGGACTAAACTTCTGAAGCTGTAAGCAAGGCCCCATTAAATGTTTTCTTTCCCTTTTGTTTTGTTCTGTTTACCAAGACAGGGTTTCTCTGCATCGTCCAGACTGCTCTGAAAACCAGGCTGCCTCTGTTTCTCAAGTGCTCTGTCTCTCAAGGATTAAAGGCCTAAAACACTATGGTGGAACCAGGGTGTGGCACTATTAGGAGGTGTAGCCTTGTTGGAGGAAGTGTGACTTTGTGGGATTGGGCTTTGAAACCCTTCTCCTAGCTTCTTGAGAAGATAGTCCTCTCCTTTGGATCAAGATGCAGAACTCTAAGCCCTTCCCATGACATGCCTTCCTGGATACTGCCATGCTACTGCCTTGATGAAAATGGACTGACCCTCTGAACCTGTAAGCCAGCCCCAATTAAGTGTTGTCCTTTTTAAGAGTTGCCTTGGTCTTGTTTTCTGTTCATAGCAGTAAAACCCTAAGACAGAAGTTGGTACCAGGAGTGGGGTTCAAAGCCATACATACATAATTCCAGGTCAAGAAAAGCTTGTCTACGCATGATGGTACACACATTTAATGCCAGCATTCAGGAGACAGAGCTATGCAGTTCTCTGAGTTTAAGGTCAATTTACAGAACAAGTTCAAGGACAGCCAAGCTTAGGCAGTGAAGGAGTTGAAAAACAGAAAGATAGTGATAATGTAGTAGAACAAAGGGGATATGATCCAGCTGCACCAAGCCACAGAACTCAGCAGCTTTGGCCATGTGACTCTGGCTTTAGAGTCATAAATAGAAGGGACTACTGGGACAATTGATGCTGGTTAGCTGGAGCTAAGAAATTAGCAGTGATTAAGAAGAAAACAGCATCACTGAGATGAAATCTTCTGGGAAGTTATTTTTGCAAAAACAAAAAAGCTGTGTTTCAGAGATATCAAAGGTTGTACCTTGCGCTGGACTTGGTCAATGTGTAAGAATCTCCTAAGGAGCATTGGTTTTGAAGGCATAAAAGGGATCATGGAGAACGGCTGAGGCTTGGCACTGTGACAGGTCAGGAAAAACGATTGGTTAAGGTTAACCTCAGTTGCAGTTGATGGCATAGGACGGAAGGGGTCATGCAAGAAAGTTGAGGCTTGGCACCATTAAGGGAGCCTATGAGAGGCTATTGGTGAAGCCTAGTTGCAGTGGAAGACTGCAGTATATTGGAGATGCCAGTATGGGATGATGACAAAGAACAGCAGCAGCACTGGAGTAGAGTCAACCAGAGCCTAGAGTGCTACAGAGGACAGAGCTGTAGAAGTGACCCAAGTCCCTTGGAGGAGCCCAGAAGATCATGTGTGGATCCCTGACATTGGAAGAAGTTATAAAATTGAAGTTGCCTTTGGAGACCCCAAGATGTAAGTGATACCAGAGTTGACACATACCTACTGCGAAAGGCTGCTAACAAGGAGTAGAACTAGCCCAAGCCAAAAGCAACAACTAAAGTTTGTTGCTGCTGAATGCTCCATCTACCCCATTCTTAGTTAGGGTTTCCATTGCTGTGAAGAGACACCATGACCAAGGAAACTCTTATAAATGCATTTGATTAGGGCTGGTTTAGTCTACTATCATCATAGCAGGAAGCATGGCAACATGAAGGTAGACATGGTACTACTATAAAATGAGCTGAGAATTTTGCATTTTGATCTGAAGGCAGACAAGAGAGGACTGTCTTCCAGACAGCTAGATGAAGGGTCTCAAAGTCCACCCCCACAGTGACACATTTCCTCCAACACAGTCGCATCTCCTCATAGAGCCACTCCCCAAGTCGAACAAATTTAAACCACCACAACCACCAATCCGTGGCTTAAATGTCTTCTTGCTTTGGAGTCTTTTCCCAGCAGGGGAACAGTAAAGAGTGAAAAAACAGGGAGAGTGAAAAAGGTGCTGACATCGAAAAGAGTTTCAACGGCTATAGCAAATGCCAAGTTTCACATCGTGTATCAGAGTGACATCTTATCAGGAAAATAATCTTTTATCACACAGAGCTTTTTTATGAGAGCAGAATCCATCTTGTTTGTTTGTTTGTTTGTTTGTTTGTTTATCAGAGACATGAATGTTTTAGAGAAGTTCTTACTATGTAGCCAGGGGTGACCTTGAACTCAAGGTCCTTTTGACTTTGAAGATGACTGACACATATTGTCAGTATTTATTTTTAAGATGTATGAGTGGTTCTTTTTTTCTTTTTTTAGATCTTTGTTAAAATGACAACTATTTATCACATCTGCCACCTCTGTGGGGTTCTTTTGTTTTGTTTTGTTTTCTTGTTTTTTTTTTTAAACTGGAATTTAGTATCCCACCACCACCACCACCACCACCACCACCACCACCACCACCACCTTCCTTTTATCTGATGACTTTTTGACACAATTATAGTGTATGGAGTTTTAGGCTCTGTTTATGGAGCCTGCCCAATACACAGCCTGGAGTAATGCTGTTATCTGAGGTCCTTACCAGCACCACCAGGCTCCAGGCCACCATTCACCTACCTTGGAATGTGACTCTGACCCTACCTTTTCTCCCATCTCATTTCCGCATACCATCTTGCCTTCTGTCTGGTCCATAGTACATTCTCTAGATAAGAGCCCAGCCGGTATTTTAAGAACAGAAGTCAGATCCTATCCATTCCCTCTTAGTACTTTCCAGTGGTTTCCATTTTCACTTAGAAGGAAATCTAGCCTCACACATGGTCTGGAAGAGGCTGACTGACCTCATTCCTATCCACATTTCTAACAGCAGAGCTCCCTACCCCCTCTGTATTTCCCTTTCCTCTGACCTCATTCTCTGCCTCAAGACACCAAGCCCATCCTTGCCTTGTGACCTTTGCATAGACTGATCTTTCTGCATAGAGCTTTGTCCCAGATTTCAAAGGTTCTTCCTCTTCGGTGGGGTTTCCGTGCTCCATCCTTAGACAGATATTCTCTGGCTGCATCGAATGCTGACTGAACCAGCACTCTCTGTTCTTCTATTATTTTAGTCTCCTCGTAGTGTTTATCACTCTATAAAAATGATCTGTTTTGTTGGGTCTTCTTATATTTATGATCTATTTTCATTCATTTAGTTTTAAATATCACAGGACAGAGTAACAGTTTTGGTTTTCCACTTTGTCCCCAGCTCAACAAGCTCCAGGTCAAACACAGTTCACAAGACTTCAAAATTCCTCCTGTTGTAAGGTTTCTAGATTTTTTTTTTTTTACTCCAGACACCTATACCTTGGTACATAATGTCCTCTGGTCCTCAACATCCTTCAGAGCTAGCATATTCCTCCTCCTAGATTTGATGACACTAGGAGATCTGAAGTATTTCCCAGTTGCTTCTTTTCCCTTGGTGTGGTCTAAAACCAAGTTTATAGTTGATATGAAAATTACAGAAAGTCAAATCTTCTATGATGTTCTCTCATAAATTGATCCCAATACACATCTTAATTCTGTCCCCTCCTCAGATTGTCCCTAAATACCCTAACCTACAGAACATTTGTCTTTGTTCAGTTTTCTCATTATCACCAGTCTCATCCTAGTTCGTCTGGATCCATATTATGTCAACAAGGACATCTGCTTGCTTTGCTAGCGGTGTGTCAAATTTGATAATCACTTTCCTTCCCCCTGTCTTCTGCAAAGTAGATGACAAAATATTGGCTAAAGAAGCCGTCAGATGGATGTCTGCCACTCAGAGAGCTCTAAACATTTCTCTGGAGCACTAACCAGTCACATGTCAACCAAGGCCCTCATTGTCCAGCCTTCATCTCTCACCCTTTCTTAGCATGTCATCGAAATTTTATCTTACAGCGTTCTTTTAGTTAGCATGTCAGGTTTTTATGACACTAATTTTCTCTCTACTTCACTAGTATTATGTTTACAAGTGAAAACAGAGGCAAGAGTTGTACCTCCCTGGGAAAATAAATGCCTAGTACTCGCCGTCTCTGGATTTGATCCCTACCAATGAAGAACAGTTTGGGTTTTTTGTAATTTATTTTTATACCCCCTTTTTGGTTGTAATTCAGTCACTAATTCATTCTTTCTAAGGACTTTCTCTATTACCTCCAGGCATCTTCTTGAAGACACAGGGACCTCATCCATTCTGTAACATCAGTCTCTTTTCTTCCTGACGTCATCATGGTCATCCTACTGCTCCACTGCCTTTCAAACTGGATATGCCCTCAGAGTTACTCAAATGCCTCTTTCCAATCCAGATTCCTGCATTTCATTCCCAGAGTTTTCAACAAGAGTGGGGTTGAACTGAAAGTTTTTCATTTCCATTAAATTCCCAGATCATGCTAATATAGCTGGCCTAGGGAGATTTAACAACTAATGACACTTAACACCTTAATGAGGTGTGTGTGTGTGTGTGTGTGTGTGTGTGTGTGAGAGAGAGAGAGAGAGAGAGAGAGAGAGAGTGAGTATGTGTGAGTGTGTGTGTGTGAGAGAGAGAGAGTTAGTGTGTGTGTGAGTGTGTGTGTGTGTGTGTGTGTGTGTGTGTGTGTGTGTGTGTGTGTGTGTGTCTCTTTCTATATCTCTGACTGTTCTGGATCTTACTATGTTTCAATAGGAACAAAAGGCTGGCCTCTAACTCTTTTGGAAAGATACTTCTGCTGCCCAAGTACTGGGATGAAAGAAAATACCAAACATATTTCTACTTTTCTAAAATCACAACAAAAGTTTCCTTTGATTTTTTTCCAGAGACCTCTAAAACTGGTCTCTGGAAATTTCCTCCTTCATGGTCCAACTTGCTCAGAGTACTTTCTATCGACCCTTTTCCATTTTCTTAGGTTCATCCTGATACCATTTAACCATCTCAGTAACTTCTGCCATGGATCTCTGGCTGCCAAGTTTCAAGGTCACTTTCTTCTCTGGCATACTCTCACCCAGTTCTTTTTAGTCTACTAAGATTTATTCCTCAAAATACTTTTCTTCTTAGCAGTTTGCAAATCACCATGATATGCTATAATAAGTAGAGTGAAGGAGCTAGAAGTCATGATGTTGGAGGAGTTTGGAAATGGGTTATAGTCATAACCAACGTTTCCTGCGCCACACAGAGCTCTGGACCTCCTTATTCTGGGTTCTCCTGGTGTCTCTGTCCCAGGGTATTTTGCTTAATGCACTGGACTATCCTGTCCTTGTAACACATCAACTCTTCAAGCCATTTTGCACCTCATGATGGCTTCTTAGGTTTCATGTCTGAATTTAAATAGCAGCTTATCAAAAAGGCTTTCAACTTGCCTCTCCAAGCAAGGCCACCAGCTTACTCATTAAAGCCATTTGTGCTAGACATTGTTTAATCATGTCTGTAAATCCAACACTCTGGAGGCTCAAATTTGGAACCCAGCCTGATCTACATGTTTGTCGGTGACTAGCCCTGGACTCAGAGTGAGCATCTTAGAAACAAACCCAAAGAACAAGTGTAAATGGCCGTGCTTGGTTTGTTGCATTTTTCTCCTCAGCTAAAACATTCCGCTGATTCAGCATTAAGTCCCCAGTGTCTTACCCAGGTGCCTGACTCACAGTTGGTGGGAACTAAATAACTCTTTGAAATCTGGAAGAAATAAGAGACTGTGGGAACAAGTGAGTACTGAGAGCATGTTTGTTTGTTGTTTGTTTGTTTCATTGAAATTCACAACGAGACAATACTAAAAGAGAGTAGTTCTTTTGCATGCAGTGTGTTCCAGTGTTTTACAGCTACCATTCAGGATTTTAAAACATTTTATCCTTCACATGATATACACGCCTATACCTGATAAGCAGTTACACCCAATTCCCTCCTCCCCCAGTCACTAACAACTGACACTCCACTTCTCTTGTCTCTGGATCTAACTATTCCGCATATGTCATAGAAATGAAATAATTCAGCATATGATCCTTTATGTCTGATTTCTTTCATTTCGTGTAATTGTGTCAAGGTCATCTGCATTATCGCTTCTGAGTACTTTGATCCTTATTACAGCTGAATAATATTTCATTGTATGCACATGCAATTTGTTTAACCGTTCATTTGACGGACAGTTGGACTGGTTCCACTTTCAGCTGTTGGGAACATTGCTGCCGGAACACTCGTGCACTTCTTTCTAATAGGTCACAAGCTCCACTTTGGAATCTGGGGTTCAAGCGGTGTTCCCCAGAGTACAAGTTCCTTTAACTCTTCCCTCTCTCTGACTTTCTGTGTGTCTCTCATGTTCTAGAAGGGTTCAGAGTCTTCGAGAGCTGCTTTCCACACACATCTGCCTAACCTTCACAGTTTCTAATCAAGTTATTTACTCTGTGGATTCGGGGAGCAGATCCTAAACTTAATAGGGCTAGAACTAGAAGGGGGAGTGGGGAGGGAGAAGCTAAGGGGAAGGGAAGGAATGGTAGCTAAAATTATGACTTGTGAAGAATATGCCCATTATAAGAAAATCAGTTTACTCATCCAGCAATGAGCCCTGAATCTCCAGGAAGTGTTAGGAGGCACCAATGTGCTCTGAATTAAACACTTGGAGTCCCTTGGTGGTATGTTTAATGCCATCACCAGTGTTAGAAACTTTTAATCTGCAATTAGATATATATTAAGCCATTAAAATATCATTGCATTTTAATGATTTGAATCTATGAAAATATGTAAATTAGTAATGGCTTATTAAACTTTACAGTTTTGGGTTATTGTAAAAAAAAAATTCCTCATAGAAAATGTTAGGTTGGGTGGGGAGCCTTTGTGTGTTTTATTACATCATCCTTCAGTGAGGCTGACAAAAAGGAAAATGTTCCTGCGATCAATAATTAAAAAATATAAGTATATTAGTCATTATGAGCAGAAAGGGCCCCCCGCGAAGCCCCAGAGCAGACCTTGTTTAAGGCTGAGCACTTTATCTGCATGCCCTGCTCTATCTGTGCCCTGGAAAGCTGAACTCAATTTAGAACATAAATTTCAAAATGGTTTCCTCCCTGGAACTGTTGGAAAGCCTGTAGTTATATGGTTACTTAAATATTGCTTCCGTAGCTCTGCTGGCTTCCAGCCTCAGCTGGAACGCATATCAACCAGCTCCCTGAGAAAATTGGAAAGGAGGGAGCGAGAGAGGAGACAGAGGACACTAACTTCCCTTCTCCCAACGAGGAGGAGGTATAATGTCTTTATAAAGTAATAATTAAAAGGAAAACAATTGCTTGAGCCTTATCAGGGCTAAGCAGCTGCACTGCCTCTTTTGGTGTTAGCGGTGTTTCTAAGGTTATGACAAACCATGAAAATTGCATCTTTAGAGGAGTGTTATTCCTTTTCCTATGATTTGATTGAAACAGACAGCTACATTTTGTGGATATATAATTAGGCAGTAAAATGGGCTTTGAAGGCAGGTTCCGTTTAGTATGTGAGTCACATGCACAGCAGCGTTTCATTCAGCAGCCAAAGACTGATCTTTTTAATGCTTCAGCTCGCTCCACGTGTTTTCTGAATGCTACATCTTACACATCGGGAGTTGGGGAGAGGAAGGGGAAGGGAAAAATAATAGCTTTTAGCCCGTAGTTCCTTCTTTTCCCTTTTTCATCTTCTTTCCAAAGGAAAAGCTTCCAAAAAGCCAATCTAGGAAGTCTTTGGTGGTTTAACCTCACGACAAACTGATTTTATCATCTTTTTTCCAGATTGTCGTCAGGGGCACCGCTGAATGCTGCACCAGCTCCTGGCGTGTCTAATCCCTCTCATAAAAGGCCATTGTGGCAGTAAACTGAGACCAGTGGCCTTTTCATTTTGTGCCTCTCAGCTTTCAGAGTAATGGTGCTGGGTCCCACTCACAGAGCTTTTCTCCTTCAGAGGAATAGTTTCTCCCTTTAACTAGGGCGGGGATGGGGTGGGGCCGGGGAGAGGGGGACATCTGTGTGGAGACACATGCTATTTTTCAACAGTGTCCCCTATATGCACTACATGTTCTCTCCCGCCCGCCTCCCCCCCCATCCCCCACTTCTTACATTGGGAAGAGCTTTAACATGGGGTTGTTATTTGAGAGGCAGTCTGTTTTTATGAGAGATTCTTCTCTGAGATTTCATGAGTGAGAACCGGCCTGGATGCCACCCCACCCCCACTCCAGCCTCACCTCTTGTAATAGAAATCAAGGCTATCAGCTGGTGATCACTACGCCACCTTGTCTGTTTAAAAAGTCGGTGCCTGCTAATCTCTGTGCTTTAGTTTGCTGTAAAAGGCTTGCCATCTCCCACCCGTCCCCTAAATGCACAGGAATCATATCAACCTACTCGGTTGATGTATGCAAGTAAAAGTCTGCCATTGGTAGGAGGTCTTTCTTCTAAAGACCTGAAAGGACCTTAGGTACACTATCACATTGACAGGGTTCAGCTCCGACAGAAAGGCACAGAGGCAACCACCGTAGTCTGCCAATCTAAACTTCTCTGGTGATTAGTACCCTGGTAACCAGGAGACATACCTAGGTTTTCATTTTTGATGTGAATTTCAATGTTCATGCAAGAATTTCAATTTTCAACTCCAGCCTATCACTGGGTAAACCACTCAGTATTCAATTTACTTCCTGGGATGTCCCCCTGGGGAGTCTGCTCCCCAAGATGAAGGGCTTTACATGACAGGCAGGTGTATATATTTCCTCAATTGGCCTAATCTAATAAAGCCGGACTTGATTTATATGTGCAAAATGTTGCCATGTTAAATAATTCAGAGTGAGACCGCCGTTTCTACTTGCACTGCAAATAGATGTCAATCTGCATTTGATGGAGTCAGTGTCCCACAGGGATTCTGGATCAACTGAAAGAAATGCATGGCTTGCCCTGGTTCCAAGGAAGAACACCGGGGACAGCTCTCTAATGGAAGCCTATGGATTTTGGTCCAAGCTAAATGAGATTTTCAAAGTACGCCATCTTCCTTGGCTTCCACAGAAGGTGTGACAGCCATCCAGATCTCTACGTGAATCTGATAGCAGGACTTCCTTGTTGTAAGCAAGATACATCTGTAATCAAGATGCCCCTCCCTCCCAACTGCCCCCACCCATGGGATAAACACATCTCCCCACCTTCCCATAGTCCTTTTCTCTCTACTCCCACCTCACAGCCTTTCCTATTCCCTTGTGTTTAACCTCGGACTGAGCATTTCTTTATGTTTTTTGTTTATTATTTTCTCTGAGGCAATGTCTTGCTGCTCATGCATCTCAGGCTGGCCTCAGACTCAAGGTCTGCCTGTCTCAGTTTCCTGAGGGCTGGGGTTACAGGCATTTGCTGTTGTGCATGGTAAAAACATCCTCTGGGATTATTCTGTATTAGCCATAGTGACACAATAGGAACTTATAGAAACGAGGTATGCATATTTCCATTAGCACTGTGCCTGTGAACTTCAGCCAAAGCTTTGTATGGATGTGCTGATGTATGGTGGCCAACGTTTCCCCAACACAGCCTCCTTGCTGATGAAGATGATATGGAGGCATTACGAAAATGGTACAGCCAAGATTGGGAGCTTCTTGATAATAAATTCAGGACACCAGTCTGGATATTCAACTTGGTCTAATGTTGTGAACTCAGCAGACCACAGCAGTGAGCTAATTCATCAATCTTTAACAGCTGATTGGGATCCAGGCGTTGAGTTACTAGGAAAGGAGATGCTGCAAAAGGCCAATGGTGGAGAAGAAACTGTGCAAGGAACCCTACTCCTGCTGGCTCCCAGGCACACAAAACCCAAGTCATGGTTTCTCCAGGACTGACTCTAATGAAGCAGGCAATTCTTGGTTAATATTCCCTTTAATTAAAGCATAATTTCAAAGTTTGTTTTAAACCCAATTCTTAATTGGTATATGCACATGCTCAGCTCTAACAAAGAACAGAGTTAAAATATTTGAAGGGAAATGGATGGGCTTAGAATGGAGAATATTAAACAAGGTGACACAGGCTCAAAAGGAAAATAAATGCATGTTAAATGCATGTTTTCTTTCATATGGAGAACCTGGGAAATAATATGTGCAAATATGTAAATAAATGTAAGCCTAATACAGTATAACAGGGAGAAAAAACCAAGAAAAGCTAAATATCAGGATGAAGAAGGACTAAGAGTAGGTAATGGACACAAGTTATGAAAGGGAATACAAAGCTAAGTGTTTTTCTAGTTCTAGTTCTGACACTGGAGCTTTTGGGTTTGGTAGTCGATGGGTGCATGAAATGTGTCCTACACTGATTATGTGGAGGACTCCAGTGTGAAAATCCACAGCTTTGGTGTCAAATTCCCACTCTAAGTGCATAGATAGATCAGCAGTTCTCAACCTGTGGGTCATGACCCCTTCATGGGTTACATATCAGATATCCTGCATGTCAGATAGGTACAGTACCATTCATATCATAGCAAAATTACAGCTATGGAGTATCAACAAAATAATGTCATGGTTCGAGATCATGAGAACATGAGGAACTGTGTTAAAATGTCTCAGCATTAGGAAGGTTGAGAAATTCTGTTGTAGATGTTCATTGAATTATATAGACTTTGGGTTTGGTTGTCTTTGTGTATGATATTTTTATTTATTTGCAGGGTTTTTTTTTTTTACAGTAAGTCCTTAAACTTAAAAAATAATTCTAAAGAATATTCTATATTATAAAAAGAAGACCATATTTTACAGAAAGGAAGTAGATAAAGAAGTAAATTTCTCTTCCCCACCTCCCTTGTGTCAGCCTTTCCTACTTTCTTCATAGCATTTGTTGCTGTTTGAAATCACTGTAATTTGCTAGCTGTTTAGTTATTATATTGCAACTTCATTAAAATATAAGTCCCATTAAATATAGACTTTGGTATATCTCATATCTAAAATAGAGCCTAGTATACCATGGGATTCTACAAATATTCTAAAACAAACAAACAAAATTAATCACAGGATTTAAAAGATGTAAGTTAACATTTGATAGATTTTTTTCTATAAATATTTAACTACTACTCAAATTACTTGATTATTATTTCAATAACCCTCTAGAACTAATTGTTTGACAACATTTAAACACTACTATTCTTTAAAAAAAAATCTACAGTGAAATGGAAATGTAAAATGCATATAAGTAACCTCAAGCAACAGATGTTAACTCTAAGCTAAGTTACAACTTAAAGACAATTTTGGATACAGGTTCTGGGTAACTTTTTATATTCAGACTCATTGAGAGTTTGCAGGAGGCCTGCATTGTACACCTTGAGTCTTGGCTTCTCACCTGGTAATATCTGAACTACACATCATCTTCTCCCTCTTACCTCAGTGATGGAATTTGAAAGTCTGTAGATCAAGCTCCAGCTCTCACTTGAGTGCTTGCTTCACCCCTTCATCAAAACCAGGATTGATTGATTGATTGATTGATTTTGAAATTTTAAGATGAGAATTATGTGAGCTACTTAGTGTCATGGCTTGTAGATAGCCTTCAATAAAAGTCACAATCATTCTTTCTGCTATTTCCAAACCTATTTTAGCTAGCCCGACTGGACTTCTGAAATGTATTCCTTCTGTTTACAGGTCTCAGGTCTCTCTTCAGCTAGCTTGGATAGTTTTCTCTTATGAAACTTGCTTGGTTGATATCTAGCCTTTTACTGGAATGACGCTGTCAATCATGGTTGTACCTACGCTTCCTTTTGTGTCCCCAGCAGCATCTTGTCTAGTCCAGGAACCATATTCTAAATCTAACTACCACCTTCACTCGGTCTCTTATTTTGAACTTGAAAACTGGTTCCAAGGAAAATTATGAGTTGCTTAAACATCAGAATAATCTTGTCACTGTCTTTGATGTGCAGCTGTGGACAAGCCACATGCTAACTGAATTTCCAAGTTTTCATCGTTAAATGAAGAGTTGTTGAGTTAGAATCTCCTTGAAGGGTTGTGATTGCACATCAGTGTTAAGGTGTTTTCCCAGCATGCCCCATGTTTGCTTCTCAGCGTGGAAGAGGAAGAGGGGAGGAGGAAAAGGAGGGGGAGAAATAATAAATCAAGAGTGTTCTTTAAAGTTATTTCCAACTAAAAATGTTCGATTTTAATAAGTAAATGTTTACATCTATATTTTACGAGTTTCATTTTCAAACAATTTCTTCTGTTGCAAGGTATCGCATCTCACCATTTTCTCCAAAGTTAGGCTACCTGACCAAGACTTTATATGTGCTGTTCTACCTCAATATCTCCTACACCTGAAGATTTCTAACCCTTTGGCATGTTTATATACATATATACATAAGATGTGACTCATCTATCGATTCCTACCAGAAGCACAATCTTAGGTTTAGTATTAGAAAACCAGTAAGACCTATTTTAAAGTCTACAGGGTTCAAGATGGAGTTCCATCAGATGCCAGGTTTGGTAGCTTCACTGGACAACATAGAAAGAAACAATGCAGCTGGGCAGTGGTGGCACTTACCTTTAATCCCAGCACTTGGGAAGCCGAGTTAAGTGGATCTCTGTGAGTTTGAGGCCAGCCTGGTCCAAAAGAGAGTTTCAAGGCAGTCATGGATTCACATAAACCCTGTCTCAAAATAAAAGGAAAGGAAAGGAAAGGAAAGGAAAGGAAAGGAAAGGAAAGGAAAGGAAAGGAAAGGAAAGGAAAGGAAAGGAAAGGAAAGGACATTTCATGGCCTCTGTAGAAATCTGTGTTTCTTAGGTCTCAGAGAAAATAAGTGAAGGCCTTGCAGCAAAGCTTCTGTGAGCCCCTTCCTTCTTCCAATTTCTACCCTCTGCTCTGTTCCTAAAGCACCTTATAGAAACTACAACATTTTCCTTACATCAGCTATAAAACCGGAAACCTGACTTTAACCTCCAACTTTCTGTAAGTGCTGGCCATAAAAAAATTCTTTGACCTCCTTGTTTGACACCTTGTAAGACCCCCATTCTAGAATAGAGTTCACTCCGCATCCAGGAGGAAGAGATTCTACAAAAATATAAGTGCAAGAAAAATCTGAACAGACAGGCCTTTCTCGTTGACCTGCTCTGCCTATGCCCAGTGATCCAATCATTCTCGTCCACTCTAAGTTGTTTGGGGCTCACCCTGCTTCACTGAGCCTTAGCGTGACATAGATGTTTTCCCCTGAGTCTTTCTCCTGAAGGCTTCTATGTCACATAGAGCTATGAGTGACTAAATCTGGTGTGCTTTTCATGGTGGCTTGCATTTGGTTATAGAGGTGACAGCTGTAGGTCTCATGAGGGACAGGAGAGGCATTGTTCTTTCCCACTTACACAGCTTCGTGACTCAAAGTACATTTAGTCACACTGACTTCTATGACCCTCACAACAATCTAATGAGATAAGTAGGGCGAGCTTATTGTCCCAATTTATATGAAAAAAAAAAAAAAAAAAAAAAAAAAAAAAAAAAAAAAAAAAACTAGGGCACAGAAGAAAACTGAAGTGGCTTGCCCTAGGCACTACAGTTGATTAGTAGCAAGTAGGACAGGAACCCAGGATTCTAACTCCCAATCGACGGTTATTTCCAAGTTGTCTGGCCCCATTCTTAGCAACTGACTTACCCCGTGAAGTGCCTATCACCAAACCTCCAGAGCAGGAAGAGATCTTTCCTATCCACTGGCCACATGACTTTCTTTGTATAGAACTTGTCTTAGACTCAGTCATGAAAAAATACATACATCCATGTACTTCCCTACAGATGAAAAGGTAATGGAGTTACACAGATGTGGCTTATAGTTGCAGATGTGACGTGTTACTAGAGATCAAGACACTGGCTGTGCTCTGCTTTTGTGTACTCTTGCCTCCTCCAATAGGTCCCCCCTAGTGGGATAAGTGGGTACCAGACTGGTTACACTTTGAACTGTGGAGTTCTTGAAAGAACTATGAGGCCAGATGTTCACGCTTACTGACTTAAACATACCTGCCCAATTTTATTGCTGTTACAATATGTATTTTGACACATAAACCAAACCAGGATAATTAGTAAATCAGAAAAAACCCTCTATTAATACAACTATCTATGTTCTACCTATACGCCCAACGAATGTCTTGCGTAAGGTCCTGTAGAGTTCTCAAGGCCTCTGTTTTTGTTTCCCATTGGTAACTTCCTGGTTAGAGCTGGATCAAAGTTTCGAGAGTATTTATTTCAGATCTCTTCACTGAAACAAGGCAACTGACACTCGGTTTAAATACCACATGGCTTAGAAATTTTGTCATCCAAAAATACTCAATGTGTTCCCTTCGAGCCCTAAGGAGAGAAATATGTCTTTCCTCCCTTTGAAGGGAGTTTTCCCAGTGACACATTTGGCTCTTGTAACCAACTATCTGGGGTTACAAGTATGAGTTTTTAGTATTGGAAGTCCTCCAGTGATCACTCTGAACCAACAAATCAGGAAAAGGAGTCATCCGAAATGACGAGTGTATGTAATTTTAAAGACTGGCTCATAAAGACCATGCAATTCACTGTCAAAGACCTAGAGTCCCAAGGCCACTGTACTAGAATGGTCATGAGTGCCATTTTGACAAGGTGCCAGACTGTGAGGGCAGTTGCTTTGGACCTTGCAAACCAGACCGTGCTCTAGCTCAGTTCTGCTAAGTCACCTCCATTGACATCACATCAAACACAAAGGTCCACCAGGGAGGTATGCTCTTACTAATGCCAGCCAAAATTGTGAACCACATAGGATTCGGTTGTCCTTGAAGCTTGCAGGGCTGAGCATTGCTTGACACAAAACTAAAGACGATGAGAACCCTGGTTGAAACCACAAAGATTGTCAGGATAATTCATTACTGGCTCAGTGTCTCTCTACCAGAACCCAGACCTGTGATGTGTCCTTCCAAAATTATTATGGATTCCCTTTCTGAGCTGAGATCCAGCTGTATAGACATTACTTTTTTTTTTTTTTTTTTTTTTTTGGTTTACATAAAGTAAAGTGCATTTTAATAAGAACACAAACCTAAGAATGACATTTTAAAAAAAGACATATAGGCTTTGCTCATGGTTTATTTTGATATTACCCTTGGATAATCACAGAAGAGAAATTTGAGAACAATTTGAACAGAGAAAATTTATTCTAAAGAGTTAAACAGAGGCTGAAGTGATAGGTCCAGGTTAAGAGTACATAGTGCTCTTCCAGGGGACCTGAGTTCAGTGTCTAGAAGCCCAGTAGAATGTCACACAGCTGTCTGTAACTCCAGCAGGTATAATAATCTCTTCTGGGATCTTTAGGGTGCCTGAATTCAATACAAAAGAGAGAGGGGAGACAAAAAGACACCCACTCCCAAAAAACAATGAAAAAACAAACAAACAAACAACAACAACAACAACAACAAAAACAATCCACAAGAACTGAACATATGAATCACTGGAAGAGTACTTGCTCTCCTCACTCCTATTCCTAGTGCTGGGTTCCAGGAGTAACCTCTGGATCTTTGCATAGGTTCTAGGGATCCAATCTCAGCTCTCTTTCCCTCAGTCTGAATAATATCTTTTAAAAAGGGAATGCTCTATTCCAGTAAAGTGCAAGTAATTTCTCCTCAGGAAACTGCTTTTTAAAAAATCCACCCTTCTGTTGTACATACTGCCTAGGAGGTAGCCAAGGGAAGCTGTAAGGCCCAGCCCTGGCCAACCTTTTGATGTTGCAACATAACACCGTTGTCTACAAAGCTAACACAAACCAACTAAACACACATAACCACGGATGCATGCATGCACCACCTCATAATTTTTTCAAAGTTTATGATTTTGTGTTAGGCCATATTCACAAGTAACCTTCAATGCACATAGCCCAGGGGCTTTAAGTAACACTGGTGTGTGAGAGTAGGCCACTGAATGCTGTTGGATTGCTCTACTGCAGGACCGTGCAGCTCTTGCTGCTCAATGCTGCTGCTGTAAGAGCCTGTGCTTCAGGAGCCTACCAGCTGAGCACGCAGAAACCAAACACACAGTCCTTTCCTTCTGCAATTCTTCTTCAGTACCGTCAGCTAACACTGCTCAAGAGTGTGTCTGTCAGCAAGGAAAAGCATTTAGAGGGTTCAGATTCACCTCAGCTCGCATATAGAACGGGTCAACTGAGTGCAGCAAGGGTAAGAAAAGGTAACTGGAATTCCTGTCTGCTATGTGCCAGGATTTTACTTTATGCTAGATATAACGTGAACTTCCCATTTTAATGCCTATGAAAGATTGTTTCTAAAGGTGACTAGTGATGGTCATATATTGTGATCAAATTTATTTTTTTCTTCTTAGTAAAGAATTATTAATAGTGTGTGTGTGTATGTGTGTGTGTGTGTATGTGTGTGTGTGTGTGTGTGTGTGTGTGTGTGTGTGTGTGTGTGTGTGTGTGATGGGTATGGGAGTATGTGCATGGCCATAGCACTCCTCTCGAGGTCAGGGAACAGCTCTGTGGAGTTGATTCTCTTCTTCCACCTTTATGTGGGGTCCGGATTGAACTAGGGCATCAGGCTCGTTCTTCGACTGCTTTCGCCACTGAGCCGTCTTCTTTTGTGACTACCCTGTAATATCAAGTAAATGGGGTTTCTAATGTTCCAATTTGAAGTCCATATGCCACTGTAAATAGAGCTGCAGTTTCTTTTTGGGATAATCACACTGTTCTAAAATGATATTGTGGTGAAGGTTGCGAGGCTGAATGTTAAAATTCATTTAATTGTACACTTCCCTGAAAGAAAAATCAATGGAGTCTTCAGTCTGCAGATGACTTGATTTTTTCTGAATCATGGGCAATCATTGATTGTTTACTTCCTAGACATTCTCTGTCTTAGGGTTTCATTGCTGTGTAGAGGTACTGCGAGCAAGGTAACTCTTATAAAGGCGAACATTTAATTGGGCTGGTTTACAGTTGCAGAGGTTAGGCCCATGGTCATCATGGCAGGAAGCATGGCAGCCTACAGAAAGACATGGTGCTGGAGGATCAGAGAGCTCTAATCTTGATCCGCAGGCTGCTAGGAAGAAACAGGAATTCTACACTAGTCAGGCCTTGGGCCTAGGAGACCTCAAAGCCCAGTCCTACAGTGTGTACCCCATCTAAGGAAGCCACATCAATTTCAACAGGGCCACATCTTCTTGTAGTGCCACTCCCTGTGGGCCGAGCATTCAAACACATGAGTCTATGGGAGCTAAACCTATTCAAGCCACCACATACTCCCAATTTGTATTTTATTTTGATTAAATTTACCTTTCTTTTTATTTATTCAAGTGTTTACATTCCTTTTTGCCCTTTTCAATGATGTTGATGGTGGTGGTGTCATTTTTTTTGAGGAAACTCTGGGCTGGAACTCTGTGCAGATACCACTTAGACCAGGCTGTCCTTGACTGAACTTTTAGTGATCCTTCTGCCTCTGCCTCCAGAGTGTTAAGGTTTCTGGTATATTCCACAATCCCAGGCTTCTCAAACCTTTATAGTTTTTGCTCCATACTTACATGTTGGTATTCTCCAATGTTTCATGATTTATCTTATGTTCTGTCTATTGACTTAACTTATACTTCAATATATATATATATATATATTATTCCCTGCATAATATATATATATTATGCAGGGAATCGTCACTCTTCATGTTTTCAGTCACACAGCCCCTTTCTTGGTTAATGTATTAGGCTGTACTAAACTCAGGATTTCTTTAGTCCAGAAAGAGAGAGTTGTCTAGTTTCAGTTTGTCTTGCAATAAGGAATGGCAAAGGTCACATTTGCCTCACAGTTGCTACGTAGCTGAGGATGACTTTGAACTTCTGATCCTCGTGCATCTCTCTCGTGAGTGCTGGGATCACACAGATGTGCCACCACACTGATTTCATTCAGTGTTGGGGGGCAGGAGCCCTCATGGCTGAGGACCATCCCCAGCCTGACTGCCTTCTGTCCATGGAATGTTCTCTTTAGCAGAAACAGTGTCCCAGTGCATTCTGATTGCTCCTGTTTCATGGGGAGCCCTTCACACACATGGACGTTCTGTACAAATTAATCCCAAACCTTCGGAATAGCCTGATTTCTACAAACTTGTCCAGACATGTAGTATATGACTCATTTACTAACTCTTAGACCTTTTCAGAATACTTTTTTATATATGTCAATAAAAGCCTGTGAAGTAGAAGAGATTGAAGTGTTTCCCATAGTTACTATTCAGGGTAGGCCACCACCCTGTGATTAACTCAAACTCCTCTGTGCAGGACATGTGACAGGAAGCAGCAGGGCCTTCCACTGACACAGCACAGAGCCAAGGGCTCACTACTGAACCTCAGCTATGCAGGTGGCAACTTCCATTGTTCCCAAGGGAGAATTTGCATGAGGTCATAACAGTCACCTCGGCCATGTCTTCCCTCAATACTCTGTTGCTCTTCTGCAAGACACCTACGATTCAGCCTTGGCTGGCACTGAAGCCCCAGTCTTTGCTTTCTCTACCTCAGTGTTCATCTCCTCTGCCCTCCCAGACCTTTCTTCCATCTCTATTTGAGCATGTCAGTCCGTTTAAACTGCTGCTTCCCCAGAGCCCGAACTGATTCCTTAGATGAAGCTAGCCTTTCTTCTTCCTACAGTCATACTTCTTGTGCGTATTACCATAAATCAATTCCTTCTCAGTTTGGCAAGTATCTTATCTTCCCTAGGAAACATGAATCATCACGAGGGCAGAGACAACTACACCTTCTGCCCCCTCCTGTCTTCTGGGAACTTCATAAAGCACAGCAGAGGTTTGCTGAGTTACCTGACGAATGGCTCAAGCATAATCACCGAAAATGGGTTAATACTTATCAAAGGTTTGGTGTAATTCTCAGCGCAGGGTGTTATGCAGGTGTTTGTTAAATAAAACAAAAGGTTGACAGGACATGAGCTTGGATTTAGGAGCGCCATTGCTATTGTAATTACTGGAAATGGTGTCTATAATTTATTAACAGACTCAGATAATTTCCTCTTTCCTACCAGATTCCTACGAATGTGGAGCCATGGATGGAAACACGGCTTTCTTTTTTTATATTCTGTCCCTTTTTCTAATTACATATCATTTCTCTCACAGTGATAGTTAAATCTCATTATATTTAATGATTTATCCATTTTCTGCTGTAACAGTTTTATCAGCAACTCCTTGTATTATAATCTCATTATTTCACAAAATTATATCCTATTTGTTAAGAACAGTAGCTGTTACCATGATTTTATCTCCAATGCTCTTTTCAGTGTCAATGTCTCAGCCCTCTTTGTGTAAAGATTAAACATTTTCCTCTCTTCCTTTCGTCAAATTCTGTTCAATGTTGCATATATAAGTGTCTTTCACTCTATTTTGCTATCTTATTTGAAGAATTTCATTCTCATCTGAACTGAACTCATTTATATAATTCTATGTTTTGAGGGAATAAGATGGCATGGGCTAAGGAAATTTAAATTATCGATTTTTTTTCTTTATTCTGAGGTATAATATACCTGCAACGAAATACTGGATCTTTATTTCTTGATTTCTGTTGAGTCAGTTCCCCCTATGTGACTGATATTTTTAATGTACTTTGTGGGAGGATCAAAAATGTTCAGCTAAATCTCAGAACTGCGTGCCGGACAAGCAGATAGACTACACATGACTTGCATGTGCCTTTGCTTAACAAAACAAACAAACAACAACAACAACAACAACAACAACAAAAACCCAACCTGTGTCAATACAGGAGAGGGTTCAGATGTAGCCTGCTGCTTGCTTTCACATGTTGTATGCGTTATACTGTCGCTTGTGGTTGCTTCCTTATATCAGAGTGATGTGGA
Source organism: Rattus rattus (assembly GCF_011064425.1). Classification (NCBI taxonomy): domain Eukaryota; kingdom Metazoa; phylum Chordata; class Mammalia; order Rodentia; family Muridae; genus Rattus; species Rattus rattus. The sequence continues at coordinate 75,882,047 of NC_046168.1, read as the reverse complement.
AAAGTTTTCCATGTCAAGGTTTAAATTGTACTTCTTAACGGTACCCCTCCCCCAGGTCCTCATAGCTTTCTTTTCCTTCATATTTTAATATAGAGAATGTCATAATACATTATATAAGTAACGTATGATGTAATTTATTCTTTGAAAAGTTAGTATGTGTGTGTGTGTGTGTGTGTGTGTGTGTGTGTGTGTGTGTGTGCGTTGTCTGGGTTGAAGGTGTTATCACATAGGGGTTAGCATGGATATGAAGGCTATCGGGCAGCTTTTGGTGGTCACTTCCCATTTCCCCCTTTGTCTCACTTACAGCTGTGGCTCTGCTGCTGCTGTTGCTGTTGCTGTGCTGCTCAATCCAGACCTGAAAATTCAAAGAGAGTCTTCGCTTTCTGCCTCTCCTCACAGCGCACGAGTGCTCCAGTTAAAGATGGTTGCAGTGCTGCCTGGATTTGACAGACTTGGTTGTGTAGCCTCATCTTTGACGCACTGAACCCCCCCCAACACACACACACTACATTAGTCTCTGTATAAGACAACCACGCGTACATATTCTACGCCTTCATTGGTACCTGTTCCTGAATCTTAGGACCAGCGAGAATACATGTCCCGTAACTGCTTACCCAATAGTGTCACGTTTTGTACCAGACATAGTCTAGATCGTTAATGGAAGCTTTGACACTTTGTTTCTCTTTGATATGAAAATATTTCAATTCTTTCATCCAGGAAAATAATTCATGCCCTCTAATGCTCCTGTGTGTAACTTAAAAGCTTTATGATGCTGGCATACATTTTGTGGCAAGCCAATATAGCAGTGAAGCCCACAGGGTTCCTGGGTTAAATTTCAATTTCTTCATCTGATGAAACTGGTACTTTGTGTTCTGGTCTGCTGTAACTTCCAGAGAGAATTAAGGAGTGATTTTGGAACTTGTACATCAGGGCTGTTTCCAGCTGCTGTTTCCTTGAACTATATTCTCTTTTTGTTTGTATGTTGTTTGGTTTTCAAGACAGGGTTTCTCTGTGCAGCTCTGGTTGTCCTGGAACTTGCTTTGTAGATTAGGCTGACCTCAAACTCAGAGGTTTTCCTGCCTCTGCCTCCTGAGTGCCAGGGATTAAAGGTGTGCACCACCACTGCTTAACTAACTAAGGAGTTTTAACCTAAAGCATTTCAGAGCAGAGTATATACTGGTTAAACGTCTAAAAATCAATGCAAATGTTCTTTGTTCTGTTCAATTTTGTAGGGATCCTCCAATAAGCAGGGCCCCACATTGAGAACCTAAACAAGCAGAAAATATTAAATGAGAGGTACATTAAAATCTATTTTTAAGGGCTAGAGAGATGTCTAAGTGGTTAAGAGTACCCGATGTTCTTCCAGAAGACCCAAGTGTGAGACCCAGTTCACAGCTGGCTGTGAATTCATTTCCGGGGAATCTTAAGTCCTTTCTGGTACCTGCACACACATGGGACATACATTCACACAGAAATGTATACATAAATAAGGATAAACCTTAACATTCTGTATTTAACAGCTTCCCAATACGATTGTTATGCTCTTTTTTTTTTTTTTACAGGTGTGTGTGTGTGTGTGTGTGTGTGTGTGTGTGTGTGCGCGCGCGCGCGTGAGTGTGCACGCGCGCAAATGTGGGTAAAGAATGGGGGATGAGGAAGAGAAGGAGAAATGATTAAAATAATTTCATAAGAAGAGGATCCCACCAACAGGCTAGCTTGCCAGCGTTTGTTGAGCTGGAGAAAGCTGAACAGCCCAGGTCCAGGAGCCATCCAATGAGGAGGCTGAGAGCCACATTTCCATAACGATGATTGGTTAGTAGTCTGGAGGCTGGCTGAGCTGCAGGAGGATGGGGAAGAAATGCTCTCCTGAGAAAATAGCAGAACAACTTTCTGTTGTTTACTGCACATTCTCCAAATGACTGTAGTGGTTCATCCTTTAGCAAGGCTTGTTTAGCAAACAAAAGAGGCACAGTTGTTCTCAACAACAGTAGCTTTCGATGGCCAAGGAGCTGAGCAAAATGGAAGTCTTCTGTAAAATCAACTTGAGGCTCCTGAGTTCTTCTAACTGAATATGTAAACCCTGTCTAGGAGAGGCACGAGGACCATAAATCACTAATTCGGGTTTGCTGGTTTTGACGAACGCCACCGTTGCTTATTAAACGTGTGTCAACTTTATGAAATCTGAACAAAGTAGAGTTTATCAAGTATGAAAATCCTTTTAAATATACCGAGTGTTTTCATAGTTGGGGGGGGGGCGTGTTCTGCCACCCTCAATTACAAAGTTGTCCCGGGTATTTCTTTTTCCTCCTGCAGTCCTTTATACATGAAAATCTTAGAGATGCAATGTGTTTCATCATGCTATCACAAATTTTTATACTTAGAGCTATCTGCTGTCAGTAAATCACGGAGAGATTTCTCCCACAGAAGGACACAAAGAAAAGAAGACCAGGAAGATAATGGCTGTATCCCACAGCCTTTTGTCCTTTCCAACTTGGTCCTTTTCTACTCTGTTGTTTTAAAATCACACAGAGCAGTGGCAACATTTCACCTATAAGTTTTTAAGTTTTGCTTTACAACCCCCCCTCCCCCACCCAGCGTTTCTCCTTCTGGCATCGAGGCTAACCCTGCAGAGCAGAGTAAGCAGAAGTATTTTGCAGACTTTCCCAGTGACCATTCCTTGGCTGGCTAACAGACCAGCCATTCAGAAGCAATTTTCTTCAGGCTGAAATTATGTGCTGACCGTAGCAGATCACTTCCCATAATAACCCTTCCCCCACCCAGCGCTAAATACAATCTGTCTCCTACTCACTGTAATAACGTGCAAATGACTGTAATTTCGCAGACAAGAAACAGCCCAAAGTGAAACGTGTCTAAACAGAGGTCGATTTGAAAAATCAGGGCTATTACCTAAATCCGTAAAATACATATTGTAATAAAACCAGCAACAGCAATCTCCAATAAGTAGTTCTAAAAAACGCAGCTTGTGTTTTGATCTTCGTTATGCACTCGGTCTTCAGAAGCATAAAAGAGAACTCCTTCCCTAGAAATGGTTTCATTGCATGTGATGTAAATTGCCTAGCTGATCCCAGACCCTGCTAGGGCACCCATGCAGACCAGACATAGTAGCCAACACCACCCTGACAGTGCCCAGGGCCACGCTGAGGTATGATTTAAGACACTTAAGGCTGACCCACCTCCATTGCTGTTTTCTCAACACAAGTACTATACAAGTGTTTTTCAAAAAAAAAAAAAAGGGAAAGAGTGCTGTTAGGTTTTCTCAAAGTGAAGCGTAGCAGGGGCAGACTACTGCCTTTTCTTCTCCATTAAGAAATGGGAACTGCGTGAGAAAACAGGAGCTATTTGAGCATACAGGGAGAAGCCACCTTCGTCTTTCTCTTTCTGTCTTGGTATTGAACCCATGTCATCGAGCAGGCATGGCAAGCACTCCACCATGGAATTATATTTCTATAATTTTTATTTCTTTACTATTAAAATTCATTGTAGGGGTTGGGGATTTAGCTCAGTGGTAGAGCGCTTGCCTAGGAAGCGCAAGGCCCTGGGTTCGGTCCCCAGCTCCGAAAAAAAGAATCAAAAAAAAAAAAATTCATTGTAATATTAAAAATCACTTGATATATTTGCCTTATATTGGTTTTTTTTTAAACTAAGCTAGATTACAAAGACCTGTCTGTCAGAACTGCATGATTCTCCCTGCCTTTGTGAGTCAGCTAGTGAGACTGCAGGCTAAAAGGTGTTAGCAGGATATAAAAGCTACCTGAAAAGCTAATGTGGCAATATTAGAAGATATGGAAGAATATTAATATTTGTGAATGTCTATCAGAAATGGTTTTTGCCAGGGGCTATCATGAAGTCTTTCTCCCCTGGCCTCTTTCTACCAAGGACTTAAAAAGGTTCTGTGTACAAGATCTTTTTCCCCACTTGGAACTTTATTTTGGTCTAAAGCTACTTCAGAATTATGCAAACTATCAAATGTTTGACCAAAAGAACAGTAACTGGCACAATTTGATGACAATTATCCAGAGATAGATATTGCTAAAGTGCTCAGTGGAACCTTGAATCGGATTTAGTATGCAGGGTGTAAAAGGGTAGCAGTTTTTTGTTTTGTTTTGTTTTTTCTTTCTTTTTTCTTTTTTCCCCCCTCTTTTCAGAAGCTCTTTAGCAACTAGGAGCAATTATCTGTAGGTGAAAAGAGTAAAGGCCTAATGTTTCTGTGGGTGTTTCATTAATCAGCTTTCTATTCTCTAGAAGGGAGCCGAGGCAGACCAGTGCTTAAGGGCTCTGGGTGGCTAAGAGTCTTTCCCTATAGTTTTGTTGGGTAACCAGTACATTTATAATTACATCTAACCTAAGTCCCTTTCATGCAAATTAAGCTCATATTATTTATATTTTAGGATATTTCTCTTCTGGTTTTTCTCTTGATCTTGAGAGCTCCCAAGAACTCCCAAGCATGTGGTACGTGTAGATTTAGAAAAACTTCGACTTGCTTCCAAGTAAATAAAAACCCAAGAAAGATGTCTGCTGGCCATGAGGGTACACTCTATAACCCTACCACTGGGGAAGCAGAGAATATCAAATCCCTAGCTAGCCCGGACTGCCTAGTAAAATGCTTGTAGAAAAAAATGGTGGTGGTGGTGGGGGGGAGTAATAAAACTGATTTTGATTTCTGGCCTTTAATAATACAACCCCAATCAGAAGAAAGACTCTCAAATAAAAACTACCTGTGTTGTTGCCTGAAGCTGTTAGCCTCCTCTTGAACTCTTTCCAGGAAAAAAAATAGAAAGGAAAAGAAAGAAGGAAAGAAAGGAAAGAAGGAAAGAAAGGAAGGAGGGAAGGAAGAAAGGAGGGAAGGAAGGAAGGAAGGAAGGAAGGAAGGAAGGAAGGAGGGAAGGAGCAAAGCCAAGCCAAGTCTTTTGCCAGGATGGCAGGACGACTGTTCCACCTCCTTGCTGACGATGTGTTATGTGTAGTGCTGAGCCGATTCGGGGGGCCCATGGAGGAATGATGGTGAGTGACTATTGCTGGTAGGATGACACTCTCTAATTACCTTCTTTACACTAACCTCATGTCTCCCCCTCCCCTCGACTCCAAACACTGCTCTTTTTTCTCAGACATCTCCTCTGTCTCTCAGGTAGACACCCGATGAAACATAAAATTACCCAGTACACGTGTTGAAAGAGTGTACCAGTGTAGGCAAGTGAATGAGTGAATGTCCCTGGGAAGACAACTACACGCCGAGGTACACTTCTTTGATAAGAGGCACAGGAAGAATTGGAGGGGAAGGGACAGAGGGGTGGAAATTATGTACCCATGTATGGAATTCTCAAAGAGATTAAATTAAAAAAATAGATGAAGATGAAAAACTTTTAGTTCTGTAGACAGAAACAAACTTTCCAATTCTGTGAGGTAAGAGAGTAACTCCACTTGTCAAAGCTGGCAGCTAATTATCTTTCAGTCTTCCATTATCTGAGAGTCCTCACATGCCTCTTGATTGTCCTCCACCCCTTGTCAAGCAAAACAAACACATGCAAAGCCAGTATAACAATAGCAGTCTATTCAAAAGTTGCCTGGAAGAATTTGGGAGGTGGGAGAGATGGGGGTGGGGAAATAAAAGGCCTGTGGGAATAATAAAATGGAAAGAAAAAAATGCTTTGATTTGCCAAAATAATTTGAATTGAATATGTACTCAAGTTGACCTCCTTCAGCCAAAGATTTAAAAAGGTTATGGGTTTAGGTTTGGCTGTAGAAGACGGGGTTAGGTTCAATTACACATCTGGGTGGTTACATTTTGGATCTAGTTCAACTCTGTGATTTCTTTAGTAAGGAGGCCTTTTGAAAGAGCTTTACCCTCCTCCGGTGCTTCTAGGTGACATTGTTTAAATACCCTGGGAAATGTTTTTGTTTTGAGAGATAATGGTTGATTTTTTTCTAAACTAATGAAACATATGGGGTAACCTCAGCTTGACATGGAGAGAACACCCCAGGGACACAGGAAGCACTCAAGTTGGTCTTTGGAGGAACCACACTCCACACTCCCCCCCCCGAGCTGAGGACAGAACCCAGGGCCTTGCGCTTGCTAGGCAAACACTCTACCACTGAGCTAAATCCCCAACCCCGGAACCACACTTCTAAAAGAAAAAAAAGTTATGACTTCTGTAAGGCACTGCACCCTAACCGAGGAGCCACACATGGATGTAAAACCTGGAGAGGAAAAATACTACCCAGATATCAAAACTATAAGAGAAGAGGAGTGGATACTAGGTTTCTAATTTGCCCCCAGACAATGTTTGTTATTGTATATCTTCAGTGTGAGTGAAGAGGAGTTGTAGTGATCTCAGTATGACTAGAGATCCCGTTCTATGTCTTACCCCAGAAATGGCCAGCACTTGCAATTGCATTTTAAGGCATCTACTCTAGTTCATCTAGGGCAATAGAACAACAAATCGGCATTTTTTTTAATGGACTAAATATATTAAAAACACAAACATTAGTCAATAGCCATTACTTATAACATGTGGCATAAATGTTTTTATTGATCCACAAAGTCGCCTCCGAACATTTACATCATAGCTGTCTTCGTCCAGAGGCAATTTATTCTTGTGTGGCCATTTGTGTAAGCTACGGCATGCCTAAACCTCCAATTGTCAACTGAAAAACCCAGTAATATCTGATCCTTCACACTTTGGGTTATAATTGGTTTACTTGAGACTAAGTGACCTTAAAATCCCCACAGTCTAGCTCCTCAAATAGTTGAAAATAACAACGCAAACTTAAAAATAAACCGTGCTCTAAAGACTTACTATGTAAGACTACATTAGCTTAAATATATTAACGGGCTGTTTTCACATTAGCCTCCTGTCCTGGAAATTGAGCCCCATTAGCTTGGCTGCGTTTGTCTTACCATAAAAGTGAGAACATTTTGTGTGTTTGTGGGTTGTAGACACAGCATTAAGAGAATTTATAATCTCTGACCCTAACAAGAGTTAAAGATTTGAGGAAAGAACTTTGGCAGATAATCCAGATAATTAAAAATTGGGGACTGAGGCCATTTAAGGGGTTAATATGCCTAGAATATTTTTATCTTCCACAAATCGATTTATTTTTTTAATAAGGCTCATTTGAGGTCTTAATGTGGTTTGCCGCGGCCTTGTTATCTGTCTATCATCTACCTGTCTGTCTTTCTGTCTGTCTGTCTGTTCTTCGGTCGGTCGCAGAAGATCAGTTGCAGGAATTTTGTTGGTAATTTGAAGAGAGCCATTCAGTACGTTTGCTCAATGGTTGTCTGGGTCCACAGTTCAGGAATTGCAGCTCAGAAACCTGGAAACAAAAGGGTTACTTGTTCCCCCACCACCGGACGCTCCCCACTGATTTTTCTTATTTAATGAGAGAGAGAGAGAGAGAGAGAGAGAGAGAGAGAGAGAGAGAGAGAGAGAGAGAGAGAGAGAGAGATGGGGGCAGGATTGCAGTAGGACAAGGTGGTGGGGAAGGGCTGAGAGGCAGAAGCTGCAGAGCTGGGCTGCGGAGTCCTAGGGACATGGAAGGGACAACAGTAAACCGCTCGCGTGGGTTTCCACCGAGCGGCGTCCCCGCTCTGTGCGGGTGGCTCAGCTGGCTTCCCTCTGCCACCGAGCGATCACATACATTATTTCCCCCAAGATAACACAATCAAACTTGCATTTACCGATATCCTCTCTTCGCAGCCGGCTTGAGATGTGTTTTAATAAATAAGTGTTTTATGTGAATGATGTAGTAATTGAAACAGGCGCCCCAGCTCCCCCCTCCCTCCGTCCTGCGGGAGGTTCCGCAACCCCAATCTGCTTGGAAAATAAAACGCTTTGTCTCCACCGCCACCCCCCACCGCACCCCCACCCGCGCTCAGTGTGTGTTTTATACGTGTGTATATCTCAACCCCCTACAGTAGCCAGGAGAAAGCAGCTAACCAATGAGAGAGCTCAGTTTCATAAAAGCTGCTCTCTGATTGGCCCTGCGCGAAAGGGCATTGGGAACAAAGAAAAGTCCCTTTCAGGTATACAGGCTGAGAGCTCCTTTGGCTCCACTCCCCCTGTGCGTGTGTTGTGTTTCAGTTCTGATTCCACTGTTCCAGAACAAGCTTGGTGTGTGTGTGTGTATGCACCGGGGGGATTTCTGTGTTCTGGTTTTTTGCTTTATTTTTGTTGTTTTTTTTTTTATTTTTATAAAAAAAAATACACGGGACGGTCTGTGACATTTGCTGGTCCATCTTTAATAAAAAAAAATTGAAGAAATTATAATTTCCAAAATAAAGCGGCTGCAACCAAACACACTCAATGCAGTTAGAAGGAAAAGGTCAACTCGCTCCCATACAGACCGTAAGTACGGTTGCGTGGTGTGTCGCTATATAGCACTTTAGTGGGGTTTTCATGCAGGGGAATGTGAGAGTTTTATGCATTGAAATGAGGAACTAGTTACAGGGTTTGGCTATGCATTTAGAACAGCCCAAGAACGGTGAATTTTATTCAGTGGAGGGTGACTTTGTAACTTCTTTAGACAAATTAAGCTTGACTGGGCACTTGGGCTAACTTAGAGTAAATTACCTTTTGGGCTCTAACCCAAAGGAGACTAAGAGTGATTCAGTTACACACCCTGGTCCTCCCTGTCAGGTCTCCTGCGTACCTTCCCCCTCCTTTCCTCTTCTACCGGAGCTGAGCGGACCCCCGCCCAGACCGAGCCAGGCAAATGGGAACCCGGGTAGAACAAGCCGATTTCTCTCCTGTCACATCCTCCTGCTCAGTAATTTAATAGTAAACTAGGGAATATTCATCCATTACATGTAATGACTGTAACTACCATTTTCCACCTTCTTAAAAAAAAAGGGCAAGAAGAAAAAAAAAAACATTAAGAGAAGGTGTGTGTGTGGGGGGAGCCCCACCCAACCCAAACAAACCCACAAATAGTAACAATGGTGTGTTTATTACAAGTCCCTGTTTGGGAGCTAGCAAAATGTTTTTCTTTGTTTAATACATGGGGGGGGGTGTTTCCTAAAATCCCAGCAGCTCCGAGGTACTCTGCCCTCCCCCTAGGCGTCCTCCGCCTTGGCCCCTTGGGAAAGCCGACAAATTGGAGATCAGTTGAGGAAAGGTTTATAAGCTGTTTCTTTAAAACATCTGCTTTGCTCTTGTGGCCATTACATTTCCCTCCTTCCGAACTTCCGAGATGGCTGAGAAATGTTTCACATTCATAACTTGTAGCTTCGCCCACTGTAGGGCGTGCAGGGAGGGGGGGTTGCAGGGGAAGGAGAAACCTTCAGCTTTTTTTTTTTTTAAAGACCAGATCAGTATTTTCTTGATACGCTTGTCACCATTTTTGTTCTCACGACAACCAATTGAGCCCTTGATCCTCACGTGATGTGAAAGGCTTGCACTGTAACAAAACCGCTCCTTTTAGATGGTTGGTGTTGCTAACGCGCCCATCCCCCTCTCCCAGCCCCGACATTTCCAGCAAAGCGACTCTCCACTTCCAATCCATCAACAATTCATTACTGCTTTTAGCTTCCAAACGCCAGCTAATTAAAAATACTAAGCCAAGCTCCGAGGCCATCTGACTAAACACAGGAGGGGGTGGGCGAGAGGTGGAGAGAGGAGGAAAAAAAAATAGAGACGCACTGTTTGCTGCGTGTAGAGAAAGAGAAATTGTCCTGGAGAAAGGTCGCCTTAAAAAAAAAAAAAACCTTTTTGACTCTAATTATCGAATTACCACATGACAGATCGGCTTGCGCGGCGGAGGATTTTAACCCCTCCTCGGGGACTATTCTAAGAACTCGGTTCTTTTTTTCTCAAAAACAACATAAAACAGGAAAACATCACATCCTTCAGGTTTCCAAGGCAGCCCCTTTTAGACGCCGTTATTTTCCCCGCTCCACCGCCCCCCGCCCCGGGCGAAAGCTGCTCTAACTGGTTTATCAGCTCCCTGCACCGTCTGCTCCCTCCTCCTCCACACCTTTCTTTTTCTCCTCCAGCCCAGCGCCTCATCCCACCCTTTCTTCCTCCTCCTCCTCCTCCCCATCCTTTCACCCCCTCCTTAAGTTAGTTGGAGAAATCAAATGTCAGGACGAGCGGAAAAATGCCACTTCCCGACTAACAGGCGGAATCCAGCCCAGATTTTCAGTCCTTTCTTCTTATTCTTTCTTCCCTTTCACTAATTTATCCCGATGTTAGCACATTCTGTCTCGTTACTAGAGGACGCCTGTAGGTTTGCTACATGAGATCATTACTTACTGATCACGGTGACTCTGAAGTCTGCAACCGAAAGCGGAATGAGAAGTTCGGAAAAGTTTTTTCTCTAATTCTCTCTCTCTCTCTCTCTCTCTCTCTCTCTCTCTCTCTCTCTCTCTCTCTCTCTCTCTCTCTCTCTCTCTCTCTCTCCTTCTCTCTCTCTCTCTCTCTCTCTCTCTCTCTCTCTCTCTCTCTCTCTCTCCCTTCCCTCCCCTCCCCTCCCCTCTCCCTCCCTCTCTCAACACCCTATTATTCTGAATGCTTGTTAAGAGGAAAAACACCCTTCGGTGCTTGGGTTGCGAATGTGAAGCATCTCTCAGCTGCACAGTGACACATTTTTTTTTTTTTTTTTTTAAGGAGAAAAGGACTCCAGAGCTTTTTGCCAAAAGGGGGATGGGGAAGTGGAATAATGTTACTGAGTGATTATTTTGGCTGGGATGTGTTACTTGCTTTCTTCCTTTTTGATCATTTGGTGTTTAAGTAAAATGAAGCACAGGGTTGTGTGCCTAGTGGACTGAGAAATGTTTTTTTTTTTTTTATTTGCGGGCCTAATTAAAAAAATGATAAAGGAATTAAAGGTAAGCATTCTCTCTCTCTCTCTCTGCGTGTCTCTCTCTGTATGTCTTTCTCTGTATATTTATTTATTTTCTTGACAATCAACTGTTAAAAGGGGGCTGATCCCTTTAAAAAACTGTTTTAACTGCTCTTTGTCAAACACACACTCATTTGTGGTCACTGAGGCCACCTTGGCGCAGATCACTTAAAGTGTATGTCTTAATCAGTTTCCCTACAGACAGTAGCACCATATTTAACTGACTGAGCAGTTCTGTGACCCAGGGGTATGGCAAAATTATTTAGATGGATTTTTCTTTTTTTTTCCTCAAGACAGATATTTAACCTTTCCTCTCACACTGTCTTTTTACTGAGAAAAATACTCTTAAAGAGGTCTGTGCATATTTCATGAAGAATGTGTAGCTGTTCGGGAAGGAGGGTGGTGGGTATGTGTATGTGAGGGGAACTACTGTTGTTTTTCTGTTTCTTGTGGAGAACAAAACCTGGGTTGTCTAGACAATTTGTAAGAAGAAGTATTAGAATTAGAAATAAGGAAAACTTAGTGACATTTTGAATACTAGTCCTAGAGAACTTTGAGGGCCTGTTTTTGTTTTTGTTTTTTTGTATGTTTTGTTTTGTTTTTACATTGCAAGACCCAGGACATGTTTAGGGGATATTGAACAGGGTGTTTTTCTTGTATGAATGTCCAGGATCTTTTCCTGGGGTTGAAATAGCACGTGTGCCGGGCAAAAAAATAAAAATGTTCAACTTAAAAAAAAAAAAAAGCCACAAAAACCTTTCTGGGCTTGAATCAGATCCTTGGAGATATTTTAATGCTTTTAAAGAACTGGCTATCCCCCTGCCGTTTAGAGGGATTTTCGTTTTAGCTACTGTAAGATGTTTATTGTCAGGGGGGTGCTTTTCAACTCTGCCTGTTTTCCTTTAAACCTGGTATTGGACTCTGAAGACGGTAATGAGCCCCCTCCTCTCTGTCCTTCCCTGTGCCCCTTACTCACTCCCCAGTATTAATGGTTTTCTATTCCGGTAATACCCAGACAAGAAATATTCGACTTTTTCCCCCCTCTACAGGAGAAGGTGGACCTAGAGTGGAGGGAGTGAGATCCCGGACACATTTTTGGGGCAGGAAAAAGAAGAGGAAAATTGGAAGAATTTTTTTTTTCTTTAAAAGAAAGCCCAGAGGAGCTAAACGAATGTCCCCTCATCTCTCAAGGAAAGTTCATTGGATTTTTAATCTCGAGAGCTCATCTTCAGGATGTCCGTGAACGTTTCGACTGCAGGAAAAGGTGTGGATCCAAATACAGTTGATACTTATGACAGTGGCGATGATTGGGAAATCGGGGTTGGAAATTTAATCATTGATTTGGACGCCGATTTGGAAAAGGACAGACAGAAATTTGAGATGAATAATTCCACCAACACCACTACCAACAACACTAAGGATTGTGGAGGTCCGGCCTCCAATGGGACCTGTGCTACCTCAGCCTTAGCTGATGGCCTAAAATTTGCTTCTGTTCAGCCCTCCGCTCCCCAGGGGAATTCACACAAAGAGACCAGCAAATCAAAAGTGAAAAGGGCTAAAACTTCTAAGGATGCTAATAAATCTCTGCCTTCTGCTGCCTTGTATGGAATTCCCGAGATCAGCACTGGCAAGAGGCAGGAAGTCCAAGGGCGCCCTGGAGAGGCTACTGGCATGAATTCAGCGCTGGGTCAAAGTGTGAGCGGCGGCGGCGGCGGCAACCCAAACAGCAACGGTACCAGCACCGGGACCTCGGCTGCCACCGCGGGGGCAGGCTCCTGTGGGAAAAGCAAGGAAGAGAAGCCAGGGAAAAGCCACAGTAGCCGAGGCGCCAAGCGGGATAAGGATGCTGCGAGATCCCGGAAAGACAAGCACGACGTGCTGCAGGGCCACCAGAATGGCGGAGGAGGCCAGGCCCCCTCCGGTGGTGGTCACCTCTATGGCTTTGGGGCCAAGAGCAATGGAAGTGGCGCGAGCCCCTTTCACTGTGGGGGCTCTGGGAGTGGCAGCGTCGGGGCTGCAGGGGAAGTTAGTAAAACTGCTCCGGATTCAACGCTCATGGGAAACTCTATGCTGGTCAAGAAGGAAGAGGAGGAGGAGGAGAGCCACAGACGAATTAAGAAACTGAAAACCGAGAAGGTAGGATACGGTCGTCTTCTTGTGTGCCCCACTCTGTGCGTTTGCTTGGGGTTGTGGGATGTGCCTCCGGGTGTCTTACACTTCCTAGCGCTTTCGGGTTCTCTGTGAGATTTCTATGACGTTCACCCTTTATGGATGCTATCCTGAGTGCAGTGTTTGACTCTTGCTCGCTTCTGCTGCTGCTGCTTCTGCTGTTTGTGGTGCCAACGTTTGAAAGGTCATGGGGTGGGGAGGCTCTGGATGTCCCAAGTGCCTTTTTGCCTTGTAAAGAGCTCCTGGGCAGTCAGCAAGTTGTCCGTGTGTGCTTTGACCAGAAAACCTGCTGCGGCACTACCTCGAGTTTCGTCCTGGTTTCTTCCCTAAAGAGAATTGTCGACTGTGTTATTGTTAACAGTGTGTCCTTAGGAACAGGGTTCTAGTTCCTTCTGTGGAAAGGAGTGTGTAGGGTTATTTATACTCATTGTTTTGTTACTTTCCCCCAAATAGTTCGGTCAAAGGCTGTACTCTAGGCTCGGAGTACTGGCCACTGACTTTGTAACTATGTAGCCAAACCGTGCGGTTTTTGGTGACTGTGGACACACTCTTTACCTTTGCTCTCTCACCTATTGCAGCTAGAGCCCTGAGAATGTTAGCACTTCGCTATTTAGCTTGCCGGGGCAGCTGGAAGAGGAGTAAGAAAGAAATGGAAAGCACATTAGGCTTGTGTTCCTGAAATGCGAGGAAACGACCAAGGGGGCCGTCGGGGCAACCGTGAAGCCAAGTGTGGCTTAACAATGCTTGACTTGGGCCATTTGGACCCCTGCACTCTTATTGGTCATTTTCTTAAAGTCTGTGGTTAGATACTGTCCCGGAAAACCTGCCCGGGTGTTATCTCGCTTAGGCATGGAGGCCTGGGTTTTGCTTGTCTGGGATGCAGTTGCTTTGGGGTAACGTCTGGGAACTGATGGGTATGTGTTCACCAGGCACATTGGTTGGGAGGTGAGAGTGGTGTTTCTGTGAAATTAATCTTTAGATTTATTCCCTAAGTTGTAGCATGCAGATGTAGCATGCAGATGTAGTGTTTCTATTAAGCGGTTGTGGTGATGTGATTTCTTCTAACTATGCTTCTTATGTGATTTTCTTTTCTTTCTTTTTTTCCCCCCCTTTCTGGCTGGAATGATGCTAAGAAGTCTCCTGGGAATTACTTCTGCATGAAATAATTCCCAGTTCTCTGACTCTTTTTATTTCCAACTTCGGGTGCTCAGAATTAAAGTTGGAACGAACATAGGAGTAAAGTTCTGATTTGTAAGCATTGATGGAGACAGAGAAAGGTGTAGGTACACTGTCAAACTTGCAAAAGGCTACTGATTACTTTTTGAATCCAAATCCTCTTAGCCTTTTACATTGATGAATTTAAATTAACTTAAAAAACATCTCAGGGTTTGCTTCTGACTTTAAATGTGTGGTTTCACATAATTTCTACTAAAAGACATTTTGAAATCTTCTTATTACTTAGTACAGTGGGGCATTTACTTTTGTTGCCAATCGTCTTCAAATTGCAGCTCTAATCTGCTTTAACTATCTGGATGAATTGCCCTAATCCACTGCTCACAATGCTGTGGTTAAGGAGTCAGAGCTATTTGATTGGATCCACTGGCTGCTGGGAATGTGGGAGGTTCTGGCCTTTTGCATTCCTCTTAGCCTTTTAATCTTCCAGCCAAATGTTCACATTCAACAATTTTGTTTAGCTGGCGATCGGAACATTTCAGGATCTCAAAGGCTGCTGTCATGGCAACTGAGATTAGTGCCTGGTGTCGGTTCTCCAGTTTGTGTTCCTTTTACTTCCCAGTCACAGAGGGAAGTGGCTGAAGAATGAAGGCGCTGAATTATTCACACGCATGCAATGCGTCTTCGGGCAGAGCAGTAATAAATGGCATCGTAGGAATTCCACAAATGAAGAGCAAACAAGTCATGCTGGGGGGCGGGGGTGGGTGGAGGTGGGGAGGGAACAGAGAGAACCTTGCCCTGCAGTGTGGAAGCTAGACACCAACCTCAGCCACCAGAGCTGGCCCAGAAATCATTTTAGGATGGTTTCATGGCCCTGGAGCCTACACTGTTAGCCACTCTTGTCAGGCTGAGATGTTGGCTTGGGATCTTAAACATTGTTTCTTAAGCGCTGTCCTCCCCATCCCCCAGAAGACTTCATAATACCATCCTTGCCTCTCAGAGATGGCAACTCCCTGGCATGAATACCACCCAGGGAAGGAAGCCTAATTCCACTAACTAATGGTTATATCAAATTAGGCTTTTTAGGCAATGCTTCTCAATGGCAGAAGAATGCCTGTTTAGGAAGCAAGAACTTAGTAGGGCACACTTCCCTTGAAAACATGCTTCACGTCTGAGGCATCTTTAAAGAAGTTTTTTAAGAAAACATTCTATATGTTTTACGTTCAACATAGTTGAAGAACCAGGCTACTGAAGGGTAAGTACCTTCAGAGTGAAGAAGGCAGCAATCACGTGTGAGGGGAGAACACTTTTTTTTTTTCTGGTTGGAAGGTGAAAGGAGATTCATAAGACGTGCTGTCACTGGTTAATTTTCACAGCATGCTTAAACGTCTATATTTGGTCTGTTTATTCTGTTTCTTCACTACGCAGAATCATGTAAAGCATGATAAATTGGACCTTATGAAACCTAATTAAATCAGTGAGTGTCTGGCTCCTTTCTGTGGAAACCACAAGTATGTTGTAAAATTCGCCACTCCCTTAATACGTGAAAAAAAAAATCAAAACACACCATAATTCCAAGATCCTTGAGCTGTATTTCTATAGCCCGTTTTGTGGTTAAGCCACCAGTGACGTGTCTGCCTAAGTAGGTTTGATGACTTGGCTTTTGGTTGTTGGAACCTGCCTCTCCGCCTTCCTCCTGCCTCTCGAAGCAGAATGGTCCTGCATTGAAGCTGTTTGCATATCTCTCTTCATTTTCTGACAGTTTAGATTTATCAGAGAAGAAACCATTGGGCTGATCTAAATAGTTATATTGAGCATTGTTACAGTCAGTGGGATTATTCAATCACTAGAATACTGGGAAACACACAAGAAAAACAAAACAAAACAAAACAGAGTCCTAAAACCAGATAACACTTAAACAGAAACAAATAAAAGTTAGATAGTTGTGTCTTTTCCAAGAAGGGTTATTTCTGTAACATCATATACATTTCCATGGGCCTTGTTCCCCGAAAGATGGTCTCTATCAACGGACCTGTCTATAATAAGATATTGTTCACTTTGTTTTATTCTCTGGTAGAAGCCTTTTTACACGTCACTAGGGAATCCTGACACATTCTCTAAGTGTGTGTGAGCAGTTTAAGAACATATTTTGATTAATGACTTTTGTGGCTATGTCCCCCCACTCCCATAATGTAGTGTGTCCTGTGAATTAGGGAGTCCATTTGATCTATGGTGGGATGAAAGGGCAGGAAGGTCACTTGCTTTAATGAAACAACTGAGACCACTGTAGTTAGACAGTGTGCTGTTTTGAAAGTTACATATGGATTTTAGAGGTGGCTTCCTGTCAGCACCGATCCAGCACCGATCCTCCTTCTAGTCTGGTCCAATAGATAGATATCCTGGGAGGGCAGCAGAGGGGCTGTCCAGAGGTGTTTGTGAGAACACATGAATCTATGTACATTTAAAATCTGTTAAAAAAAATGAAAGATTGAGCTAAATAAAAAAAAGATAATGTTCAGCCACTTTAATAACTTGGCAAATAGTCCATAATACTAGGGGGAGAAGACAGGGGGAGGGAGTGGGTGTCCAAGTGTCTAAGGGTTAAGAATATGCTCTTCAAGTAAAATTGTTTGGGTGCAAGATGGTTTTAATTAGAGCGTTATAAAGACTTATTTTTTCCTAAGCATCACTTTTAGAGTTAGTAAACTGAGTGAATGCTGAAAGTGCTAAGCAGAAATCTCCCAAGCCACGGAGGTGTTCAATAACCAGATTCAAACAAGACGGAAAGTACCATCTGTTCTTGGTTTCCAGCATGGAACATGGGGATTGAATGAATGGCTGAGATCTGCCCCAATTTTGACGATGTCTGTGCTTTTTTTAATTTAAAAGAAAAAGTTCACCTGGTACTTCATAGAAAGTTGAAATTACAGTAATCCCCACACCACTGTGAAAACACGTGTTCCCACATTTCTTTTAACCAGTTCCACTTTTTTCTTTCTTTGGAGGCTTTCCAGAAGCTCAGCCATTGGCCACTTTCCTCTGGGTTATTTTGTTTCTACAGGCCTTCACAATGAGGGGGTCAGTTCTTCAAAGATCTAAATGATCCTGTCAATTTTCTTCCTGGAGGCTACAGGGGAAAGGCTCCCCAGGGCTAACCCGGTCATCACTCTTCATTAAACTAATTTTGCGTGATAGTGCTAGGAACTAGTGTTTACTATACACAGACTATACTCTCAGAGCCACCTTCTAGAATCCTGGATAAACAACAGCGCACTTCCTTAAGGATAACTTTTGAGTATTTGGCTCGGAGAGATGGGTATTCTTGGATTTAGTGGGAACCCTGGGTAAAACATTATCCGGCCTTTGTTTGAGGTCTTTTATTGAAGCTAATGACTGGGCTTGTGCCTTCCTGAGATAAATGACATTATCTCTGAGTGGGCTGACAGGAAACAGACATGTTAATGGTGAAGCTGCAGGGGAGTATCTGCTTGGGTTCTGACAAAGGAGTGGAGAAGGGACCCCTGGTTGTGGTCATTAGCACATAATGCATTCTTGCTCATCCTAAGAGGCCCTTGATAATTGGAGAGCTATTTTAGCTACAAGCACTTAAATCATACATTTACTACCTTAGAGTAGCAACGTAAAGTGTTTTTGTTAAGAGGTATCTGCTCGGCCCTTTGAAGGTGGTGGCAGTTGAGGCTGTTGGTCCTGACATTTGGGACAAGTGGCAGGTTGAATCGTTTGTTTTAGAATCAGGTGGGCACCCTCTTTTTCCTTCCACATTGCTCAGCCAATGCATTCACAAGGCCAAAAAGAAAAAAGGAAAAGTAGACCCAAAGCTTCAGGGAAGTCAGTTTTGTATTTGAAGATGTCTCGTGGGAGGGGGATAAAAATCTCTTTTTTTATAAGCCGGGAAAGAGATTTTGTTCAGTGATTTGAGTGTGGTGAAACCTGCCTTTTGAAGTGTATGTTTAAAAAAGTCATGGGTATAATTGAGTTTCAATGCAATTTAAATTCTGCTGCTTGAACGAAGATAATTGCCACGTTGAACACACTCTAGAGGTGTAGAAGAGGTGGAGGGATCATACTCTCCTATTCTCTAATATTAAGCATTGGGAAGTTTGTCATAGTAATTACTGTAACACAACATAGTTTTGATTGCCAGAGCTCTCAACTTGCCAGCGATCTGAACATCAAGGGTATAACTTGGATACTAAACAGTTTATTTCTAAGTCACTGGTATAGTGTTCTTCTGTCACGTAGAAGCCAGAACTGAGGGAACGCTGGGCTACCCTTGGCCACAACTTCACAGCGGAATATCATTTGTTTGCTAGGATCATTACCAGTGAATTGTACATGCCTGATTCTGGGTCACTGAATATGGACGGAATAGGGAACAGGTGAAATCTGTTTCAGTAGTCACAGAGTAAGTAATGTAAAGATCATATTGGAGCCGGGGAAGGGGTCTTGCATAGAGGTCTCAGGCTCTAAGTGATGTAATTGCATATGTAGATGTTGGATTGGAAGTTTTGTGTGGTGTGAGCTCTATTCTTAGAATGCAAAACAAACAAACAAGAACAACAAACCAACATTTTGAGATGGCTCAAAGGGTAAAGGCGCTAGTCACTAAACTTCAGGACCCAAGTTTGTTCCTTAGGACACACTGGAGAACCAACTCTTGTAACTTGACCTCTGACCTTCTTCATATGCCCTGTGACAAGGGCACACACCCATACCCAAGGGCAGACCATGCACCCGTAAATAGATGAATGCATTTTAAAAATAAATAAAGGCATCAGTAATTTTGCATTTCACTCTGCTAGAGACAGAGACAGAGACAGAGAGACAGAGAGAGAGAGGGAGAGAGAGAGAGAGAGAGAGAGAGACAGACAGACAGACAGACAGACAGAGGGAGACAGAAAGAGACAGAGGGAGCCAGAGAGGGACAGAGAGAGAGACAGAGACAGAGAGACAGAGAGAGGGGGAGAGAGAGAGGGAGAGAGAGAGAGAGAGAGAGAGAGAGGGAGAGAGAGAGAGAGAGAGAGAGAGAGAGAGAGAGAGAGAGAGAGAGAGACCTCCTTTTTGGGTCCAATTCTGTCTCCCCGCTGAAATTTCACTAGTGACTGCCTGCTTTCTGTAACAACTTCTCAATTCAAGCTAAAGGTTTTGGCAACTGTAACAAAGCCATTGCGACTGAATGAAAGGTTGTTAAAAGCACTCTCAGCTGCCTGACCCGTAGTTGGGCTGTTTGTAATGTTATTTTGAGAGCTTCAGGGGAATTCAAGATGATGAGTCTGGCACTTCGTTCTGGAAGCTGAATGTTGCGTGCCTGCTGAATTTTGCTTAGGAACACCTTTGGGGATGTAGTAGAAGAGATTATGGATTCTGCTTCAAGAAGTAAAGAGACCACAAAACAAATGCTTGAGTTTCGGTAGGCCAGTGGGCCTCAAACTATAGGAATCCCATTCGATATTTAAGGAGTCCTTTATCCCCAGGGAAACTAAGTGAAAATCTAATATCTATGCTCTAGCTCTAATGGAGAACTCAACGGGTAGGGTGTTCGGATTAGGACAAGCCCATTTGAAATGGTGAACAAGTGTCTGAAGACAGCTACAGTATACTCATATAAATAAATACATATAAATAAATACTCATATAAATAAATACATCTAAAGGAGAAAGAAATGGTGAGCAAACATCCTTGCTGACTTTTCAAAGCCTCTCTCTCTTCTCTGCCATCTGGTCATTGGGACCAAGTCTGATTATTATTCAACGTGACTCTCAGCCACGTAGCTTTCTTCATCCTGGGACTCTTCAGAACCCTAAGAAAAATGTACACTTAGGTATATCCCAACGATGCCTTATGAATGTAGGCGACACAGTTTAGGGGTAAATAAAAACATACTGAATATATTTTTGTGTCGTTCATAATGGTCTTAGAAAGCACGCATTCAGGGTTGAGAATGGGCTTATTATGTTAACCAGAGAGCAGATGGCACGGTGCCACAGACGTATAATTTTACTTAAAGGGACTTTTAAGGTTTTTGATGTGTTTTCTTTTCCTCTTATTTCCCCGATGGCTTCTTTTTATTGAAGGGTAACTTAAGGAGACCTGGTAGCAATTTTACTGCTTCCCTTGACAGTTTGAAATAATAGCTTGGTCTTTGGTTGTACTGATCTTCTACCAGTGAGCTTGATTCTGGTTTTTGTCATGTGGCAGCAAATTTATTTATTTATTTATTTTTAAAAAAGTGTAATATGCTTTAAGAAATGAACTCTTTTATATGCTTCAATTAGCAACAGACGACCAAGTTCCAGTTGGTCACACTTTTGTAAACTCCTGGAAGTCACTGCTTGTGCCTTTGATTAAAGAGAACTCCTGATTTGGTTGGAAAGCACATCTGGCCTTTGGGACACTTGCTTTCCTTGCACCTCTGTGTCTTTCACATTAGTCACTGAGGGTTCAAGGGTCATGTCCAAGTTGTTCCTTGTAGGTTACCAGCCTCTGTTGGAGGGCTGCCCTTTGGTTAGATACTGGCCTTACCGCACCTCTGAATTCCGCTAGCGTAAAATCACTGTTTATGTTTCTGTGCAGATTTTACAGTTTAGCTCATTCTTCACTGAAAATAAGAGGGGAATTTGGAGAACATTCCTCCCTCCTCCTCTCCGCCCCCTCCTTTCCTTTTTCAAACTGTGATCAGCCAGACCGGCTTACTTTTGAATTTCCTGTCATCTCCTTCACCGATTTTTATGGATAGCTCATATTAAAAACAATAATGTTTGACTTGGAAGGACTGAAACCTTGGCTTTTCATTCTTCACGGGGAACTGTTTATTTGCATGTGGCTCACTACAGGACATGGATAACGCTATCAAATCTGGGCGTTCGCGGGCTCATGGTCAGCACAATGGCTCTTAGCTCTGTGTTCCCCGGTTCCAGTTCTTTTGTGATGGAAATGAAATTAGGACCCAGTCTAGGAAGCAAAGGAGAAAACAGACAACAGCAAATAGAACCTGACCCTTGACCTAGTTCAAAAGCAAGCCGTGGTGATGTAATAAGGGGGGAAAAAATCCCAGGGAGTGAAAGAGAGGGTAGTCCATTTTAACTTGGTGCGAAGCTGTGTGGAGGTTGAGCAGAGCACAGATAAATGGTGGCCACCTGGTCAACCAGACAAACTGACGGCTTGGTCACTGATGGAGAAGCTCTGAGCATTCCCAGATCTGTCAACTGCTGGAAGGGACAATATGCGCGAACTCTCTCTCAGATGCGCTGGGGCTGCCCAAAGGGAGCAACAGGATTTCACAAGGGAGCAATTGGTCTCCCTCCACCCCCCAGGTCCATGCATCCAGCTCCGTTTGAGCAATTTACATTCCTCGCCCAAATCCTTCCCCCACTCTTTGCCGTCTTGGCGAAGCAGATGCCAGACTCTGAAGTCGAAAGCCAGCAGCTGTTTCCATCACTTCATGGCTCTATCGGCCCCCACTAGCTGCTTCCCCTTTTCCTCCCCTCCCCCACCTGGTAAAGAAAGGCCCTCTCCCTTGGCCTTGGGTCCCGACCCGTATGTCAGTGTGCAGGTCCCTTTGTTTTTTGTGGGTGATGGGTACCAGAGACCGGCCTGGTCCCCTGGGGGCGTGGCCTGGGCTCCTAGGGGCGAGCTGCTCGCTTCTGGACTTAGGGGACTCACCCTCCTTGCAGCCGGGGACCCGTTTATAGCCCTGAGCACAGTAAATCTGTCAGCTCTTCTGGACGCCTTCACCTCTTTCTTCATTTGCTCCAGCTTCTAGTCTGACAACGTTCCCCCGAGGCGGAATTCTAATCTGCTTCCAATTAGTTGTAAAATGTGACTGAAATTTCCACATTATGACTGCTGTTTTACTTACACGCACACATCTAGAAACAAATTAATGCCCTTCAATGTTTATTTATTTATTTATTTACTTATTTATTTATTTCTTAAGCCCTTGGATTTACTGGAAGAGGAAGAGTTACCGACTATTAAAATGACTTCCATGGGTCTCATCTCCTCCACTTTTATAGGTGGGATATATTAAAAATAATAAATAAAATAAAAACAAGAGGACTCCTTCAGTTAGGAGTTCCCTCCCGGACACCCTTCAAGAGTTCCCAGAATGTATTGCATATGTTTAAGTCTTGCAAAGAAAAAAAAAAAAAGCAGAATTGCTAAAATAAGCTAAGTAGGGGCCCCTGTAGAGTGTTTTAATAGATACAAGTACAAATTTACTTCTGAATATAGCACAACTATATTTGGCCCAGACAGATTGCTACATTTTAAAAATTATTTCATTACATGGCCAAAAGCCGTAGCCCCTGATAGAGGAATCGGGTCGCCCTGGCTTGAAAAAATAGGGTTGTGTTAATAATGTCACTAAAGGCACTAACGAATACACTAAATTGTGTCTTAGGCCCAGAAGCAAAACTTCTCAGGGCTTTTGGGTCCCCATCCACGGAGTCCCATGACTTAAGCCCTCAATGTCCATGCAGAAGTGGTTGGCTATCTGGTGGGAGGAATCTTTACACATCAGAGCTCACTACTCTATTTTCTCCTGAATTTTCACGAAGTTTGTTGATGCACCTGATCTGTGTGAATATTGGAAGGGTTTAAATCTTGGCCTACAAAGAGACATTAAGAACACGATTTCGTTACATCCCTTGGAAACTACTTTCTCAAACACCGTGCTGGATAATTTTCGTACATCTAATGGTGGACCCGAGGCTTAGCACTGGTGTAGAGGTGGTACTCTCGATGTTAAAGGATGTAAACAGGAGAATTTATTGGCACCTTTTATAGTAGAGTTCCGTCCTCAAGCATCTTGGCAGATTGATACAAACAGACATAATGGGCTTTAAAGAGGTGTGAAGGATTTTATTGATGGTAAAGAGCTTATGTTGATCACGTCACTCTGTTAGTTTCTAAGTAACGGCTTTCTTTGAGTAAATAGAGGCATCTATTGTCTTTTCAAGGTCATTGTCATCTAATAATAAAAGGCCCATGTTGATTGATTTTCTTTTACCCTCCTTTTTATGTGCTATTTTCAATCTCTGCAATCAAGAGAAGTGTTTATTTATTTCACTGCATTTAAACAGGTCTTATATTACATTATTTATTGTATATGGAATATAAATTACTTACATGATTTTATCAAAACTCTTAATGTTTATTATCTATGAAATAGAAATGGCTCAAATAATTTTTACAAAAGCCCTTTATTTAAACTACTTACGGATTCCATAAAAGCAACAGGCAAGTCTTTTGTAACGGCTTCCTTTCTTCTTAATGTCTGGTAGCAAAAAAGAAAAATGGGCAGATTGAAATCCCTAAAATTTTTAAACACAGGCCTCTTAGATTGTGGAAACCCCCTAGCCTAAAACACATTGCCGTCGCCATATTGAAACCTCACAAAAGGCAAGACTGTGGTAGCCCCTCCAGTCCTGGGGTTCACTAATTACCCCTTAATGAGGTCAGTCTGCCCCAGTCGCTCCCTATCTTGAGAGGAAAAACACACTGGATAGTTGGATTTCAAGTGGATCTTGCTGTATTTGCAACTTACCGTAACTGCTTTGAAGGCCCCCAGGGTGCTTAATTGGGGCCTGGCATTTGTGTTTGGGGGTGGGGTGGGGGTGGGGCTGCTACACACAGCTATTCATTGTGTGTCTGGAGGCCACTGTGCATCTTGGAAGCATTTCAGGCTTTTGTTGATGGTGCATAGTTTTATAAACTCTGAATGAGCTTATTACCTTTTAACCATTGGGAGAGCAAAATAGTGGGTGAACTTAGAAGTCTTTGGGCTGGTCAGCAGCCAACCTCTTAACTGCAGCAGCAGCAGCAGCAGCAACATCAGCAACAACAACAACAAGAACCACAACAACAGAGATGATGAATGGTTGAATTTTAAAGCAAACCATTTATTTCCCAATCAAGACCTAACTCCTCACTGACTCCTATGGGCTGGATGTGAGGCTGTACAGTACAGG
This sequence comes from Rattus rattus, assembly GCF_011064425.1. Lineage (NCBI taxonomy): Eukaryota > Metazoa > Chordata > Mammalia > Rodentia > Muridae > Rattus > Rattus rattus. The sequence goes on along the minus strand of NC_046168.1, from coordinate 75,857,855 downwards.
AACCTAAGGCCCAGGATTGTGTTTTGTGATTATGCACAACCGTTTCCCTCACATCTTTCCTTTGCATGAAAAAAAGAGGCAAAAGGTAGAAATTATTTAGTTATTTAAGAGTGAGGCTGCTTACCCAAGAGCATGTCTTAAACTATTAAGAAATGAGGTAGGAGGTGGGAATGCAGGTTCCTTACCTGGTCAAGACATTATACCCTAAGAGAGCTTGGGGAAAGGCTTGAGGACTCTTGCTATGTTTCGTTTTCTGTTTTCTTGAGATGGTGGTGGGGAGGGTCACTTGGGGAGGTGGACTAGGAGGGGAGCAGAAGAAAAAAGTCTGGGTAGTGGAGGGCCCTTGGTGCCCCAAGGTCTCACCCAACACATTCTCCAGAATTGTTGGGACATTTGTCAGAAACATCCCCTATTTAATTGGGTAGTGACAGGGTTCTGAATAGAAAGGGACTCTCCAGGAAGGCAGTGATGTGGTTGGTATACAACCAAAGGGCCAAAGAGCTGCTGTCTGGCAACCTAAAATTGGTGTGATTCTCTTTAGAAAAGGACAGATGAACATTTTTCTTAGGACAGTAAAATACCAGAAACAATAGCTTTTGTTCCCATATGAGCTGTATGTAGTTCAGCCTTCTAATCTTGTGGATAAGAAGGCTTAGGAATGTCTCCAGTAAACTACTGTTTACCAGAAGTGTCAGGCTAAACACTTTCCCATTCACTACTTTTATTTTTACATCAATCTTGTGGGTGAGAGCTGCTCTTTTGTCTACAAGCTGCCACACTTTCTGATCACTCCAGGTCCAAAGATGTTTTTACTGCCTCTGATCTCTTTGACCACAGTTAGAGCCGTCCCACTGGAACATTAAAACCATTTGTTCCTTACTTGGTGTGTTCTTTCCTGTTCTGTGTGTATGAGTGTCTGGGCCGCATTTGTGTGTGTGCGCACCATGTGCAGACTTAATGCCCCCTGAGACGAGAAGAGGACATTGGATGTCCTGACATTGGAGTTCGAGATGGTTGCGAGCTGCCTTGATGCTGGGAGTGAACCTGAGTCCTCCCGGAGAACAGCTGGGTGCCCCACGTGATGCATTTTTGAAAAAAAAAATGGAACTTAAGATCCTCATCTGCTTCAGGTGACCTTGATTGTTTTCTTCCTCAAGATTTGGTACCTCTACTTCAGTATTTTTATCCCTTTGCCATGGCATGACTTCCTATTCAAATGGAACATGGTGGCTTCATTCGATAGCTCTCCTCTTGGGATTTGTATGTGACAAGGATGGAGAGGTTGAGGAACGAATAGGATATAAAAGGTCAGGTCTTAATGGCTTCACTGTCAAACTTCTTGTGGCTTTTTAAAAAATGTGCTATTATTCACATCTGATGCTTTTTCCTAGGAATATACAAATGAGGGACGAGACTGGGCTTTATGTCTGTGAGAATTCAACATAACTTTTAAAATCGGTAGACTTAAATCTTCATTTTTACCACCGAAGTACCATTGTCTATAAGATGACTAAATGAAAATGTTTCTAAATGTAAAGAATTACTGGACCTGGTGCCTTCCAGTTTTAATCCCTGCACTTGAGAGACAGAAGCAAGTCTATGAGTTCTAGGCCAGCCAGGGCTACACGTGAGAACCTGTCCCGCACCCCCACCCCTAATCAAAACACTGAACCATTTCGAATGCTCAGGTTTGATTCAAATGCTTAGATTAGACTCTTCAGGGAGCATTTTTTTGTTTAAATGTTTATGTGTGCTCAGACAAGGTTTACTTCACACACCAAAATGTAAGTGTGAAAAAAATATCTCCATTCACCTGTGTGAAAGTCCAGAAATATCATAACTACGTCCCTACAGCTTTAACCTTTCCTGAGAGAAAGCTTTTGTCCCCAGTTGTCACTGCCTCCCTCCGTGATGTAAATACTTGCCAGGCTTTTAAGTCACCACCTAAACATGCCCTCTACTCAGTTTGATTCGCAGGTAGCATAAAGAATTGAGTCAGGCAGGTGCCGAGTTTTCTGCCCCTATAACTTAATATGAGTTCCTCTTGGGTCTTGCTGGTCCCAGTGAGCCTGTTTTATATGCTATTTAGATGACTCCTTTTTGTTACCCGTAGAACGTGTGTGTGTGGGAGGGAACTAACCTAAGACGCTCTGAAAATGATTTTTATAAGTCTGCTTACCCCAAGTCTAATACTTGCTATCGTAGCTTATATTAAAGGATTAGGGAGCGCTTTGAAAGGCTACCACGTGACTCCACCAGCCTCCTGCAAGATCCGGTACATTATTCCCTGGGACCAACTAATCTTTTCTGGGTACTGGAGCTAGTGCAGCTGCGGTTACTTCCACAGGCTAATCCCGCTCACTTTTAAAGCGACAGGAGCTCTTACTAGCTGCGGTTACGTACTGTTTGGTGATCAGATAACATGAGGTCATTTGCTTCGCTAGAGTTCAGCTGTCTATACGGAAAGACCTCGAGTTTCTGACAACTGTAAACACTGAAGAAGCTACATGACTTTTATACTCGAACGTTCTATTTATCCCACATCTTTCCTAGAACACTAGACTACATAATTGTTCAATTTTTAAAGGATTTATTCTAATTATTAAAATTATGTGTATGTGGGGTGGTACGGGGTATTTGGATGTGTGTGTGTGTGTGTGTGTGTGTGAGAGAGAGAGAGGGGGGGGGGAGATCTCCTCCCCTGGAACTGGAGACACAGGCTATGAGGAGCCTGGCATAGATGTTGGGAGTCAAACTTTCAACCTCTGGCTGAACAGTATGGCCTTTTAACTGCTGGACTTTTTCTCCAAGTGCTCCAATTGCTTTTTAATCTGGCGAGTAGCTTGCAACCATATACCAGTAGAAGGAAGGGGCTAGCTAAATGGTGGCAAAGAAATAGGTAATGATTTATCTTTCGTCTGCCACAAATTCTGAAAGGTTTCGGGAGCCTCCCTCATTTTGCGTATACTGTCCTTTGTTTTAGGATCTGAGGGATGGAACTAACTGGGTAAATAATTCTGTGCAATGGAGTAGAGTCGCCTTCATGTTATTTGAGCCCGAATGTGCGTGCATAATTGGGAAGATTATTGGAGAGAGAGTGTTTTGCTGTGGTAGATGTGGTTTCAATCCTAGCGTTGAGCATAGCATTTAGTTTCTCAGCTTACCCACAAAATCTGTGACTAATTTAGTGAATGTGAAGATTTTTGTCCAGATGGTTAGGTTTAATTGTAAAAACTGGAAAGATTTCAAAGTACCCTTTGGGGGAGTGTGGGAAATGAGTAAACAACAAGAAAGAATTAAAAGTAACGATAAATCACCAAATATAGAATATATGCATATTTTATATTTATAAACACACGCTCATATATACTTAAACACACACGTATATTTATATACAGGCAGAAAAAAGCTTAAAGAATTGATTATAGTGGCAGGAAGGTAGAGGATCTAGAAGAGGAGTTTGCTGTGTTCCTGTGGTTTGCTTTCTCTGAGCTCAGAACAAGCTTTGTCACAAGGGCAACAAGGACCCACTTCCTCGGCACCGGCTGTTCATGGTTAAGGTCACTGGTTATGAACTCTCTAGACGTTGGAGTGGATTGTGCTCTCGCCTGAGATGTGGCTTAGAAGCCTAGGCCATCATGTTCCATGCACACTGCTGTGTCGCCTGGAGTGGTAGGAAGTTTGATTCCAGCACTCATTTCTTCCCCACAATTCTCGCCTATGATAGCCATGTCAGAATGGTTAAATAATCTGGGAGGATGCTCTCCCAACTACTGAAGGCTCCTTCTCCCTGTCACTTCTTACGGAGACTGGTGCCGAAAGCACAGACGTGGCCTCTCTTGTGCTTTGTGGTCAGGATGCTGATGACCTAAATCCTGACCTCATAAATTATCTTTCTTTTCCCTAGTAAGTTTTCTTTGAAGTTGGTAGGCTAATAGATTCTATACTGAACGTTTTTTGTGTTGCCTAGATTTGCAGGGAGAGAAAGAAGTGATGTGCCAGTGGTTTTAGGAAATATCTAGACAGAAGGGGAGGCCACATGGCTGTGGACAACATCTTTGTGTTCAGTGGACATGGGCTATGGAACAATGGTCCCTAAGGAAGCAACACCAGCATATTTCTTGCACAGGAACAGAAATGTGTCCAGATATCAGAAAGTGTCGAGGAGTGAGCTCTATGAGCTAGATCAGTGTGCTACATTTACCATATACCAGTTGCTTCCATAGCTGATCTGGAGCACTTTAACAGCAAGAGGAAGGAGGCTGAGGCTGTTTTGCATGAACAGAAGATTTGAGAAAAAAAGATCGGAATGGTGATTTTCAGTTTCTGAAAAGACATGTCTACGAGAAATCAGACCATGGGAAGATAACCCATAGAATCAACTAATCAGGGCTCGTAAGGCCTCCCAGAAATGAAGCTACAAACGGGCTCTAGGGGTCTGAGCTGGGTCCTTTCTATATACCTTGTGGCTGTGTAGCTTGGTGTTTTTGTGGGAGTGAGGACTGTCTCTGTCTCTTTTGCCTGCTCCTGGAACCCTTTTCCTCCTACTGGGCTGCCTTGCCCAGCCTTGAAATTAGGGTTTGTGCCTAGTCTTACTGTATCTTGCTATGTCATGTTCGGTGGGTATCCTGAAAGGCTGGCTCTGTTTTCTTTTCTTCTTTTTTAGAAAAATAGAGGAGGTGTTGATGAGGGTGGTGGTGGCTGAGAGGAGTGGAATGGAGGGAGTGGAAAGTAAGGTGAGAGAAGAATTAGAAAAGAGAGCAAAGTTTGGAGAGAGAGCTTTCTGTGTGGGAGTTTAAGTCTGCTAGGCTGTTGTTAAACCAATGAGTTTGGAGAGCAAGGTTAACTGAAGGTTCTCTATTCTAATAAGGAAGTGGTTGCTCCCCTAGGCTAAATTCCTGCAGAAAAAAAAAAAGGATCTTTTCTCTATCTCTTCACAGATTCCTATCTGGCAAGAGTCTGGTTTTTCTCCTTCTGTTTCTCAAGAGCTTTGACCTCTGTTAGCAATCCGTTGGATGGCTCCTCCTGATGATCGTGCTAGGGCGAATGGACTGATACGGGGCAGAGATAAGGGCGCAAAGGTGGGGACTGTCCATAGGAGAGTGTGGTCGCCATCTTCAGTAGCACGCCTTAATGAGCTACATTTTCTGCCTTTGTGTCAGGCTGATTTCACAATCAGCTTGCTGTAAGCTCTAGTCCTTTTCTTCCTCCTTTGTCTTTCTTCCTGTTTGCCTTCCTTCATCCTCCTCCCTCACCTAAGGCCTCATTCACGCCAGGAAATGCTCTATCACTGAGCTCTTTCATTTCCTCCACTCTTTCTGTGGAGATGTCTTTTAATACGGTCCTACAAACGGATGCGATTCTGATTTTCAAAACCTTTTTATAACTTAATATAGAGCATGCGATTCGAATAGAGAACCCGGAAGCCCTAGTTGATCCTGGGGATGGATGCTGCCGCTCAAGTAAGTGTACTGGGAGACAGCTCGAGAGCACCATTCCTGCTGTCTATTTCTGTGTTTTGTATTTGTTATGAATTTCGGTATATCCGTCCAGGTACGTGGTGGTTTCTAGAAATGATTGCAGATTTCTCATGGACCTGATAAGTTAGTTCCAGACGTGGGAATGAGAATAGTGAACGAGGAAGAGAGGAAGGCAGCTTTCCACAGTTCAGGTCACAGGAGCCCCCAGAAGCCATGGGTTCTAAGAACACAGACATGTGCGAGTAGTAATGCATTCTCTCTCTTTCCGAGCCTTGATTTGGCGAAAGGGAGTTTTGGATGACAAAGCCTGTGGTTGTGTTTTTCTGTTGGAACTCTGGACTATCTTACGACACGATGGAAAAGAAGGTCGCTGGAAAATTGTAGCCTACTTTTGTCGCTGCTTCTTAAAGACTCTCAATGACAGGAAGTTCCTATCATAGAGGAGGTTGGATCTCAGGGGCTGAGAGGGCTGCGGTCTGAAGCTGTATTATAGGGTACAGAGCCTTGTCGAGTTTGTGCTTGAAGTGGAAGGCAAAGGAGAGTTGGAGTGGAAGGATCTGTGCTAGCAGATCCAGCAAGGGATGCTGCTGGAGGGGGGACGCGAACTTGGAATCTGGATTGATTGGATTGGACACAACCACGGTTTTTCTGGATGCGCTTTCTTGCTGTTTTATGGGCTGACTGCACACGCTGTTAAATCCCCTCAGACAACACATGAGGCATGCATTTTGCCCAGTCTGTGTCCAGATTTGGTTGGGTCCTGGTCCTAGGCCTTGTCATGCAGGCCTTGTACTCTCTGGTTAAGGAGTTTGGATTCTAGTTGGAGTAAAATAAATAACACGATTTAGTTGAGTAGAGGGAGCCAATTGCCAGAGGTACAGTGAAACTGGTTGTGGACCAGAAGTTCCTATAAGACACAATAGATGTCTTCATTAACCGTAGAGTTTGGTTGAAAATAGTCTTGTCGTCCAAAGGGAAAGGCAGTCTAGGACCTGATCTGGAGGTGTGAAACAGTAAATGCTGAATGGGATGGGGATGGGTCTGAGGAATCAGTCAGTATGAGTCACTTTTGTTTGCTTGTCTGTTTCCATTTTTTGAAACGGTATCTCATGTATTCCTGACTGGCTTCCGTAAATACTTACGACTTGGAACCTCTGATCATACTGCCTTTGCCTCCTGAGTGCTGGCATTGCAGTTGCACACCAGCACAGCCAGCTAAGGTACACTTTTGACACAGCCTGAGGCAAATTGATGTATGTGACGGTTAGGGTCCTGACACAGATTAGGGTGAAGTTGTCTTGGAAGTTGGTAGGCTGAAAGAGGTCACCCAGAGTGTGAGTGTCCTTAGAAAAGACGAGCCATGGCGTGTTAAGAGGAGTCTGGGGCACATGTGCTTTGGAAGAGGAAACCCCAGGCAATCTGGTGTTTCTGGAAAGCAAGTTGAGAAATTCCATCCAGGTGGCTCTCATCATCTGTGCCAAATGCTGCCAAGAACTCAGGTTAAGATGCGACTCAGAATCGATGGCTGCTAAACTCAGCAGTCATAGTCCTTACTGAAACACAGGGACAGGGAAACACAAGATGTCACTGAAAGACTCAGGGTATTGTGTAGATGATGGGGGGGGGGAGTGGATCAGAATATATCAATCCCCCTTTAAAAAAAAAAGGTTAACATAAGGACTGAAATGTTAATCTAAATGCTTAATTATTTACCAAGTTACCAAGAAGGGGCTGTACCAGTGGGTGTAGCTCAGTTGGTAGTGTACTTGCCTAGCGTGCACAAAGCCCTGACATGGATCTACAGTGGTTTCCTTAGCACTAAAGCAAGTTCAAGGACAGCCTAGCGACCTATCTCAAAAGGAGGCAGGAAAGTAAATATCTATCACTTTCAAAATGTAAGGAACTTTTAATAGCCTGTTTATGCACTGCCTCGGAATGAAGGCAGGTAATTACACTAGAGCCAAGTCGATAAATGTTCTTTATTAAGCCTGGGGGTCAGGGTAGGGGAGATTTGGTATGGGGGTGGGGCGTGAGGAGGGTGGGGCTGCCTTGGAGCTTGGCAGTTGAAGGAGTCTTCTATTGTAATATGGAAAGATAGAGCATGGCAACACATAAAGGGTTGCTAGAATTTGTGGCTAACAAAACAAAACAAAACAACCCCTCTGGATTAAAAATAACAGCAACATCTAGCAAATTTTTGCTGGTGATTACACAGGCCTTGAACATGCTAGGCATGCTGGGACACTTCCGCCCCTAGCCAGGAAGATTTTATTTTACCATCTGTGCAGCGTTGTTATGGTGTTAAGGGACTTAGAAATTTGTTTAATAGAGATGTTGTAGACAACAATTGTGTATCCATTTTTTCCCCATCTCCCCTGTGGTTTAGGGATCTTTGAATACTCTGACTGTGTTTTTTCAGGAGTAGCAATAGTAGGAAAGCAAGGTGCATATATGTTTCTCAGTTTATTTTTCCATGCACATCTTTATCCATCTCTCGGTTGAATGAGTCTTTTTTGAATGCTTGTGTCGGGGTCTCCAGGGCACAGTAGTGAGCAAACCAAGTCTTCGTCCTGTGAAGCAAATATTCTGAATTCTTATGGAGAGATCCTTTTTGTTTCACTGTATTGTGTGTGGTAAGGGGGAATGTAGCAGGGGAGGATGGAAGAGAGCTGGGAGAAGGGAGAATTTATATGTGCTTGTGCTGGATTCAGACCTGAATATGGTCAGGGGCCATTTGACCTGTGGTGGGACTCTTACTAGACCCAGAGTGCGGTCCCTGAGGTGGAGAGTGTTTTCAAGCCTGAGGAGATAACAGTATCCAATGTGTCCTGAGAGAGTGATGGAGAGGACAAGGGGGCCCTGTGATCTCAGGGGTATTAGTTAAACTTCTGAGCCCAACCCCCAGGTCATTGGGTTTCTCATTTATTTCTCTGTGGTCCTGGGAGATGTCAAATATGCATCCCACACAGAACACTGTGAATCCTGAGGGCTATTCATAGAACCTTCCTCAGAAGACCTTAATGAAAGGAATACTTTCTGAGTGGAGCGTTTTCTTGGTTTGGTTTTTGGTGTTCACATGTGCACACACACAACCGCACATACACACATTTCACATGCACACCTCATATGCTGGTCACATTACAAATAACGTTATTATTCCATCTTCAAACAACAGAATGAAAAAGCGATGTGCTAATGATATGAAGACCAAGACCTTTTGTTTTACAACCCTCCACGTTCGCACTCCCTTGCAGCTGACTTATCTATATGTTGGGTGTTGAGCAGGTTGCTAGTCCCAGCATACAGAAGACTGAGGCAGGAGGATCACAAGTCAAGAGTCAGAGGACAGCCTGGGTAACACAGTGAGGCCCTGTCACAAACAAACACATATAAAACAACAAACATATCTCCTACCGAGACCTGCCTCACTAAACTAAATTAATTGTGCTGAGTAAATTGTTGTTTTGTTGTGTTGTGTTGGAATCTTTTATGTAGCCCAGGCTAGCCTCAAACAGAGAGCCTCCTGCCTCAGACTTAAAGTAATTCTTAAATAACTTTAAAACATAAAATAATATCACTACACGAGTCTTTAGAAGTAGAAATTATCTAGCCCATGATGGAAACTGGGCATTCCTTTCCCTAATACTTCACCCCTCCTAGCCTGCTCCCTAGAACCAGTCCCCATTAAGCTCCATTCATATCTTTCTTGAAGTGGCCCTTCTCTGTCAGTCATGTGTCCTGTACGATGAGAGCACGAGAGATGCTCATCTGCACGTTTCCCTTTTCATGTAGCTGTGTTTTGGAAATCACTCGCTGCCCTTGTGTCTTGGATCCCACGATACTGGTCTCACAGCCGGGAGGATGCAGGCAACATTTTTCAGTTATTAGAAATGTTCTACTGAACATCTTTTCATGCATACATCTCAAAGTTTAATTTCCCTTCAACCCGACTATATGGTGTGAGTCACCCAACACTAGAACATTCAGTCAGTCTTTCTCTACAACTCACCACCACCGTGGCTTATGATTGTCTGACTCCAATCTGATAGTGATTGGCCATTTCAATTTGTATTTTTCCTGAGTACTCATTGATAACTTGTAATTTTTGCCCAGTTTTATGGTGAGCCAGCTGCTTCTTGACTTTAAATATTTCAGGTGTATGTTAACTAATCACACTAATTTTTTACCTCTCACAGATTTCTTACTTGCACCCACACATTTGCACTCCCCAGAGGTCTAACTAGACTTCATGGTGCATGGTTTGCAAATATGTTTCCCCATCTCTTACCTCTGGATTGTGTTTATTCAAGTCCCCTACCTGCCCCCAACTACCAGTCCTGTGTAAAAATCTTAAAATGTGTAATAAAGTTTATAATTAATTTTCTTTCATGGCTGCTGGGCTTTGCACTGACTTAGGGAGACCCCCTAAGATTATCACATTGTTTTCTACTATTTTCTGAGTGCTGAAATCCTCCTTTAAGTCATTTTTGTTTTATTGAGATATAGTCTCACGATGTAGCCCTGACTAGACCCGAAACTCACTATGTAGATCAGGCTGGCCTACTGTTCTCAGCGATCCATCTCCTTCTTCCTCCTGAGTACTAAAATTAAGAACATGCTCCACCATACCGGACTTTAACATTACTGTTTGATCAGAGCTGTATTTTTCAATTACCTAAGGAATTCTTAGTCTCCCCCTCCCATTTTCCAGGTGCCCTGCCCTGTTCTTCCTTTGTGCACTTTTGAAGACAGATTCAGACAATCTGAAGATTCATATCCCACCCCACTTTCTCTCAAGAATGGTTATTCGAATCTACTTAAAAAAAAAACAAACTCCTTATTTTTAAAAAAAAATCACCATGGTACTCCCCTAAATAGCAGTTCATAAAGGTGTTTTGCAGGTGGTTAATTTGTGGATGTGGCCAGATGGGAGATGGAGCCCAAAGCACTGACTGTCTAGACCCAGGGAAATATATGGCCAGGACACAGTCCTGCTTCCTGCCATCATGGGGCAGAAACTTTGCAGTACAAATGAACTGGTTAAGTAGTGAAGATGAGGCGGGCCACTCTTGGTTGACCACTTTGGCTTAGTATTCCAGATACTGGCCAGGGTAAGGGAAATGTTTAGGGAGAGTCCAGACAATGGGTTCCACCAATTTCTTCCACAATCTTACTAATGAAGCAGGACCATCTCTGTCGGTCAGCTGGGGGTTGATCTCTAGTATGATAATGCACAAAAGCCACTGTTTGGGTGAGCTTGCTTTTTATTTTTATTTGTTTTCTCCTTCTGGGGCTGCATTTTCTGAATGCCCTTCTATTTCTCCAAAAAGCTGTAACTCTCCCATCCCTATCTCTAGTGTTCTGCACTGCAGGCGAAAGTCTCTTCTCTGCACCTTTTCCATTTTTTCTGTGATCTGTGCATGCACATTTCTCTTGTGTGCTGGGGGACCCCAAGGACATGTTTACTTATTTTCTTAATCTCTGTCAGTACTTGTTGAGCTGTGAGCTCTTTTGCTGTAGTCACAGGATAGAGGAAGATCTTCAGTGTGGCTCCTCTGAATCCAGACACCTCTCTCTCTCTCTCTCTCTCTCTCTCTCTCTCTCTCTCTCTCTCTCTCTCTGTCTGTCCGTCTATCACTCATATACAGTTTTATTTTTTTAAAAAAGCCTTTATGTGTGTGATTGTTTGGACTGCATATCCCGCTCAAGTCTGGTAGGGCCTGTCTGGTAGGTAAAGAACAACAATAAAGATGACTACCTCAAAAGGCTCGTACTGTTGTACTGTTTCAGCATAACAGATTGTGGTGATGTGCTGTGTGGTGGGAGATTTTTGTCTGATGGTTTCTTTGTTAACCACAAAACTGCCCGGGCAAAAATGGACAGCTACTCTTCCAAAAATGGGGGTGGGGGGACCCTTCAATAGTTGAATGAAAAAGAGAGATGCCTATGGGAAAGTTTGTACCAACAAACCTGATTTGCAAAAGAAATAAAATAGGATTGGGGGGATTTGGGGGAGATGTAAAAAGTTTGATGCATTTGCATGAGGACCTGCAGAACACTGGCACCTATTAAAAAGCCAAGCATAACAGCATCCACCCATAATTCTGGCTCTGGATGGTACAGACAATGTTCTTCTGGGGATTGCTGGAAGTGGAGGGTTCTGGGTTTAGTGAGAAAGGTTATCTCAAAAAATAAGGTGGAAAGTAGTTGATGAAAAGATTCAAAGTCAGTTTCACATGTGCACACACGTATATGTACAGATCCAGACATGCATAAAAATGTTCAGCCCATGTGTTTGGAGTGAGATGAGCTCTTAGGAACTTAAGCATGAATTTGGCCTTTTTCTCTATGCTAAGATTCATGAAAGAACTCTCAACACGACCCTGTCTGACGCTTTCTATATGCCATCATTGTTTGTACTACCTGTAATCAGTCATTACCCATAACTGTTGTGGAAAAGAACAGTGGTTTTGGTGCATCACAGTGGTGCTAGCATTCAGTAGGCAGATGCAGGCGGATCTCTGTGAATTTGAGGCTAACCTGGTCTTTAGCAAGTTACAAGTCACTCAAGGATTTGCATAGTGAGAACCTGCCTGAAAGAAAGAGTTGAACGGTCTTTTTGATTTATGTTTTGTTTCTACCTTTAAGTTACCCATTAGACCCAATACACTATTTAAGGATACTGATCTTATTTTATTATTATTTTTGCTTTTTTTTTCAAGACAAGATCTCCCCATATAGCCCACTATATCACTGACTATCCTGGAACTCACATGTAAACCGGGCTAGTCTTGAAATCACAGAGTTCCACTACACGTAGTGCATATTTAAAAAAAAGTGGACTTTCCAGTATAAATTCTGCCAATCAGATGCATGCTTGTTTATGATGAAATATCTGTTTTAGCTGAATGAATCCTGCTACTTCTGCACTGCGCAGGAATGGTCATGGCTCTTAGAAAGCCTCTACTGAGTGGTGGTTTCCTTAACATTTAATGGTTTTAATTGTGCAAAGCAGCCCACACCTGTAATCTAAGCTCAGGGAAGGCCAAGGTAGGAGTATTCCTGCAATTCAGAGGTCAGCCTGGGCTGCAATAGTCAGAGCCTGTTTTGAAAAATAGAACTACAGGCACACACACAGACAAAAGATAGCGTGAGCAAAACCAGTAGAGAATTCTTGTGGCAAATATTGGAAGAGAGCATGTCCATCGATGGGAAATCGTTGCATCCTTCTGATACTATCCGCCGAGCCCATCACTTGAGACTTTTACCCCATTACGTTTCCTAGGCATATTATTTACCTGGAAGGTTGTTTCTTTTCAAATAAGTTAAAATAGTCAATACTTTTTTGATCTTGATACAATAATCTTTAATCATGTTGCCTGAGGAATGTTTCTTGATTTCAGTAGCATCTGCAATTATGTTTAAGAACTTTCGAAATCCTATTGGTTTTAGGACAACCTTCAAAGATGTAATTATTATCCCCGGTTTGCTGACAAAAAACCATCAGGTTTTGTATGAATTTCAGAATTTAGAAAGAGATTCTTTTTTAAAAAAATTTTTTTTAAAATTCTTTTGTTTTTTTGTTTTTTTGTTTTTTGTTTTGTAGTCATGGCTGTCCTGGAATTAATTCTCTATGTAGACCAGGCTGGTCTCAAATTTACAGAGATCCACCTGAGTGCTCTCTGCCTGAAAACAATTAGAATGTGCGACGTAAGGAGCGTGCCACAACCTTTACCTGAATCTCCTCCCTACTGCTCAGTCGCCTCTAGGATCACAAGTTAGGATTTTAACTGAGCATCTATGGTTCCTGTCTCCAGGGTTTAGGAGAAAAGAAATATATACAGACAGGAGCTTTTGTGATGGCGGGCCTTCTACTGATCCACCAAGTGTTTGAATCCGAATGCAGACTCAATGATTTCAAATTACTTGTCAACAAGCCCTTGAATTAAGTGACTTACTGGGAACCAAAACAGGGGAAGTAACAGGAACCCCCTGCTTCGCTTCCTTCTCCTAATGTTTTCCCCCCACCACCCCATGCTGATTTTCAAATGAAGAACAACAAATGAAATAACAGGCGAAGACTTTGTAAATATAGAGTCTTTTACAAATCCAAGCACAAACAAATCTGTAAGTGGTAGGGAAACCCAGGCCACGAATTTTGTGATGGCTTCTGTTCATACATTAGGGAGCCTGATGGGAACCCCACTAAACAATTAGTTACCAGCTGTTGGCTTTAATCTGATCATTTACAAAAGTATAGCAGTTCCTTACTGGTAGTAAATCTGATATACATAAAACCAATAACATGCTGGTGATTGACACTTTCTTGCAAATGCTGTCTATCTGGGTGGTGGAAACTGGTTTAATTCTTAATTCCAGAAATATCAATAAATTTATATCTGTCTTCCCGAGAGAGCTGGAGAGAAGACGCTGAAGTCTTAGAGAGTACATATTGTGATTTCTTCCACAATGGAGAGCACCGTGTTAATTTGGAGAAACTCATTAATGTGTAGGTTAGTCCTAGTAGTGCCTCTTAATTAAATTTCAATGGATGGAAGGAGTATTAGGAACAGAATACATAAGAGATTTTACAGAATCTCTGATTGAGGCAAGCCACTGGTTATTTCTACTGTGCATGCTAATTTACAAATAGTTCAATAAGGATTCAATTTGTGTCATCCTGGCATTTACAAGGGGACATGAAGAAGTCTTGCTTGTCTCTATTCACCAAATAGCAGTTTGCAGACCCTTACAAGTTCCCATATGTTAGCGAAAAACATTTTCCAAGAAATTGGCAGGACTGCAGCTTGTAGCTGATGCCAGCTTCTTCCTGGGGCCAATTCAACAGAGAAGAGAGAGAAGGCAAAAGGAAAAAAGAAAAGAAAAGAAAAGAAAAGAAAAGAAAAGAAAAGAAAAGAAAAGGCCTTCCTTGTGTTAGTGGCTGAATTACTCTGACAAGCTTTCACCTTGCCCCTCCTCTTATTAATATTCTTTTTGATGTGAGCTTGTAAAACAGAGGATTGGCTGTTAATCTCCAAGATCTCAAGGGCTTTTGGCAGTGGCCCATAATTGATGTGTTCACATGGCTGTTGTCTGACTACTAATGATCAGACAGCAGCGTTATCTACCAGGTAAATCTGTGTTGCTTATAAATCACACTTGATAAACTGAAGTTTCATTTCTTCAAAGAGTCCGTACAGAATGCCAGGGGCCTTTCATGATTCTCTGACAGCTTAGATTGGGTTTATTTTTCATTTCTGTTTGACAAAATATTAGACTCCCTAACTCGAGGGAAGGGGAATTTGTTTTGTTTCTCTAACGAGGCAGCCGGAGAATGGGGCGATAAGCAGAGAAGGATGACCTGCCTTCTACCCAGAGGATGCACAGATTGGGGTGGCAGATGGAATTTCCGCTAGTGTTGCCATCCTTCAAGGTGAGTGGAGTTTGGTCCGTGGCATAGTGAAAGACAAAGGGCAGAGGAACGTTCTAAGAATGTGGGCCTGGGCTCAGATTGTGACATGGTTGGGGCAGGGTAACTGGAACTGTGAGATTACAGTAACCATTCAGTCACAGTGTGTGTTGAGCCTGTGTGTCAGGTATGACTTCCTTCTATGGAAGGTCAAGAGGAAGAAGACAGAAGGTTTTACACAATAAGGTAACCACCACAGAACTTCTGTCTTCTGTCCTTCACCACTCACTGGGGATACTTAAGGCCACAAATACACCCAGAGTTCCCCCTCTAATCTGGAGATGCGAAACCAGGTTACAGGACGCACATTTACGGTGTGATATGACTGGGAACTTCCGCTAAGTCATGGTTGTTTGTTTTGGTCACAAACTCCTGTGACTCTGAGCTAACTTCCAGCATGTATAAAAGGGAAAAACAAGAGGACTAAATTTCATAGCTCATTCTGTAAATATTTTATAAATATTCATGTCCTCTGACTTTTCTTACAAAGCATTTCGCTAAAGCATTGGTTTGTGTGTATGTGTATTATATATATGTGTATATACAATACATATATTATATATGATATTGAATATTTACAATATCATATACATGATACAAGGTCTCTCTGTGTAGTCCTTGCTTTCCTGGAGCTCCCTATGTAGACCAGGCTGGCCTCGAACTCACCAAGATCTTTCTGCCTCTGATTCCCATCTGTGTCACCATGCCTGGCTTGTGCCCATAAATTCTTAGATTTAAAGGAAACGGTTAAAATTGTGATATTTAAGAATGAATTTTGTTTTGTTGTGTTTTTGAGATAGGGTTGTACTCTAGCTGGGCCTGAAACTACTGGTGATTCTCCTGCCTCAGATTCCTGGTTTCTGGGATTACAAACACCCCAAGCACTATGCTTGGCTAAAAACCTAGGTTGGCCTTGAATTTTCAGTAATTCTCTTTCCTCTGCTTTCCCAGTGCTGGGATTAGTGGAGTGCGTTAGTTATTATACCTGGGCTGAAACATTAAAAACATAGTATTTTAAAAGAAACTTACACAGTTTTGAGATGTGTTGGAAGTTATTTTCTTTACCAAAATGGGTAGCTTTTTGGCCAGTGATGTGGTTCGGTTAAAGAAGCATTTGCCATCAAGTCTGGGGAGCTAAGTTTGATCCCCAGGACCTGCATGTTAAAAGGAGAGAACTCTCACACCTTGTCCTCTAACCACCCCATGTACGCATTTGGATGGTTCCACATTGGATGGCCATCCAAAAAAATAGATCTCTTTTTATTATTATTTTAATGTATAGCTTGATTCAGGGTAAAATCATGTGGCATCTGGTGGAAATAGGGATTTCCTCATTGTGATAGTTCAAAGAGGTGTTGCAACTCTTTCAAACCAGGAGAATGTCCTTAATTAATAGCAAAGCTACTGAAGTGAATTCCACCAGTCCACCCCTCGACCCAGTCCAACCCAATGCAACCAAGCACAGCTTAAGATCAAAGGAAACCAAAGCTATACACATCTCCAAGTACTACCTTTTTGAGTACTTTACTATTTTTTAAGATTCAATAAGAGGTGTGTGCGTGGGGGGGGGCGGTGCGCTTGCTCGCTAGCTCATGGGTACTAACAGAGGCTGTTGGAACCTCTAAAGCTGGGAATACAGTTAGTTATAAGCCATAGATTCTGGGAATTGAACTCAAATTCCCTCAAAGTACAGGCTCTTAATTGCCGAGCCATCCCTCAAGCCCAGTTTTTATGTTTTAATCCTAGGTGCCAAATGTATTCCTTATCTGGCAACAGTGGCCAGACACGAGCATTCCCTTTTCCTGGAAATATGCTGTAATTAAAATTAGCACGACCATCAAGGAGTGGATGTTTATTGATAAATGTCAATGCTGATTAACAAAGGAACTTATTTCTGCTACTTACCATGATTGATGGTTCTGAGTAATTCCTTTTTTTTTTTTTTATTAAACAAAAACAATTTCAATGTAAGTTGTTTGGGTTAAGGTTATTAGATTTTAATATCCTGGAAAAATATCCATGATTAACTTTGAGAAGACCGTTCTTCGGCTATTCAAATGGAGGCTTCATTGAACTTTGTTATAGAATCAACGATGCAGAGTTTCTAATAGCTGTAAATTACGGGAAGAAGTGCATTAAGAGATGTAGAGTGCAATTTTCATTATAAAAAATGTGTGCGTGTAGAAAGGCTGGATTATGGTATTAAAAATAAAATACTGAGAGCACTGAGAATATCTGAAGAGTTTTTTAAAATCTCATCTTTAAATAATAACCCACCTGTGCGTTTTATAAAGTTTATAGCCATTATGGCAAAAATAAACATGAATTCTTTAATTTTTAAAAGATAGCAGTTTTTCTTGACTGATGATTTAAATAATGACTCAAGTCAGCTTGATTTAAATTTAGCTGAGTCTACTTCTAAAACTGCAGGTGTTTATTGACTAACTGGAGAAATGAATAAAATTTTAATATAGATATGAACAACTCCAGCGGCCACCGTGTGCTGGGAGTTTGGTAATAGTGTATGGAGAAAGCCCCTGTCATTTTTGGAAGAGCACATTCTAAGAAATCTATGATTCACATGTTAAGAAATCTTGGACATTCGGGACAACCCTCTGAAAAACATAGCCACATCTTTTTTCTGTTTTCATGTGACTAAGATTTAGAACAGACAGTATTTATTAGGTATGAATGAGGTTGCGTGAAGCATCCTTGAATTAGTAAACCTCCATGGCCACCGTTTGTGTGTGTGTGCCTGTGTGTGTGCGCGCGCGCGCGCGCGTGTGTGTGTGTGTGTGTGTGTGTGTGTGGTTAATTTCAAGTTCTCCTTTGTCAGCCTCCCCACAGTGGGGTTAGAGATACACGATCAACTTTTTACCTAGGTACAAGAGACATGAACTCAGGTCCTCGTTTTTACTGACTGACTGAGCTGTCCTCCCAGCCCCCTGGGATAGTCTAAAATTAGATTTTTTTGTTTGTCTGTCTGTCGTGTTTTGCTTTACCCTTTTAAGATTTACTTTTGTTTATGTATGCAAGAGCTTTCTTGGTTGGTTTTGAGACAGGGTCTCACTGTATAGCTCTGGCCGGCCTGAAACTCTTTGTAAACAAATCTGGCTTCAAACTCACTAAAATCTGCCTGACTCTACTTCCTGATGGCTGAAATTAAAGGTATGCGCCACCATGCCCAGCTCTGTGAGTTTATGTACACAGAGGGCAAGCAGAATCCACGGAGACCAGAGAAGTTACAAGCAGTTGTGAGCTGCCCCACTGGGTGCGGGGAACTGAACCAGGGTCCTTTGCAAGATCAGTAAGCACTCATAACCACTGAGCTATCTTCTGTCTCGCACTGAGTCTTTGGAACTTCTCCTGATGGTCTAAATTATCTTCTGAAATAAAACATATCTAAAAATATTTTGGAAATTTGAATGTCCAGAGAATGTGATTCTGTTAACACCTCCTCTGTCTGGGTGTCTATAAATAAGAGATATTAGTAAGTGTGAAAGGTTAACTAGATCGTAACTTTGGTTTTTTAATTTGCATTTGTGATTCATAAAGATCTTTTTCTTTTCTTTTTCTTTTTTTTTTTAAATTCTGGAGGTTCTGCTGTGGCATAGTTGTTACAGACCTTCAGAGTGCCATTTTATAGATGTTGGCAGTAGAAGACTGACTCCCCAGTCTTCACCTAGGGTTTTGCCCAGAATACAAGTTTTTAGAGGAGGGAAAAAAAAAATCACCCTTTGTCCAAATCTCATCAAACACCAGATTCTAAGTGGCTGTAAACATTGAACGTTACTTTAGCCACCTCAGCCGGTGACACATTAAACAGACGGTGAACTTTGCTGGACTTGGTGCCTTAGGGATCACTGGGTGGAGGACCACCTGGCAGGGGAGCATGAAACGGCTTGATCCCCACAGGTTTTGTGACTCCTCTTGAGATGACGGTCGCATTATCGTTTCTCCTGGCTGCCAAGGAGACACCACAGGTTGAGGTGTTGAGGCGTTAAGGGTTTTGCAAAGGCGGTGAGTCAGTGAGTGAGTAAGGAGCACTGACATTGAGTCATCATCTGCGCTGAGGAGACGGAAGCTCCTGGTCAGTGAGAGGACCACACACCACGAGTGGCCTGTAGCTAGAAGGGTGAAGTGATGGAAAGTGCTTGAAAATGCTAACAACCCTGTTCTTCTGGCTGGCGAGAGACAGGGAGACCTCAGCCAGCTCCTGGCGGTGTTGAACTTCGGACCTCTGACACCAGTTTCCTTTTAAATCGGGTCTTCTTTGCTTGAGGCCACCTCCTGATGACCAGGGCCATCATTCTGACCAGTCTCCCTTTCTTCCTCAGCTCTTTTGGGGTTTATTGGATTCCTTCCTCCTTCCTTACAGCCCTCCTTGAGAACCGTGTTTGAAATCATCCTCATCCCCCACCTTCTCAAGTCTTAGCTGTGTCTCTTCCTTGGAGTTCAGCCATGGCATCTTAAAACATAATAAATTTCCATCTCTCTCTCTCTCTCTCTCTCTCTCTCTCTCTCTCTCTCTCTCTCTCTCTCTCTCTCTCTCTCTCACACACACACACACACACACACACACACTATATAAAGTCCAATATGGGCCTTACCCAATGAGCCAGATGATTTTTCTATACCCCTACTTCAGAAGCTCACACCTTATTTTTTAGTTTCACAGAAACCCCTAGGTTCTCATCCTTGCCTGAGCTCTTAAATTCCCTCTTGTGCTTGCCAGCTCACAAAACTGTCAGTCCCTAAACTAAAGTAGCATTCAGGACGGCTTAGATCTATCCTAGCCTCTGATTTCTTCCTTAGGCCAAGTCCTCCACAGGTTTATAAATCCACCACAGTACACTCACTGCCCCGCCCCCTTGATGCTCCCATAATGCCTTGGGCTTAACTGACCATCTGAACCCTGACCATATTCTCTACTCTGCAGTGACTATTCATCTCTGCTGGAACAATGCTTGCCACATAGAAGCACCTGACAGACAGATACTGGATAAGAGGATGACTTCCCTAACAGTGAGGCAGCTCTCTTTAGCCACTCTTACAAAGGGGAGGGCATGGGGTCAATACACGGTCCTTTTGTCAGAAAAAGCAGGTCCTTATATTTTGACTAACTCTGCTGCTCCCCACAACTTGTATAGGGAGCTAAATAATAATCTTTCATGAGGAGCCCTCCTCCTCAGCTTTGGACTGTTAGTTCTTCTCTTCCTCCTCTTCTGTTTTTCTGAAACAGGTTCTATGGAACTAAGGATGACCTTGAACTCCAGATAGTCCTCCCTCCACCTCCCAAGCCCTGGGATGACAACATGTGCCCCTACATGCCCAGGTGCTTGTTTTTATTCAATGTGAAAAGCTTAGCACCATTTTTATTAAAAGATTAAAAAAAAAACCTGAGTGTGTTAGCACACACCTGTAATCCCAGTTCTTTAGAAGGTGAGAGCTTGAAGCTAGCCTGGGCTACACGTGAGTTCCAGGGAAATCTAAGGCTGAAGTGTGAGACATTGTCAACAGCAAATTGAGAGAACTTTTTTAATGACACCAGTGGTTTCAGTTAGTATTTTATGAATATTAAAGACTATAGCGGAGGCATCTCCTACCGTGGACGTTATTCTGTGGATAAACTTGCTCAGAGGATACTTAACATACTTTAGAAAAAAAATTGTTCTCACTCGGCAGAGACCTATTGGGTTTTAAAATCTGTTCTGTTCTCAGAAGGGAAAATAAGCTTGAACTTGGGAAATGCAGTTTGTTCGTGGAGGAGTTGTGTTATGGGTTTGGGGCAGAACTTAACCCAAGTATGAAGCCCTGGGTGAGTCTGACCCTCAGAAGCAAACACACATAGAGTTCATGTGATAGTGAACTTGGTAGAGGGCAGTTCAGACATTACTGGGAAAATTCACAACTTCTAATTTGTTTATTGTTCTTCTACCCCGACCCCCCACTCCCCGGCTTTCTCTTTTGTACTTCAGTTTCGTCATTTCTCAAAATCGAATAAGACTCACATTTGTCTTTGAGTCGAGGTGTGGTGGGAATGACTGTGTTGCAATATGTCCTTTAACACGGGTAGGCATTCGATACCAAGATACAAAAGGTCAAAACTCTTACCCTCTATGAGTTCTAAGCCTTTGCAAGACACTGCCTGAGGGCTTGAGGTGACTCAGATTTTTCCTTGTCCTTTGTCACTAGCAGCATATATTGTACAATGCAATATATTTTACAGGACTGCCTTCGGGTGGTTGGAAGAGATCACCTAACCTGGGTAGAGAAAGGATTTTAGTGAAGAACAGAGACAAGAGGTTTTTCTTCAAATAGACTTCCCTTTTTTCTTTTTAAGATTTATTTATTTATTTTATGTATATGAGTACACCGTTGATGCCTTCAGACACACCAGAAGAGGGCATCAGATCCCATCACAGATGGTTGTGAGCCACTATGTGGGTGCTGGGAATTAAGCTCAGGACCTCTGGAAGAGCAGTCAGTGCTCTTAACTGATGAGCCATCTCTCCAGTCCCCAAATAGACTTTCTTGTCCCTTCTTCCTTATCTATCCATCCTCTAAGAAGTAATATCCACATCTAGCAGGGTGACATGAGACGCGGCCATTTATTCCTCTCTTTCAACCTGACTTCATTAGAGTTTAGGAACCCTGAGTTCAGTTGAGTTGAAATTGACCCCTTGACTCCCACAGGTACCCCTTGCTGAACAGCATTAGAGTTCACTTCTGAGATGCCTTTGTAAAGGAATGGGAATGAGACTTAATTGGTTGAAACAGCATTTGGGTGGAACTTTTCCCCCCCGAACTCCACTTTACACCAAGGGATAGATAGTAAAAGAAAGAAGGCGGCTGTTCTAGTACCTGCCATGATCTCCACCACCTTTGCCTGTGGCTTGCTTTTATATTTTAAGAATCTCTGGAAACGATGCGAAAACCAACCATTGACTGCTACTATTCAGAGCACACCCCGCTCACTTTCAGAATAGACTGAGTGTCTGTGGCTCGGCAGTGGGGCAGACATTTATGAGAGAACCCGGAAGAGACTAAGCACATAACAACTCGTGGGATACGGGGGGAGGCTTCTTAAGACCAAATCTGTATGAAATCACATCCTGAGCATCTTTGAGGGGAGATTTAGTTTAGCTTCAAAAACAAAATAAAAACAAAACAAAAAAATGTAAAGCATTGGGCTGAGTGGTGTAATTACGCTGTCAGTGCACACTCATACCTTTGATGGCGCTTGGAGAAGAGCCAAGGCTAGACAAGGAACTTTAAAGACATGCTGCTGTTTAAGCATGTTTTTTTACATGTGCTTGTGCATAGGGACACTTCTGGGATGACTCCTGATGACAGTGACAACCCTGCCCCCACAAGCAACATGATAGCCTAGATTGTTGACATTCTGTGTGTCCAGCATTCTGTTTGTCTTGGCTGGAAATGGAAGCAGTCTTCCTGGCCCCAGGGACGAGAGCCATGGTTTTTGACTAGGTTTTCCCAGCATCTCAGCTACGGTTTCTCCCCTCGATGCTGTTGAGAATGGAGTCCAGGGTTTTTCATACATACTACTCTACCATGCAGCTATTCCCCACTGTTCAAGTGTATGTGTGTGTGCATGTGTGTAAGGTATGCGCACCTGTATGTATTATGTATATTGATTTGCTTCTGCATACCGTCTGAGAGGCCACAGAGGGTATTATGCTCAATCATTATCTACATCATTCCCTCAACACAAAACCTGAGCTAGGAGAACATCCAAAAAGCCCCAACCTATCTCTTGTCTGTGTATCCATCCTCCTCGACACCACACGTGTCGCTCAACTGTGTGTGGGCTCAACTGTGCCCAACATTTTTTCATGGATTTTGGAGATTCAAACTCAAGTCCTCTGCCTCTGGGGTTAGGGCTAGGGGTTCTGGAGAGATCACAGTATTTGTGTGGAAACATCAAACTGTAGGCGTTTAAATAACTCAGGTGCCTGGCTTCCTGTGAGCACAAAGGATAAGATAGTCCCTATGGAGAAGGCTTTCTCTCAGACTCAGGCTCTGTTTTACATTTAGAGCAGGTTGCTACTTTTGGTTGACCTTGGCCGGTGTAAATTCTGGCTTGGTTGCTCTCCCTGAGAGACCCTTCATCCTTTCTCATCTCTTTCTCACCACTTTGTGAAGAGCAAATGAAAAAAAAAATACCTTAGTGCACAATATAATCCTGCCTATGACGTCTGTCTGAAAACTATCCTAATCCCTTTATGTCGTGTGCGTTAAACAGTGGCTCAGAATGTGAACTCTTTCTACAAACAAGTCTAAATCAACAAGCAGGCAGGGCTTTTGAATTTTTAGCTCTGGATAATTTGCCCTCATGTTGGGGTTCTTGTGTCTGACTCTATAAAGTGGCAAAAGTGGAGATTCTGGGTTGGAGGCGAACGGGTCCCTTAAATCATTAGCATGAGTTTGCCCCTACCCCTTTATTTTTTGCACAGCAAGTCCCAAACCATAAATTGCATTGATCTTGTTTCTCAGAAGTGTCTACCACACTTAGCAGAGGCTAAACTAAGAATAATGACCAAAGCTGGCGCTGTTCTGGTTTGTCCACCGGAGATGGAAATTTAAACGTGATTAATTTTGGAGAGGAGATCAGGGTCTAAGGAACATGTTTTTAAGTCGACCCGACTTTGCTAATGCAACAGTGACGTCAGTCAGCAGCTGTCTAACACAGATTTGCTGCCATGGCATCAATGGTCACCTCCAAAAAAGCCGGGATTTCTACTCATGGCAGAGCAGTCTTCTGCCTAATGCGTTTTAAATTAAGAGGTGACTGTGGGCAATCTAATAAAACAGCCAAATACCAGGATATGAAGAAAATATGAGCCTTAAGTACCCATGCCCCAGCATGCTCAGAGAATCAAAACATTGACTCTGTGCAAACTGAAACACCACTCCTCCCGCCTGTGGCGGTTGGCAGTCTGAGAATCCCAGGATCGAGGGGTTAACGGCAGGACCCGTGTGGAGATTTGTGAGAACAGATGGCAGAAACCTAGGTGCCTTGTCAGGGTTCAACCCCGATGCAGGCCAATAGGAGTGGGGGTGGGGGTGGGGTGCTCTCTGCTGTAAGGATGCTCCTCTGTGGGAAGCCCTGGGCTCCTTTCTCAGTCCTCCAAGGCAGCACTCGCTGGCTGTCTCCTGTAGCAGAGCCACGTGGATGTGTCTTTGTTGGTTCAGAGTGCCTGCTGCATTGCCCCTCAGCCCAGCCCCGGAGACCCCTCTGTATTTGCTTTGCGTTTCCTGGTAGTGCAGACCCACCCTGGCTGACACAGTCAAATGTTGGATGATGAAAAGCAGCCACCAGCCTTCCTGGCTCATCAGCACTCAGGAAGCCCTTGAAATAAGGTGAACAGAGAAAATATTGCCAGGACCTCTGCAGGGTCGTCCCCCCTCCCCCCACCGCGCGCCCCTAGCCCTCTGATTACATACACTAAGTGCTGGCTATCTGTGGAAATAACCTCTTCCCCGCCTCCCTCCACCCCTCTGCTACGGATTCCCTCCGCCCCCTGCTCTTAGGCTCTCTGGCGTGATAAATAGCCAAGGCTACTGCACAGCGTGCACCAACACCTGGGAATAATCATGCAAAAACAACAGTGAGAGACTGCGGCGCGTCTGTTCTTGACATTAACTTTCCTCAGTTTGACAGGCTGCCACCACCAGCTGTTAGACTTACGAGTCTTTTTCCCCCCTGCCCCCTCCACCCCCCAGATGGCTGCTTTCCTCTTTTGGGCTTTAATAGGTTACATCAGTGTCCTATCAAGATGACAGACAAGAGCTTTGACCAAGGAACCCTTGCTATAACTGGCCAGTACTTTTACACCCCCCTCATCCTTAATTTTCCGCTATTAGTGGCATGTAAGCCCAACCTCTACCCCGTGAGTTTTAAATGAGGGCTTAGCTTATTGGAAGTGCGTTTCTTCCCCAAAAGGTATGCAGAGTTGTCATTCCTGAACTGCTTTTTGTACTAAAGCCTAACCTTTGGCCTTTAGGACCAAAGCACTCATCAATTTCCCTTCGCTCGGGTCTCAGATGTCTTTGCCTTGATGGCAGCACTGGCTTCTACTTACTGTCCTACACCCTGAATTAAGGTTGTGTGTGTGACTCCCTGTCCCGTCATCTAGGGACTATTTGTGGTTCTTTTTTCCAGATGAAGGCAAGAGTCACATAGAGATCCAGTGCCCTGCCTGAGCATCCACAATGAGTAACTGAGCTAGGTTTCCAACTCTAAAGACTATATTGTCTGCACCACACTGCTGATCATGAGTGTCTCACCTCTACACTCTTCCCTTAAACACAGCTCTGACTGAAGTTGTCATTTCAATTCATTTATGATTAATTAGCATTGACTGATTCTCTTGATGAAGCTTGTTAGCCTTGGGGGGTAGGGGCTCAGGCCCACTCTTTTTTTTTTTCCTTTCTTTTCTTTGCCTTTTTTCCCATTTCTTCCTTTTTTGTTGTTGTGTGTTGCTCAGGGTTTAGGAGTAGTAGCTCTTTAGTGGATGTGGGGTTTGGTCAGGAGCAGACTTTTGTGAAGGCCGTGTGAGAAAAGGCGCAATTGGAGATTGGAAGACTTCTTGGCAATCCGGGGCTCATCAGGACCTGGGACGCTCTGATCTTTGCTGGGATACTATGAAATGGGTGTGGAACGCAGGAGCTGCCAGGTGCCAGTGTTTGAAAGAGCCCATGTTTCTCCAGGCAGAGCTTCTCTGGGTTAAGCCCCCTTTTCTTATACTTTTAACACATTTCAACCAAACTTAGCTATGTGTTTAGAGGGGATTACAGATTTATGTTAAATATAGTAGCATATGAAAGTAGCTTTGTAAGGTTGTGTGTAGGGTTTAGATGGCTGTGATATTCAGACTAGGGGATCTGCTACTCCTTAAGACATAGTATTTACAGAGATGCGCCAGTCTTAATCCAACTCGTGCGGGTGTTGGTCATCACTTAATACCTTGTTTTGAACAGTCCCCCATGCCGAACATTCCTTTTGCATGAGCGCTCTCAGTTTTCCTTGCAACCCAGTGGGTGCAATGACCATTACTACCCCATTTCTTAGATTCTGATCCCGATGTTAGCTGTCATTAACTTGGCATGAGTTGGTAGAGCCAGGACTTGAACCCGGGCCTCCTGTTCACAGAACCCCTTCAGCTGCCTTGCTCAGAAGCTGCTGCCCCACAACAGACAGGCCTGTGGAAACCGTGTGCAGTCTCTCTAACCTAACAAGCTTCGTTGGCTGAAGAAATTATGGCCTCAGTGTAGATCAGTGGCCCGAGAAATAGCTCAAGTGGAATCGATCTATTTGTATAACTATTGAGGCAGGGTGTGGGTCTTACAATCCCAGAACTAGGGGAGCAGGAGAATGCACGGATTGGAGGCAGATTATTCTGTCTAAGGAGACCCCGTCTCCACAAATACTAAATGAACTTTAATACATCCTTTAAGATCCTGCTCATGGACATCGTATGCCTGCTCTGTAACACCATGACATAAATGAGAGAACTGGAACCTTCTCAGAGGACCATTTCCACCAGGCATCATCTGGTAGAAATTCCTGGCCATATTCTCTGAACATTCCTCTCTGTTTTAGTCTCCTGGGCTAGGTCATTCTCTTGTGACTGTCCTACTGCCAAGTGTTCTCTCCTGGCCTGGCTGACATCAGAACTAGCTTATTGTTCTCGCCCAAATGTGGGACATGAGTTTCCCTAGAATTGAGTGGGCTGGTCTAGGTAGCCTCCTTGCTGGAACATTCCATGATGGCCTCAGCCAATGTTTCGAGGCACAGACACACAGAGCTGCACGTGGTTGATGTGAGGAATGTGGGCTCCGTGAAGTGCCATTCCCAGTCCTTTGAGCTAATGGAAACTCAGATTCTTCTCTAAGCTCCTAAGTGTTTGCAAATAAGAGGACTGCTTTTTGAAAATATCAAATCTGCCAAATAAAACACTCTGGGAGTGACTATAATTCCCACCTGAAAGCCTTCTTTCCATTTGGTGACCCATAGGGAGGAGGACCTGCGGAAGGCCACATGGGTGGTCTTTGTGCCCCACCTCTGTAGGACTCCTAGGGCTGTGGGAGAGAACAGTTCTTCTGGAAACAGCAGTAATGGGTTCCATAGGAAAAGAGAGAATACTTCACTTTGTCCAGCAAAGATTTGCATATTTGAGATTATATTACCAGGTGTTAAGGCCTTTAGATGATTATCATTTTATGAGTAAGTTCATATTTATCGTCAATCTCTGAACCTTCTTCATTCCCTTGTTTTCCTTACATTTGAATTGTGTTCATGAAAATAAGCACGATTGGCTTTTTCGGATGCCTTTCTTACCAGGAAGTCCAAATTCTTCAGGAATTTGAATTTAGGGTCAGGAGTGTCTCACAGTAAGTAAGAGCATAAACTGAGTCTGCCTCAGACCCTGAGTTTTGGCCCCCCAGCAGCAGCAGCAGCAGCAGCTCCACAGGAAAAATTTCAAAGGAAATTTGAGTTTTGGAATTATATAAATATCACAAATATTATAGGGTGTGTCCGATCTGTCTCTAAGTGAAACCGAGTTGAATTTAATGCAGAAACAAGTGTAATAAGGTTTGCATGCAACATTGGGAGGCTGAGGAATCCATTTTCCGATTAAGGAATGTGGACTTTAGTTAGAGAGGTTAAAGGATTAGGGAGGGTCACAGACTAATTAGCTTCAGGTCTAGAGCCAAAGTCCTAGTGTGAGCGCATGCTGCACCCAG
The DNA here is from genome assembly GCF_011064425.1 of Rattus rattus. Classification (NCBI taxonomy): domain Eukaryota; kingdom Metazoa; phylum Chordata; class Mammalia; order Rodentia; family Muridae; genus Rattus; species Rattus rattus. Next base: position 75,830,135 of record NC_046168.1, on the reverse strand, counting down.
AAAGGTCCTGTTCATGGTCCACTGGGTCCTTGCCTTCAGAATCCAAACCACGGCTCTCCCAGACTCCTCATTTTCCACACATCAACTCAAGAGTCTTTGTTCTCAGTATTAGTGTGGACTGTGAATCAGGTCACCTGAGGCTATTTTCAGGAAAGTGTTCCCTATTTGTCCTTTTAGCATCAAACCATCGCCTCATGATTTTTTAATTTGGTAGTGATTCTGATCTCACAAACAACTTTTTATCTGCATTAAAGACTGTAGTTGGGGTTCACGCCCTCTCTCTCTCTCTCTCTCTCTCTCTCTCTCTCTCTCTCTCTCTCTCTCTCTCTCTCTCTCTCTCTCTCTTAATTTTCTTCCAAACCCGTTTCCTCTTTATCAGGCCCACTTTAAACCGGAACTTGCTGCGCGAACTTTGACCCACATTAAGCAGCAGTAACTCGAAGGCATAAATCACCTTATCTAAGACTTGGCCCTGCTGAGGGCTTTTCTTTCTGGTATTGTGCGATGATGAGGATCAGGAATGCAGAACAATAAAAGGCATGGAGCAAAAGAAGTTTTATGGCAGCTTTGAGAGCAGGAAATTAAGTTTCTTTAACATGCAGATGGGCGAAGGGCTGTTCTCTGGCATCTAGAGTAGCCTCAGAGGAAGGAATGCCAGTTTGTCCTTTTAGGTGGGATGCAATTGGTAGAGGGTCCTCTGGTCCTTTCATCAGAGCCCACCCAGCCTCTGTCATTTAAGGAACACAATTTCTCATCCGACTCTATTGAAATACTTTTTTTCCCCCTTGCAACAAAAGCCATGTAATATTAAATCTGTAGCCAAAGACTGCAAAGTAGACATTATGAAGCAAGGGATGTATGCACAACAGATGGAGTTTTACTAGGTCAACCATCTGTGTGTCCTCCTTAACATTTACTGTTTGCTAACCCAACTGATAGCAAATGCAAGATGCCATTGTCTGTGCACAGTGCATTGGTAATCCTGAGTCCCAGTATACAGGTGTGTCCCTCCCTGTCCTCTTCTCAACCAACGACCTGTTTCCAAGGTCAAATCAGTGCTGTTCAGTAGCTGTGCATGAGCCAAATAAATGGCTGGCTATGTGTCTTGTACATACACACGAGCTTTGTTTTCATCCCAGCTGAGCATCTAAACTGGAGAAGAACACCTCTGCTGCCTGTCTAGGGGCGCCAAGGGGGACATTGTTGGACAGCTAAGCCTTGTCCTTGGCTGCCGATCTCACTTCTTTTGGGTTTTGAGATGGGGCTGCCAAGGTTTGGTCAAGCTCCTCATTTGCCTTGATAAGATGAGCCACTGAAGGCTTTGTGGTTTGGAGAGCTCAGGTTATGCTGATGCCAGGCACACACACACTTATTTATCCTCTTTATGAATTCCTGCTAAACTTCACGCTAGAACACTTAATTAGGAATTGGTTCTTAACACAGGCTAATATTCAGTTTATGTGCTTCAGTGTGTATAATCAAGTTATAAATTTTATGTATTCAGCAGAGTAAGTTAATATATTTTAGTACTGATTTAATTCATTATGCTTTATAAAGTACTCTGAGAATAATTGTAAGTCCATCTCCTTTATTTAAATGTCCAATAACATAGATGTTGTTGTTTATTAGTATTTATCAGAGTTTCCCCTTTTAGATAATGTTATAATCTTGAAAAGGAGGTTCCTATATGAATGGGAAGGAGTGTTAATTTTACAGAAATTTTCCATTCATGTTTCCAGAGACTAAAAGGTGGTCCATTGGTGAATTTAGAAGGCCTGCTTCTCCTTCAGGAAGCTAGCTCTCCCCTCTTCACCTTCTTGGACTTGAAAACACCAAAATGCTCATTTCTGTTCGCCTTCTATTTTGGCACCATGAAAGCACTCCAAGCCTATGATAATTGCAAATGGAATGTGGGATGAGGGTCTGTTCTAGAAGCGATGTAAGCAGATTGCATTACAGAGAACTCCCAGAATGCATCACCCCTGCAGTAAGCCTGTCTGTCTTTCAGGTTGACCCCCTGTTTACAGTGCCGGCACCACCGCCGCCGATTGCCAGCAGTCTCGCACCTCAGATTCCGCCCTCCTACTTTTCCCCATCTTCATCCAATATTGCAGCACCAGTCGAACAGCTTTTGGTTCGGACTCGGTCCGTGGGTGTCAATACGTGTGAAGTTGGAGTAGTGACAGAGCCAGAGTGTCTTGGGCCCTGTGAACCTGGGACCAGTGTCAATTTGGAAGGGATCGTGTGGCATGAAACAGAAGAAGGTAAATATCATTTATTTTTATTTATCTCCCTCTGCCCTCTTCTCCATGATGTGTCTCTGTTCATCTGTGAGGGGAATTTATTTTTCTTGTGCTTTGAGAGGGCAGAAAGTTGGTTTGTAGGTTCTCTGACTCTTGGGTTACACAATGATGCTTAACCGTCGTGTGTGCTTGGCTGCTGTTACCTGAAAGATGAGTCAGAGCCTTAAAAAGTCTTCTTCATACTGGGGGCTCGCATGGAGGATCTGTGAGACTTGGGGTCAGAAGCAACTGTCTCCTAAAAGGTATCAGGGAGACAGAGCTCAAGTTCATTTTATTTGTGATACGCCAGCCAATCTGTCTGTTTCTATGTTGCGGGGTCTTACATTTATCTACCTACCCACTGAATCAAACAGTGCCCCTTGCCAGTAGTCAGGGCCATTGTCATGATGCAGCTCAGAGCTAATGAAGCTAAGGTTAAAGGCTTAAGGCCCAGTTGAGCCAGTCATCTCTACTGTGTCCTCAGACAGAACCTTTCTTGCCCCTTAACTCAGCAAGATGATTGGCAAGTGCAACCCATTAGTCACCAGGGAAACGCAGCCCTGGGAAACTGGATGCCTCTACCTCCACCTTTGGGAATATAACTCAGTGTACCAGCCATGCGGATAGTCCACGTCAGGTCGCCATGTCTCATAGCACATGACGCGGGGCGTGCCAAGTGGCATGCATCACTAACAGGTCAGAAGGTAGAAAAGAAGCTCCCAGAATGCTCCCAGGGAGCAGCCCGCACACTGGTTGTTTCAAGAGGAACATTGGAAAATGAACATGGGGAACCTTTCTCCCCTTTAAGCTCGGTTGGCCAAGGACGTATTCCTCTGAAGGCTTTATTGCTGGACAGAGTAGTAGCTCTGACTGTTTTAAGAAGGAAAGATTGGAGAAATCTGTGAATTCCACTGTAACATTATATGTATTCTTGTATGGTTTGGTTCTTGATAAATAATTTAAAAACAAAGATTGTAGCCAGTAACGAAGAAGAAAGAATTAATTATACAGTAAAAGGGACTGAAAATAGCTATGGCATTAGTTCTTGTTTGTTTAAATAGAAATGATACCTAAAGTTCAATTTGGCTTTAGAACTTTTTTTTTTCCATCTTCTCTATCTTTGCATTTTAGCTTGGGTTTGCTGGCACTCTGAAAAGCCACTTAATGCAATACTGTGAGAACACAGGGCTGGGAGGTGATGCGAGAGCAGAGAAATTTAATCTTTTCTTATCCTGCCTGTTTGTTTAGGACCCACTTCCAAGACCAAGGGCCAGTTATATCAAATTCTAGGCCCCAGCCCTCAGGCTGTATGGTTTTCCTCCCTAGGGTTCTCCCTGTAGAGCAAATGGTGGTCGTGGTGGGGGGTGTTCAGGCTGATCCTTCTTCTTGTGGAAAGAGAATCAAGACATGAAAAACATCACATATAATTAGTTACATAAAGATTTTCAGCAACAGGGGTAAAAAAAATGATTTGAAGAAAATACGAGCTAACTTTCATAAACTTGAGATTGATATTTCTTGGAAAATTCACTCATTAAAGTGAGTCGCTGTCTTCCTGGTTCTTAATGGGTTTATTGCTTGTCATGATTTTATTTATGTAAGCGTGGGATAGGACAGGCTTCCTGCGGTGTAACCTCACTGGGTGGTAGATGTTATAAAATTAGCCGCAAGCTTTCTGGGACAGTTTGGGTTATTTTTCAGTTTGCCAAGAAGTCTGTTTAGTTTTGACTTTTAACCTTGGCCTCTAATAAAAGTGGATTATTTGGAGCAGAGGTTGTTGCGGGGTTGCGTGAATGAATAGCCAAAGAAGTCCATACATTGAAGCAGAATCCAGATACTCTGACCCTGGATTTAAAGAGCTTGAAGATACTGGTTTAATAGTATACAAATAAAGAAAGCCATAGAACTTTCAGCTCAGCCTCTAAAAAATGATTTTTTTTTTTAATTTTAAAAACCTTTTATTTTTGAGACAAAACTTCAGTCTGTATTAGAGTCTGAACTCATCATGATCCTCTGGTCTTCGCCCTTCTGAGTGCTGGGGTTCCCAGCATGTGCCACCATACCTGGTGATCTCCAGAATTGGATAGAACTGGCTTTCTATGCCTCCACCCAGTCATATCTGTGGATGTCTCTGCAGTCTCATGGCTAGAGAATCAAAGCATAGTAGCTGAGCATGGGCAGACCCAGTCTCCTCACCACCTCACACGTCCAGGACAGGGCACGTGCGGATGTCTCCTGTGGTGCTGTAGAATGTAAGGCCTCATCTTTACGCAGGCCTGTGTCTTAAGATGTGTATTTAATATACACCCATTTTCAAGAAGCTTAATTTACTTTATTTTTTTCTCAGTACAGTGTGCTGAAGGCCGTGTCCCCAATTTAAAAATTCAACTCAAATGACTCTCCTTTTCAGGAAAAGTAAAGATATTTGGAGGCAATTAGTCTGCAGAGCTCAGAGAGGAGGGACTCGGGCACTGAGGAAAGGGAAGGGCAAAGAAAGATGCGAGAGTTTGTCCTATGAGGTTTGACAAAAGAAACAGGTGCTTACCCTCACACTTGTGACACTGTCAGGTGCCATGAGCTGAGTCATATCCATTCCTACCACCATAGAGAGTGTTACACACACACACACACACACACACACACACACACACACACACACACCCCAAACATAATTTGATAGTGTGGAGATTGTATATGCCTATGTTTTAATTTGATGGTGCATTTGAATCTCAATAGTTCATAGTCATAGTCTTCACGGGCTATTGGATAGTTTTGCAGTCTCTTGGAGGTGGTAGATATAGAGACTGGGCTGGACATTGGGTTAACTATTTAGCTGCCTCCTGAATTTGGAAACCCTCGTTAGGCTTGGCTTCTGTTTAGCTAGTCTTCACTTCTCCAATTACAGCCTGTAAGTGAATTTCTGGTTGTTCAAGAACCAAGTTGTGCATGGAAATAAAGTGTTAATAGTGAGGTTACTTCTGGAAAAAATTAACAGGCTTCAGCCCGTGCTTAATAGGAGAGAAAAACTATTACTACATGTGTGTGTTTGCTTATTCTACTCTGATCTTTCTTCTCTAAGGTGAACGTTTAGGAGCCATGATGGATTGTACGAAATGACTCACAGATGTTGGAGGAATTTCCATAGTATTTCATTCGTGACATTTGGGACACACATGCCTAAAATATAAGAGTTTGTTTGAAAACTTGCTCTTAAAAATGGGGGGGAAATTGGTGAATTCAGCATTGTGTGTAAATACATGTGTTGAGCTTGGCTTTAGGAGTCTTGAATGTTTTTTTTTTTTTAGCATTTTTTTAAGTGGGGGATTTTCAACAATTTTTATTTATTTTTAATTGTGTGCATGTGAGTGCATCTGTGGGCATGTACACAAGAGCACAGGTGTTTGAGCAGGCCCAAAGAGGGTTTAGATTCCCAGAGCTCGAGTGATAGGTGGCTGCATTGCAGGGCACCCTGGGTGTGGGTGCTGACAATTGGACTCATGACCACTGATCCAGCTCTCCAGCCCCTCAATCATGTTTCTTATTGGGCCTTTTTTGGGTAGGTGGCCATCCATGGGAGAAAAAACTCAGTTCAGCTGTGTCCATTCCTATAACAGCCCTTCCCCTTCCCCTTTAGTTTTCTTTCTTCTTTTTTTTTTTTTTTTCCGGAGCTGGGGCCCGAACCCAGGGCCTTGCGCTTGCTAGGCAAGCGCTCTACCACTGAGCCAAATCCCCAACCACACCTTTAGTTTTCTAATGGTTAACTGAGTACGGCCAAGGGGAGAAAGGAAAACTGGCATTTGCCAATGACAGCCTCTTGAACATCTACAGACAGATGAGCTCTCGGCACTGTCCTGTTGAACCAGTGAGAAAGGAATAGGTGCCTTTCAGACTCATATCACCCTGGATGTGGGTATTGAGCTGGTTTGGTTAATGACCTGCCATTGGTGGTGGAATATTCCAAACGTGACTGGGGAAGCATGGGAGAGAAAGGGAGAAAGAGAGATGCTAGGTCCTTTCCAAGTTCCTCGATCCTTTCTCTTTAAGGGAATTTATGTATTCATTGTCTCAAGTACTCAAGCATAAAATGAGCCAGGGCCACTTGCCTTTGCCCAATGGTTGATAATGTCTACCAGGATACTGAAGAATGGCAGGAGAGCATAGTTGTTCAGTTAGTAGTGAGGGCTGTGGGAAGCCTTGAACATCTAGATGAACCAGAGAGGATTTGAAGGATAGCCCTCACAAACAACAAATTGATACCACCTTCCAATTATATTGGCACCTTCCTGTTGAGCTCTCAAATGAGCCAGGCACTATAAGTTTATTCCTTTGTAGTTTCTGCTGAATTACTTTTGAAACAGCCCAGAAACCAATGATGATGTTACTGTAGCATCTATGCTGGAGAAGGTGGATCTCTCTTGCAGTTCCAGCAATCTGTAGTCAGACAGAAAGAACATGAGCCCGAGGCCAGCTTGGGCTCCAGAGAGATCCTGTCTACAAACAAGCAAGCAAGCAAGCAAACCAACCTTGCTTAGATCATCAATGGGAAATTTCCTAGGAGACAGCGGAATACCAGTGGCTCACTGAGTGTGACTATAATAAGACAGAATCTATATGACAGAATATAATAATGATAATATATAATATAATAATATAATAAGACAGAATATATATGACTATAATAAGGCAGAATACGAAAGGAAGAACGCCATATAGGAATTTCTTTACCTTGTGTTCTGTGTCTTTACTTTCCAATGGGGGTGGGGCTTAGGAAGTGAATATTTTAAAGGTAATTAACTGGAGAAATAAATGACTTTTTTTTAAAACCACTAGAGACACTCGTAAATTCTGCTTCTCTTGGATCTCCCAAGTCATAAATGTGCTATGTGGTGAGTTTCAAGATAACTCATTAACAGGCAAATGATCTGCGTAATTGAGGATAGTCTAAAATACAGTTATGATTCTTATTCTGCCGTATTCACTTTACTGATCCCACCACTTCCAACAGAACATTTCTTTTAGAATTCTGATTAATTTGAGAAGAGATTACGAACTAATCCAGGCTTACACCATGTTTGCTGCGACTAAGCATGGAGTATGGGCGATGCGTTGCTGGGTGAGAAACTGTTATTGAGGTTCATAGCTGTGTTGTTATAAACTTGTCTGTGATTCACGGGGGCATGAAATGACACTGTTGACTTGCATGCTTCATTATCCACTCTCATTACTGATAACCACGCTGTCACTGGAAACGTCGAGCTAGCCAGTGGCTGGAGCTGGTGACCAGTGCTCGGTAGAAATGTATCAGCTCGTGTATTTGTCAAAAGTAAATAGTACTTTAATTACTATACCGATAAGAAAAAGGGTCTAGTCTTGAATTTCAACCACCAGGTAGGTTTTGAGGGGCCGAAAGAACTAATTATTATAATTTGTCCCACTACGTGTACTAGCCATGAACTTTTTTGTCGCCTTCGTTGCCTGACAGTGAGAGTGAGATGGTCTCTTGAAAGTCACCATCGCTGGTAGCAGAGCAGTGCAAAGCTTGTATCTTCCAGAGTGCTCGCATATTCATGTGGAAAGGAAACCCACATCAAAAACCAAAGAGTGTGTTCACCAAACACAAACCATGAATTTATTCTGGTTATTCTGAGAGCAGGGTTATTGTTTTGTTTTTGAGAGAGTCTTACTAAGTTGTCCTAGGACCAAGCCATCCTCCTCCTTTCAGCTAAGTAGCTGGAGTTTCAAATGCAAATCACTGGGTCCATCCAACATCTTTAAATGAAGAAACCGTTTGCCATGACAACAGACCTCTGGGAAGTGCAGTTAATGCTGTTCTGCTGAAGTAATGTGGCCACGCCTTGGACACAGTGAGGATTGGACTGCGTGATTTGTTAGAAAGGCCAAGTACCTTTCCTGTTATCTAGAAATATGAATAAGACAGTGCGTTCAAGTAGAACCCTGCTTCATTGTTTTAGATCAACATTTATTTTTTGGTTATCGCTAGCCGTCCCTTGGCGGTGGCATCTGGTGTTAAGTAATGAAGCAGAAGTCTTGAACTCATTCAGAAAAACATTTGAAAACCCTTTCTGTAGCTTCATCTCAAAGATAAACTTCTATCTTTGAATATAGAACTTCAAGCGTTTTAAAGTAAATTTTTCTTGGGACTTAGGTATGAGAAAAGATGTAAGGTGTGTGTATATGTAAGTGTGTGTGTGACTGAAGTATTTTTTTTCCCTAAAAGAAGGAATTTATATAAAGAAAATTTGAAAGAGTCTTAATGTTACAGTGGCTTTGAACTGGATACATTTATAATTAGAAAATGGTAATCAGCTCACTATTAATAGCTACTGACTCTTCTAGATAGACACATCAATTGAAGAATTTCATTAGTCCTTCCTTCCTTCCTTCCTTCCTTCCTTCCTTCCTTCCTTCCTCTTCCTCCTCTTCCAGTTTTTGAACCTTTATTGAAATATAATTAACACAGCGTGCAGTCTGTCCATTGAAGGTGTGATCATTGTTTTTTCTCTGCATTAGAGCTAGGGAAACATCATGACAATTAATCTAAAAAGGTTTTCACCACCCCAAATGAAAGCCAGGACCTTTCTCCTCCTGCAAGTGATTTTTTTCATCTTTGTTCTTGACTCTCGGCTGGTTTATGGATGAACATGTAGGGTTTTGGGTAAGACAAAAGGTTGGTTCAATAAGCACTTTCACTATACCTGAGCATTGATCCGGGACTGATTTCACTTAAACCAAAGAAAGCCCCCTTGTCATCATCCCCATTCCAATAGAGACTCGGAACTCAGTTGGCTTGTGCCAGGTAGCATACCTGTCGAGTGGGAGAGCCTGAATGCGAACCCTTACGCGTTTACACTCTGAGACCCTTTTCCTTTACAATGCCTCTCCCTTCTGCCTCTCTACTGCCTTCCATGGGAGTTCTCTGGGAGTATGGTGTGGTGTCTGGAGACTGAGTGTGAAGTGTGAAGAGAGAAGAGTTTCTTTGTGTTTCATGAATCTGATCTTGGCAGTCATTTTCAAACGTCAGCTGGGCTGATGTGTACACACTGTCCTTTTCAGTTCCACTGTCCTGCAAGCTACTTAAGGGTGTATCAGCCTCTCTTTCAGTGTTGGATCCTCTATGCTTGACTAGAACAAGCCCAAACACACAGATTTGTTGACTGTTGAATAAATTCATGAAGCAAAGTGATACCCACTAAATACCTCTGTGAGTTGGAGTCATGGAGTTTTCTAGCCAGGAAAACTATTTTTGGTCTGGACAATGAAAAATAACATCAGAAATACCTTATTGTTGTTTTTTTTTTAAACAAATGTTGAAAAATCAGATTTAAAAAAAAATAATTCAGCTTCTAACCTTGCTATTTTACTTTATTAATCAGAAGCAAAAGAAAATATTATCAAGATTATTCATTCAGGGATGGTGACATAGTTCAGAAGTTAGGGGCACTTTCCTCGAAGACGTAAGATCTGAGTTCCATCCCCACGAACCACAAGTTGGAAGGAGAGGGCTGAATCTTGGAAGTTGCCCTCTGGCCTCCCCATTCAAGTCACGGCATGCCCATCCCCCCATACGTACATAATACACATACAAAATAAACAGATAAATGCAATAACCTATTCATTCATTTTTACCCTCAAAATGTTTTTTTTTTTAATTTTCTGATTATAAAATGACAATAAACAGGATTCTGAATGGGTTCATGTAGGGCCACTTGGGAGTAAAGGCAAAATGTATAAAACACTATAATTATGTTCAGATGACTCTTAGTATGTCAGTTAACTTTCTTGTTAAGATTGTTAGCTACAGAGAGACGTTGTGTATGAGTCTTTAGAATAGAGCCATCTCTCAAGGTTTATTACATCCAGCATTAACTGATTTCACACATGACGTCACACATGACAGGAATCACCCTTCATTTTTATTATCCACTGTTCCATTAAGAAAAATTTCTACATCATGACACAGTAAAGAAAGAGGTTGTGTGTGTGTGTGTGTGCGTGCGCGTGCGCGCACAGACAAAACTACCAGGAGATCCTGACTTTAGTGGTATGGGGTAAGTACCCGAAATGTGAATGCTATCTTTTGATTTCTATATAATAATTGCTATTCTGGCAGACCTAGCAGTGCATGCCTATGAGGGCAGTGCTCTGTCATTTGATTTACATTTTCTGGATGGTTAGTGGCGTTGGGCACCTTTTCATGTACTTGTCAGCCATTTTTCATGCTTTTAGAAGAAATGCGCACTCACGTCTTTTGATAATTCTGTGAAACACTGATGGATCAGAGGTTTTTACTCCAGATCTGAAGGCTCTTGTGTTGTTCCTTTGTTGGTCAGATACAGGTTTCACAGCAGCTCTCTTCCAACCCTGCCCCTGTCTTCTCTCCCCATCACTGCCTCTTGCTTTGAGGAAGCTGTTAGCTTTATGCAGCCTCACTAAACTGTTTGCTCTTTGCTTCCCACTGGAACAGCGTTTTCCTTCTCGTTCAAAAGAATAGTTGAGCTCAGATACTAGACACGCTTTCTAGGACAAATGTTTAATAACACGTTCATTAAAAGATCTCTGTCAAACTGCCTTTGCCAAGTGATTGGGCCATTTCTGAATTCCCACCAGGGATGAATCAAAGCTCCTGTTACTCTACACCCTTTAGTATTTAGTATTCTTAAGTTCTGACTTTTGACCCATGAATGAGCATCTTGTTTTGGGAAGTTCCTATTCACCTACAGGATGCTGGGGTAGAGCCTGCTTCATGGTCACATTCAGCATCTGTCTGTCTTCTGTGATGGTTTGTGTCTTCTAACATGGTTGGGCCATTCGAAACACTAGTTTGTTTTCTTACTACTTAATTTGAAGAGCTCTTTGCCTATGGCAGATGACAAATATTGTCTCCCAGTGCAGAGCTTGTCTTTTACTCCTCTGACAATGGTTCTGTCTCTCTCCTCCTCCCCCCTTCCTGCGTCCTCATCCAATTCATTTAGATTTCTTCTAAGCTACCTTTCAGTTTTATAGTTTTGCACTTCCACAGAGGTCTTAGTCCATATTGAATATCGTTGTGGAGGTTATGAGACATGCGTCTAGATGTTTTTGTACAAAGCTGATGTAGCACCTTTCTGTATCTGTCGCCTTTGCTTCGTTGTCAAAGATCAGTTACTATATCGACACATGTCTATGCCTGGGCGCCATTATGGTAGAATGCCTTTATTCATTTCTGCCTAATGCACATGTGAGTTCGCAGGCATGCCATGGTGCACATGTGGAGTTCAGAAGACAACACGTATGAGTTATCTCTTCCCCCAGTGTGTGACTCAGGGGTGAAATTCAGGTTGTCAGGATTCCATGGCCAGCACCTTTTACTGCTGAACCATCTGGGCAACCCTGCGTTTTAAATGTTAAATTCCACTTGTTTCTGACTGAGATGGGATGGGAGGGGGTGACTGCCTTTTGTGCCCTGTGCCTTGGTTTATTGTTACATGTACAGTGCTATGTTGGATGTGGCCTCCCCATCCCCCCTCCTCCTCCCTCCCTCCTCCCCCTCCCTCCCTCCCCCTCCCTCCTCGTTACATACAGCTGGGCATTATAGCCCACATATTTAATCTTAGCAGTCAGGAGGCAAAGGAAGGCAGATCTCTTGAGTTCAAGGCCAGCCTGATCTACAGAATGAGGTCCAGAACAGCCAGATCTACACAGGGAAGAGAAACCCCACGTGCTTCTGGCTTCTGTGTCTGTGCATGCGCGCGCGTGTGCGCGCGTGCGTGCGTGCGTGTGTGTGTAAAATATTTTCTACTATTTTTAAAAATTGTTTTAACATTAAAAAAAAAAAGACTAACTCTCCCTGCTCTTTGTTTGGATTTAGGGACAGGTGCTGTGCTTGCTCCCGCCTATTTTAGTCAGCCATATTGTTACAGTACCTTAAGTGTAGATTCCATGATGTTTCTAGGAGAGTTTTAGAGCAGGCCTCCTGATGCTCGGGCTCTTCCAGTTTCCTGAGCGTGTAACCTATTCTGCTGTTTCTAGAGCGTTTCCTAAGATGGGCGTGGTGATGCATGACTGTGATCTCAGCACTTGAGAGTCTGGAGTGGGAGGTTCATGAATTCGAGCCTATGCTACACGCTAAGTCTATGTTTCAGAGAGAATGCCACCTTTTCCTTTCTAAGAATCAGTTTTCATTGATATGGAATATTCTGCAGAATAGATATAATTAGTTTAGTGCTTATTCACACCAGTTCCAAGCTTTAAATGAATGTAAGCTCATAGGATGACGCATCTTTATGTAAAGGAGGGAGGTGCTCATGGAATCACAGTGCTGGGTAGGTTTTCAAGAAACTGATTGCTAAGTCTATAAAAACAGACATTCGTGATGTGATACAGTAGGACACATGTTTTAACTCCTTTGCGGAATGGACTGGACCAGAGTGGATGCCCAGGATGAAAAGAGGTGAACACTTTTCTCACCCAACATAGCTTTGGACCCCTTCATTTTAATAACAAAGGGGATTCGGCTCCAAGTTCTGTATCTAATTCGTGATGCCAATGTCCAGACGATTTGGTCTCTGCCTCAGTAGAGGCCTTTGTTCTCTATCATAGAAAGGTTTGGCTTTGGCCTCTGCTTCTATCTAGAATGGCGTACATAATACCCCATTCCACATGGAAAGGGAAGGAAGTTAAAAGGGGCTGTCAAACACCAGAGATTCACACCCACAGTGAGGAAACACTAGTTCATCTTCCAGTTCCCAGAGCTCCAACCACTCAGGCTTGTCTTCCCAAAGTCTCTTTGCTCGGTTCTGTTTCCTTAAAGGTGGACCAGATATTCATAGACAATCTTTCGTTATACACATTGTTATTTGACATACTCAAGCAGTGTACAGATTTGTCTCTGTCACATCTATGCCTTGTCCCTCTGGCTGCCTCCTATGCTTCCTCTCATAGTGTCTCCTCCCTTGACAGATAGATCTGTCAGGGTACCTTTTACCAGCAATGTCAACCAAAGCACCCCCACATGCCCTCCTTCTCCTGCATTCCTGTTCAAAAAGAAGCTTGGCTGGTATTCCCTTGGCAAAGGGAAAATAAGCCATAATATGGCAGAAGGCATATCCTAGGTTCCACATAGCTGTTCTCAGCAAAGAAAATTGCAGGAATTAGACTCATGGGCACAATTGCAGACTATCTCGCAGAGTCTCACACCCATTCAGGAGACTCAAGAGAGGGGCAGATAAAAAGTGCAGCGAGGTACGCAAACCCCTGATTGCTCATTTGATTACATCTTATAACCTAATGGTAAATTGAGCAGTCACACGCATGTTCGTATTTATATTTTTCATTATTAAGCCTCCCGACTCAGTAAGTATCTGAGGCACTTTTGTGGCATTTCAGTCTCTGAAAGGTGCCTCCTGGCTCTACATGACATAGGACACACTTGGTAGGTCTATGCCCTTAAATGCTTTTGTCAGGGAAAGGGGGGGTTACCTTATTGTTAGGGTTTGAGTCTGCCGATCCCCTGCCGAGCTCACACTTTGAGCAATTGGTTGCCAGATGGTAATTTCATTTGGGGAAGGTACAGAATGTTTGGATCGTAGTTGGCAGGTTTGAGACACTAGGCCTGAGGCTTGAAAGACTATGCAGGTCCACAAATTTGGTGTAACACTCTCTCTACTTCCTGGTTGGGCTCCCATGTGAGGAGTCCATGCTGTCACTGCTGTGAATGTTGTCTTGCCTTCCTTACTGCAATGGACTGAAGTCCCCCAAAACCGTGAGTCAAAATGAATCCTTTTAGACTGAGTGGCTTCCTTTGGGTATCGAGTTACAGCACTGAGCAAACTAATTCACACTCATGAAGCTCTATCCATCTAGTTAGTCTCATGCTCTAATGTGGAAGACTCTATAACAAAGCTAATTCTTTTTATATATAATATTTTATTTAATTTTTTACTCTTATACATAGCTTTTGATCATATTTACACATACCTCCTCCTCCCAGACTCACCCTTTCAGCTTCATGTTTTCTGTCCCCTCCCCTACCCCACTTTCTTTCTAAAATCCACTGAATCCAATTTGGACTGCCTATAAACCAGTGGTCCTCAACCTATGAGTTGTGACCCCTTTTTGGGGGGGTGTCTAATGATTCTTTCCCAAGGGCCACTAAGACCATTGTGCATATCCGATATTTATATTGCAGTCCATAACCATAGCAAAATTACAGTTATGAAGTAGCAACAAAAATAATTTTATGGTTGGGGGTGCATCACAGTATGAGAACCGACATTAGGAAAGTTGAGAACCAATGCCCGTAGACTCGTGGGTATGGCCATCCTTTGGAGTATGACCATCTACAGAGGCCACAGTCTTTAGGAAACTGACCCCCCCCCACCAGCTGTGAGTAAGCCCTTCAGGTATCGATGGATGCTCATGTCCCCTTACCCCTACCTCAACGGACTGCTGACTATTGGTCTTATACAGATCTGATGCAGGCAATCACAGCTGCTTCCGTTCATGAGAGCAGCAACCTCATTTCCAGAAGACAGCCTTGATCCTATGTTCCCCAACCTCTGATTCTTAAGATTATTCCAGCTCTACCGTCTATGATGGTCCCCAAATCTTGGAGGGGAAGAGCATTTTAACAGAGTAGCAGAACATCTACATAAAGTGACTACTGGCAGTATTCTTTTCAGACTCTCTCGTTCCTAACTGAAGTAATTAATCTTCTCTGGTTGTGAGTGTGTGGAGGAATATAACTAGTTTTTAAAAACTGCCAAAAAGCAAATAAACACTTTCCTGTCTGTTAAGGTTTTGGCTGAAACATGGGAACTCAGTTTGGCTTCTAGAGAGAAATGTTTTTTAAATTTAATATTCACTAAATATTTTTATAAAATACCCCAAATGTAGTTTTCATCTATGTGCGTCATAACAAGAAAAATAAAAACAACGATGCACGTTCCTTTCCTCGGAGAAGAAGCACCGCGTGTTCTCCTAGGCTGGCTGGAGGCTTGGATCCTGCCAGCTCTTCAGAAGCTCCCACATACATCATCTGCAGTCTGTGTTTGCCCATGTAGACGTCCACTGACAGACAACTTTTGAAGTCCCTTAAGTCAAGAGAGCTGGCTAAGAACATTTAACATGTCTCACTTCACTGGCGCAGCAGCAGAGACCAAACAAAGGCAGCTCTCCTGGGTTCCTCAGCTTCCTGAAGAGAGGCACTCACTTCTCAGAGTGTGAAAGCACGCCTATTCCAGACAGCGCCAGAAGTTAGTCTCTTCTTAGCAACACCTTTCCTGTATATGTATGGAATGATTTCTTTTCCTAACAGATGCCTCAGGGTAGATACTCAAGTTGGATGGAAATGGAACAGGGTCAGTTACCTTGATTTGAAGTTCTTGGAACCTGTCACCAAGGTGGCTGCAGTAAGATGATTGTATGAGAGGTGTCTTACTTTCAATGGATGTTTGAGTACTCAAGGGCAGACTAAGTAAGGCTCCTCTAGACAGGATAGCATCAGAAACACGGAACTCTCTGTAGCCCCTGCTTGATAGAAAGACTGGAAGGCAGTGTATCAGCTTGGGAGGGTTTTGTTGTTTGGTTGGTTGGTTAGTTTTGGTTATGGTTTTCAATTCAGAGTGGGACTTGGAGAATAAGGGGTCCATTTTTGAAGAAAAAAATGTTGGGACCTACTTAAAATTATGTTGACTGACATGAATCTTCAATGACTTAGGAGAAGAGTATTGTCTCAAACTCCCCAGTCCGTTACTCGAAAATTCTTGAATTGTACACCTTCCAAGAGATCTCATTTTATGTCTGGCTTATGGATTAACTATCTTCTTGAAATAAATGTAGTCAGTTGGGCTAGTCCCCCTGAGTCTGCAGTTTCTTGCAAGCAGCAGGTTTTCTAAGTATGGAATTTCAACGAAGCATATCATATGTCGGATGTAATTGTTAAGTCTGCGAGACTGATTTAACATCCCCACCTTTATTTTCTTGCATTGAAGAAAATAAAGCAGTGTGGGGAATTTATGACCCGTTGTGCAGTCAAGACAGGATCCAAAAGAGAATTTAGAGTCACAAAGTTCCAAGGCTTTCGTGATGGTTTGTTAGGAACCTATTTATCCTGCTTGCTTACCTACACCTACCCCAGAGTTCCTGGAGAGGGTGGGCTGGACCATACATGAATGAAGAGTCAGCGACTGCAGCTAAGCCTGATCCCTGGGAGCCCAGTTTTGGGTTTGCTGATGAGGAGTTAGGGTTCCCCTCTAGGGTTGCTACTTCGCCTGACCACCCTCATGAGTAGAATCACTATATTTTACTTGGCCTGTGGGGAATGCAGATAGCCTAGCAAGGGGTAGGTGGTCCCTGTTTACTGTGGGAAAATTGTAGGTTTATGCCGAAGGACCACTTTGCAGAAGAGATTTGTCGGGGAGCCTGATTTTGTGTTCTTCGGCGATGAATTCTGGCAGCCCAACTTGTTATGGTTCAGTGTTTGATGTCGTGCTCTCTTGTATTTCCTTCTAGTCATTAATGAAAAATGATTGGAGGGTAACAGGAGCGCCTGGTCTGTTGGTGAGCATAATCACACTGATTGGAGTGCAAAATGGAATCAGGGCCGTCCCTCCAAGGCAGTCAGAGCCTTCTCCCCACTCTGTGCGGATCTCTCTCTCTCTCTCTCTCTCTCTCTCTCTCTCTCTCTCTCTCTCTCTCTCTCTCTGTGTGTGTGTGTGTGTGTGTGTGTGTGTGTGTCTGTGTCTGTGTCTGTGTCTGTGTCTATATCTCTCCATTATTTTTAAGTCTGACAGTAA
Source organism: Rattus rattus (assembly GCF_011064425.1). Lineage (NCBI taxonomy): Eukaryota > Metazoa > Chordata > Mammalia > Rodentia > Muridae > Rattus > Rattus rattus. The sequence continues at coordinate 75,813,058 of NC_046168.1, read as the reverse complement.
GTACGAAGGCAGACATAAAACATGGCTGCAAATTGTGGGCCTTCATGTCGTGTGATGACTGTGCAGAAGGACCGTTTTACACTTCATAGAAGATGTTGGGTTCGTTAAGACCTAAAGGGGCATGATTCCATAGCTCAGGAAGCAGCTACAACATTTTTGATTTATTTGTTTTTTGTCTCGTTATCTGTAATCTATTGTCTCTTCATCTAGCTTTATGGCAGACTCCCTCAGGGTCCTCAGTAATGAAATACTGATACCCTAGACACACACTTTTTGGGGAAAGATGGTAGGTAATCCAAGAGGAAAAAAAGTAAACGAAGTGACAAAGGTACAAACAACAGACGAAAACTACGGTGACAGAATTGACGCAGTTCTAGGTAAGGATAATAAGCTGGTACCAGAGTAGGTTGTGAGGGTTCATACTTAGAACCTCAGCATTTGGGAAGGCTGAGGCCAGAGGACTGCCATGAGTTTGACACCAGACTGGGTGCATAATCAGTTTGAAAGCAGCTACACTGATGATAGCCTGCCTTAAAAAATATGGTAGGATTGGAAGACCAGGTTGGGGCCTCACCTCATCCTTCTGTCACGATGTGCTACATAAATATCTGCTTGTACTTCAATGTATTCCTGTTGCTTCCTCTGCTCTTGCAAACATGATGGACCCCTCCTCTTCTGTTTGACATCGGACACATTTTTTGTAATTCAAATGAAAAAGATGGGGGTCAGACACGCTTTGGGACTTGGGGGGATTAATAAGATATACTGAATAAAAGGAACCCGAGATAGCAGTACTGGCTTGGGTGTCAAACCCACTGCTAGGTTTGGTGGTATATGTTTCTAATTACAACCCGTAGAAGGTTGAGGCAGGAGGATTGTGAGTTTAAGGCAGGTCTGAGGTACCCATGACTGAGAGAGACAGAGACACGCAGAGGGAGAGAGGGAGGGATAGAGAGAATGAGAATGTGTGCACAGGCTACAGTCTCACTGCTCAGCTCTCACTGCTCAGCCTTAGCTGTTTTCCCTTGGCCTTAGGCCTGGCTTTCCTCATCTATGAAACAGAGTGGATTGGAGTGCATGATCTTTTTGGTAGGAGTGAAGGTCCTACAGCAAAGGAGTGTAATGATCTTGGTTGTCCACACCAATATCATGCCAGACTTGATGGGTTCTGTGGAGAATGCTTAGCAGATCACTCCAGTGGCATTACTCTTAAATATCTTCTGGGCTAGTGACATGTGCTACACGGGTAGGCTGGATTTGCGTCTTCCTGAACTGACATTTCTCAGACTCTTTATTTACTGGAAGCGCACTTCGATCCATCAGCACTTGTGCAGGTAAAGTGACTCCTGACTCCTGTAGCTCGCTCTCTTTGAGGAAGGGCTCAGTGAAGGTCTAGTCTGACAAGCTGTTTGGAGCCAGGATAGCTTCACTGGCAGGCAGGTCCTGAGGCCCTTGGCCTAATGGCCCTGTGCAAGCACCACTGTGAAAAAGAGATGATGCTGGATTCAGAAGAGCTGACATATGAGCGCAGTGTCGTCTCCATTCTAAATTCTAACCAGGTTACACACACACACACACACACACACACACACACACAGTTGAAAAGTCCACAGATTTCTCTTAGGCTGATACCAAATAAAAATAGTAGCTTCATACCCCAGTTTTCCTTTTCCCATTTTGTGTGTGTGTGTCTGTGTGTCTGTATGTCTGTATGTCTGTGTGTGTGTGTGTGTGTGTGTGTGTGTGTGTGTGTGTGTGTAAGTAAATATTTCTTTCTTATTTGGAAACACAATGACTAAGCTCTCTTTTTCCCTCCAACACAAATATATTTTGCCCGACCCGTAATCCCAATATAATTATGAGTTACGAGCTCCTTATGGCTGTTTTACGAATTATTCTAAAACATCGAGCCTTATAATAACAAACATATATTATGTCACCGTTTCCTTCGGTCAGGAATGTGGAAGCAACTTAGCTGTTTGATTCAGACCAGGCAGTCTCCCAGAGGTTTTTGTCAAACTGTGGCCAGGGCTGCTGTTGATTGAAGACTTGGCTGAACCTGAAGGACTCTCTCTTTTGAGCTCACTTATGTGGTTATTGGCACGCTCTAATCTGTTGTGGGCTACTAGGCTAAAGGCTTTAATATGGGCTTTCCATGGAGCCACTCACAGCATGCAACTTGCTTCTTCTTCAAGACGGATGGATGGATGGATGGGTGAATGGGTGGATGATGGATGGATGGTTGATGGGTAGATAAATATAAAGTCCCAAATAGAATCCATACTTTCATATAACTTAATGTTAGACATGATAGGTCTTTAGCTATACTCACTTCAAGCTAAGCGTGACTACTAAAAAGAGGGTGGAACCAGGGACCACTATAGGAACTGCCCACCACAAGTAGTTCTCTGTTGGACAAATATTCAATGTTAACATTATTGTGGTTATAAATGTACTACCCACAGCACAGCAGCGTGCTGTGATCACCTTGCTGTGTCGTCTACCTTTCTTTTCTCCTTGGAGTTAATATTTGACTTTTACTTTGTTTGCCTAGTGTTCCCTGATCCCATCACTAATTCATCATGCATTATCCTGCCAGAATTAAATTGCCTCTCATTACATTGAAAGGCATCGAGTATCCCACACCGCTTACATATTGGACTAGGTTTTCCCAGTCTCTTGACCTTCTCTAGCAGTGACTGATGAGATAGACAGGCATTACCCATGCTGCAGAGTCTGAGGTTGCTACTTTACACTGTGCTGAAGATACAGGCCGTCTCGTTGTATTGGATGCCCTTCTCTCTTGGTCTGCCCTTAATGTAGGGGACTCTATCTTCCAATAGAGTTCATGAGAAATAAAAGTTGTGAAGTCTGGAAGGCCTGAAAAGGTGCTCCTTCCATCCTCACACTTAGTTAATACTACCTAGTTGACTGGAAGTTGCTTGAACTCAGGCCCTTGAAGGTGGAACCTCACTGGCCTGTGTTGTGTTGGAGATGTCCAATGCCACCCCAACTTGAGATCTTGTATTTGGTCCTTGTCATGTCCTGTAAGCCTTCATCTTTTCTTTGTTTAGAGCATTCTGACATATCTTGTTGACATCCTTTGTCGTGCTAAGCTTGGTCCTTTGCGTGGAAGGGGTCTTTTTAGAGACTGTAGACAGGCTGCCTTAGAGCAGTCATCAGTTCCATTTTACTTCTCTATTTAGACCTCTTATTTAGAACCTCCTGTTACAACCTTCCCTTTCCCTCCTTTCTCAAAACTCTGGTATATAGGTATTTATGTATTTTCTGATTTCAGCAGACTTTTCCCCAAATTTATCATTGTCTTTTCACTGACAATTCTGTTCTCATGTATCTTCCATTTCAGAAAGCTTTAAAAAAAATAGAATTGTTTCCTTAAGACTTTCTTTCAAGTTTTATGAATAACCCTCTTCATGTTTCCCCTGGGAAAAAACGCTTCTTTTCACCTTTGTGTTAGTTTTAATTTTTCTCTTTTGATTATGCCTAATTTGGGCTTTCCATTTCACGGTGGTGACACTTTTCAAATTTCTGTGGATCTTTGGCTGTCTGCTCCTACCTGCTAAGGAACAGACCTTGGTGGGACTCAATGGAATAGAAGAAATGAAGATAGGCCATTTCTAGAGCTTCCCTGAGCTGTGGATTGCCTTGTAACATTAGTCCGCTTTTGTCAGTTTCCCTAGAAAAGCTTTCTCTAATTCTCCACTGTCATCTTTCTTGCTACTGATTTTAGGCAACCAAAGGCCATCAGCATTCTCTTTATTATGCAAATTTAGCTCAATCTTCCTGATTTTTAGTGACTGTATTATATTATATTAGTTCTTAGCTATGAATTCCTGGTAGCCACTATGAAGTCATTTCAGTTGATATATAATACGCCACTGTAATTATCACTTAAATACAGCAATTAGTTTTTTCAAGATTATTGTCATTTTTCTTTGAAGCAGAAGCATTTGCACATACCATGGAGTGGAGATTGGGGTCGTGGTGCTTCAGACTCCCAGGGGTTGTGGTCCATCTAGTACTGTAGAATGTTAGACCAGGTTATCCCCGATAAATGTGGCCTCCGTTGTGTCTTAGTCTTATACAGACTCTAAGTTTGGGAACTTCAAACAGGAAATAAAATTTCTAATGTCACCAAACTCCTTTGTCGTTGTTTGGCTCTGGTTGTCTAACACAAGACTAGTGGCTTTTGGGATGAACTTTCTGCAGCCCTCACCCTGCCTACCTCCATATGGGTCCTTGCCAGTCATTCTTTTGGTCAAAACTCTGCTCTTCTTATTTTCATTTAGCAAGAAGAGTTTGCCACAGCACAGACATTTTTTTCTTATTTTCCCAAAACTCTTTTCAGTATTTGTTGTAAAAAAAAAAAAAATAAAAACCCTTCCTTCTTTGTTGAACTTTGTTGAAGTTGTAGTCGAGGCAGGTTTCATAAGTACTTTCTTTCTCCAAAGGAAAGATGTCTTAAACAAAACAATTTCACTGTTGTATACACTTGTAAAGCCACACTTGGGCAGGGTGTGTTGTTTGGAATGTCTCTGAGAACCATTGCTCACTTAACCCCACACAGTACATGCAACTACTTGTATTTGCAAGTATTGTTATTTGTCTAGAAAGGTCCTGTTTGGTTTAGTCTACCCAGCTTAGAGTAATAAATGGTACCTGCCTTTATTTCTTGAGTATCTTGACCAAGAACAATGATACGAACATTACATTGATGTCTCTGGGACATAGATGTCTGTCTTCTTCACAAAGCACGAGTTATTGTCCAAAGACTTTCTTTGCTCACCTGCAAAGTGATGATTAAATCTATTTCCCCTTCCCATACCTCTGTCCCACCCAGTTCAAGTCTGTGCTGGCACGGAGTGGGTGATTGGGTTGTGTTGTGTTGGTGCAGTAGGCTCGAGGCTCTTGCTGTTCTATCAGTCAAGTCAATGAGATGACAGACAGTAAACCGAGGGAAATACTGTTATAACGTTTAAAGTGTTATCTTGGAGGAGCAGGGCTTGTAAAGCTGGAGTGAAGAGAAGCCCCTTTTACATGGGTAAGTCAGTGCAGGCAAAGCTACTAATTTGTTGTTAGCTTCAAGGAGACTTAGAGCCTTGGGCGTCCCTGGCAGTTGGAGTGTACAACGGAATCATTTTTCTCTTCCTTTATCAAGTCTGCTGCCCAGTCTAGGGAAGGCTGGGGTGCTTAAAGAGTGGTGGGACCAAATGCTTCTTTTACTGATAGACATGGGAATTTGTTACACAGAACATTTCTGAAATAATGTGTTTTGTGGAAGATGCACTCATCCTGATTTACATCTTGGGGCAACCACTGCCTGGCCACAGAAAGGAGAACTGGAGCACTAGTCCCCAAGCTGCTGTTAAGGGAACAAACAAAGTGAAAGATTTTAACCCCCATCCTTGAGCAGTGCTGTCTCCAGCCTGGGAGAAATAGAGAGCAAACAGAAATATACACATCCGCTGACATGCTAGTTAGATACAGTCCTTTTGTAGGGTGTTAGCTGAGCTTAGCTAAACGTGGCCAGCCGGTCAAGGTGTATACATAAGACCTGAGGCTTGTTGGTAAAATTCTTGCCTAGCATGCATGGAACCCTGAGTTCTGTCCCCAGAAGCCATAACCTAGGCATGGTAATGCATACTAGTAATACACCCTTATATCTACCCTTATACAGGCCATGGAGGTGCATACTGGTTATCCTAATTACCAGTATGAAGAGGGGAAATAGAAACAGGAGGGAGAGGCATTCAGAGTTATCCTCAGCTTCTCAGTGAGATCAGGGCAAGTCTGGGCTACATGAGATGGCATCTTTATTTAACAACAACAACAACAAAAGCCTTGAGTGGCAGGACTGCTAGTGGCGGCACCAGCTCAAGTTGCGCTCCCTGGTTGCCAGTTAAGTCTCAAGTTCAAGCTAGACTATATTTACTTGTTGGTGGCACTGAGCAGAGTAATACAGAGGACAAAACACAACTGGATGGTTTTTGTTTGTGTTTGCTTGTCCAGAACCTTCATTGGTAGTTAAGTTTCCATTCTTAATTGTAGTGTATCATACTTTTCTAGAAGAATTTTGTGTTGTTTTTGTTTGTTTGTTTGTTTGTTGTTTGTTTGTTTTTGGTAGTAGCTGGATCTACATTCTAGAAATTGCTCCCTTGGCAGCTTTTCTCCCCCCACCCCACCCTCAATGGAAAATACATGATTAACTCCTTCTTTGAAGGTTTAACACACACACACACACACACACACACACACACACACACACACACCACACAATAAGCTAAGAACTCCCTAACTGAACTTTACAGGCTGACGGGTGTGACGTATAAACAGCATTTGAAACAACTTCTAGTCACCATAATTTAGTAAGGGGTGGCTGCCAAAAGCCATAGTAAGCTTTATTTGATCCGTTTATGAATTAAGAGCCCACAGTAAATTAATTACCACATATTGGGGCTAATAAAGTCTAGCAGAAAAGAGACCGCCTTTGGGTTCATATTCAGAGAGGAATCAAAGCAGAGAGAGAGAAAGAGCTGCTCCCCAATGTCTGAGGGTTTCCTGGCCTGCGGGCCTTCTACAGTGCCAGGCAAGGATGCTGGTATGTGTGCCTCAAGTCCACCAAAGAGGCCTTTGAGCCAGCTTTTGCCTCTGAACCGCTGCGAGGCTTCACTTTATTGATCATAATAAGCTGTTTCGTCTTATTAAAGTTGCATCATGGAGTCTGGTTTTTAGGAATCCTGTTGTGAATTAGTTGCAGAAGAAGTGATTTGCTTGTATTTCCCGACAGTTAACAGGCCAAGCAGATGGGACAGCAGACCTGAAATAGTTGGATTGGCTGACTGCCACTGTTCTGTGAATTTTGATTTGCATGGATCTGTAATGGTTTTATTATTCTTTTATTATTTTTTTCTGAGGTACTTGCCTATGCTGATTCAGAAAATTAAGCTTCAATTTCCTGTAAACACACTGTTCTAAATGAATGGAACTGCATTGTTCCTCGAAGACTCTGTGCTATGTCACATGTGAGTTAGCTAAGGACACCATAGGTTGCCCTGTCAAAGATGAATACACAACTGGGTGTGGTGGTGCTTGCCTTTGATACCAGTACTTAGGAGGAAGAGGCAGGATGATCTCTGTGAGTTCAAGGCCAGTCTGGTCTACCTAGAGCTACATAGTAGGACCCTGCCTCCGAAAGAAAGAAAGAAAGAAGGAAAGAAGGAAAGAAAGACAGACAAAAGATGAACACACACAGATGAGTTTCTCCTGTTGAACAATTTTCATTCTGAATTTTCTTTTCATTTCAGAGAATGGAAATTCTTTTCGTTTTCTTGACATCGTGCTCATTGAAACAAAGAGTAAATACAAGAGATATGTGTATACACTTTAAAAGAGGAATGTTGGTGCATATCATAAGCAGAAGTGTCATTTGTCTCATGATCTGGATTCTTGCTGACAGAAGAGTCTAATATCTTGTTCTGATTAGTAATGCTGAATGCATGCAAACTATTACTTAAAATGTTTAAGGCATCACTCATAAAGAATAACATGAGAACAAGTATTTGTCTTTCTATGCCAACTAAGAATAGAACTTTCCAATTTCCAACCATTGAGGGATCTAGGTGAACCTTCTGTAGTCTTCCCTCTCCATAATCTCTATTCTGAAATTTGTGGGTTCCTATATTTTATCACAGATCTCTAAGCTTCTACATAAGATGCTGACTGCTTGGCATACACACAGGGTCTTTCTTGGGTTTGCGGTTTTTCATGTAGCACTAAGCCGGAGCTCATTACAACCGCTGTATCTCTCAGCCTCCCTGAATGCGTCCTTACAATGTCTTCTTTCTTGTGCCCCTGGACTTTTGGATGGTGGCCAGTTCTTTGCTGTTTCAAATTGCTGTCTCTTGGTTTCCAAGCTTGTGTTTAAACAAACCAATCTCCTTCAAACAGCACGTTGCTATTTTTCCTTAAGGTTTGTTTGGCTAAGGGGATACGTCACTAAGTATTTTGGGTATTACAGATTATGAAACAATCACTCATTACACACTTCAAAGAGAGGGGTGCGTTTACTTGGTCGTGGAAGGGCTCCACAGCATGGCTTCTCTCCTCTTTGCAGCCATCCAGATAAGAGCCATTATTGCTGCAAAATGGATTGCATTCGTGTTTGCTCAGACCACAGCTCAGAGAGCCAAGTGGAATTTTAAGACAGAAAGGAAAAAATAGAGAGAAAGAGCAGTGTTACTTCCACCCGTGCAAGGGTTCACAGGGCGCTGGCTCGCCCAGCCCTGTGAGTTTCTACTGACATCTCTCTACTAGCATCCAAAGGCATTTTGAGGGCAGCTCTTGGATTTTTGCAGCCTCTCTTCTGCTGCCTGTGGGCCACAGTATGTCATGACCTTCTATCTCATGGTTTTCAATTCTTGGCTCAGATATTACCTCCTCAATAAAGTATTCCTTGACTGCCATCCCCACAATGTCTTTCCCTCCCTTGTCTGTTTAACTTTCCTTAGAGCCCTCATGCCTAAAAGTGCAGCTGTTCCCTTAGTGATAATCTGTTTTGCTTCATATGGCTGCAGTTCGTCTTCACTGTAGCGCCTAAGCTTCAAGAGAACAAGACACGGCCTAGGAAATTACTGTTACCGACGTAACACAAAGACTTTATTTCTAAATAAAGGATAGCTGTACTCTCACAGAAATGAATCTTGGTAGGCACAAGAGATGTGTAACTAAACCATTAAACTCCTAAAGTCTGTTTTATCTACAAAATGGGGTTAAGGATTTGGGAGGTAGTGAATGGTAATAGATTAAAAATAAGACTTTGGAAAAACATGGGAAAGCTGGTGTGTAAACGATAGGATGGTACACTATCTGTCCGGGCCACTGGCAGGACCATGACATTATTCAAAGATAAAAGAGTGGGTCGAGTTTGAAGGCTCTGGAAAATGTTTTCTTTCAACTGAATTTCCCTCCAAGTGAATTTCAGACATTTTCATGGCGTATCTGGATACTTCTGGATGATTTATGTCCTTACCAACAGGAGGCATGTTTTCTTTTCAACACTTAGGATATTCGGAGTTCTATAAATATCACCCTTGCTGATGGAGTATTTGTAAAAGTCTCTTGTTCTTTGACCTTAGTGTATTATTTATCTGAACAGACGAGCTCAATTTCCACCATAGGAGAAAAACGGTTTTGTTTTTTTAAGGCATATTGTATTTGGCAAGGCATAGTCTTCTGGTTCGCAGAGAAAGTATGTTTGGCTAAATGTAATAAATTGTTTAAGTGTGTTTTATTAACCTTAAAATCCACTATGTTTTTCTCAATCTGGATTTCACCTTCAGATCACATTAAGAGTTTAAAAAAAATATGCTCAGGTTTCTGGACCAAATATTTGTATTCATTTTGTTTCAGAGAGAGTGACATCTCTCTTTCCCTTTTTTTCTTTAGCTTCCTCCCTCTCTTGCTTCCTTTCTTAGTTAGTGCTGTTAGCCTGTAACGGCCACATGTTGCTCAGATGAACAGAGTGGCTAACTCCTCATCTAGACGAGGATGTCACTTGCATGTGTTTCTGTCCAATCACCAAGAGATTAAAACATGTTGATGCTTATGGCCCTTCTGTAGTCACTGGCTAAAAGCACCCACGATAGTCCTAATGTACTGGCAGTTTCTGGGCCACCAACACTCAGACACAGATTTCAGTGACAGACAAAGATAGTGTCTTCTCCCCTGATGTCGCCTGTCAGTGTAGTTTATTTGTAATGCACCAACTATGCATAGTCCTGAACTCTGCTCTTTCTCCACAGGGAAATGCTAAGAATTCCAGCCATGTGCTCTCTCTCCTGTCCCCTCCGTGTGTGTGTGTGTGTGTGTGTGTGTGTGTGTGTGTGTGTGTGTGTGTGTGTGTGTGCTTTATAATACAAATTTGAAGACCCTTCCTACTATATTGTGGTTATGAGCAAACTGTTGCATAATTTTCCTGCTTTGCCGACACATGCTATCTTTGAATAATTAAGATTAAAGACTTTGATATTTAGGGAAAATGTACAAAAGCTGCAAAAGGTGTCAATTATACCATTCCAAGGAACAATTATTGCTTTTTCTTTCTGTAGTTAAATGATCATAAACTGCATGCTATGTAAATCTGAGAAATAAACAGCCTATTTGGAGGTAAGTTTTTGATCATAGGAATATGGCAGATTCTTAGCTGTATTCTAAGGAATACAGCGATCATAGGTAATTAAAGCCAGAACTGATGAAAAGACTCAGCACTTTTGAGGGTTCTCCCTCCTCCCTCTTCCTGTTGTCTTTTTTAATTAGAGGTTGTTTTGTGTTTTGCTGTATTTCATTTTCATGACTTGTGTTTTGTAGAGATACTGAGAGATACAGTGTGTGTGTGTGTGTGCGCGCGCGCGCACGCGCACGCAGTTCACATCACAGGCAGTCATGGTGGGCTCCTGCAATTCCAGCACTTAGGAATCAGAAAGAGGAGATCCTATTTCCAAGCTGGATAGTTATTCAGAATTGGTGAGATTCAATTTCAATAAAACCCTGCCACAATAAATACAGAAGTGGGAGGGGGGTTGAGGAAGACACTGGATGTCGACGTTGAGCCTTCATGATCATATGCAATGCTTGTGCATTCACCTGCATACATGTAAACACGTGTGTACACACACTCAAAGAGAGAGAGGCATGCAAAATATTCAATAGAATTTATTATTTTATTTATTTTATTTGGCTAACATTGTCTAAGCAACTAAGAAAGGAATTAAAAGTATGGCAATGTCATATGCTAGATATAAACATGCTTGTACAATGTCAAATTCATTTTTATAATCCACCAGCTTGTTAAGTTATTGTGAAAATGAGAAAGCTATCTAACCTCCATCTACAGGTATGGAACTGTCCAGCATTTCTGATCACTTATAAGACCCCTCCAATTATCGGCAAAGACAGTTTCCAATGGTGGATATTAAGAAACCAAGTTTAAGAGCGAGCATTTCTAGCTTTATGATGTGCTGAAAGGATGAACAATCTCCTGATGCTGAGAGATGCTGGGAATCATGCTATTTCAGTAAGGTCTCCCACAGCAGACGGCAGTCCAGAAACATAATTGCATGTGCTCGCTCTCCCGGACCGTGTGTTTCCTCCAAGCTGAGAGTCAGGAGAGTCATCTGTGGCTTGTGCTGTCCTCTCCCCATGGTATTTCTCAAGAGTTGGCGATCATTTAGTAAAATCTTGCTGATAAGACCATGTGCTGACTACAAATGGGTTCACATTGAGGAGACGCATTTGTTTTCTCTAGAGTTCCTCTGAACAATGTTAGGATCTGAGGTTTTTGCCTCTTGGCACGTGAGACCTAACATCAAAAGGATATTCCTTCAAAGAATTTCGTGTTGCTATATTTAAATGGTAATTACTTTCCCCCTGGCTTAGCTCTGAGCTTGATAAATTTCATAGGCTCAGTTATTTTTATTTTATTTTGTTGGTACCGTGAGATGAATTTCTTTCTGAATCAAAACCACCTAAGCTCAGGTTAAAAAGACAGATGAATGCTTAGATTGAAGCTCTTTTACCGCGTTACATGTTAAAATGTCTATGTTCCAGCAAAATAAGTGAATAATCCTTTTGTTCTTTATTATTCCTTATGTGTGAGGTTTGTTATTCAAATGATGGAACACAGTTGTAACAGTCACTCCAGCCTACGGAAGTAATAGAGGGCACAGATTTGCTTGAACAGTTCTTTAGAGAGCTACGGTTTCCAAGGGAAGAACTGAGGCAGGGGGATTTCAGCCATGCCCATACATTATGCGGCATGTATGCCTTTTAGAAGCTGTGCAGGAACTCAGATCAACAGACCCACACAATTTAGGGACCAGTATAGCATGATGGTTGGAAATACAAACTCCAGTAAGCATGACACACAGCACAATTGGAAACCAACTACCCAGACAAAGCAGTTCCACTCTGTTCAGCTGAAGTTAAATGACTTAAGTAAAAGCTCTTTAACTAGATCCCTGGGAACGTTTTCTGTTGTGTTTCTCAGTAGAGTTTTAGGGAAAGAATGGTTTTCTAGTGATTTCTGCCTGTCCATTTCTTGACTCATAATTTGAGCCTTTCTCTGTAGAATTGGGTTTCTGAGAACTGGTGGTTTCTCTATGTATTTCTTTTTCTTCCTTTCTTTTTTAAGACCCATTGGCAGTTGAACGATATGAGGCATCCATTTCCTAACCACAAGAACAACTCCATTTCTCTCTCCATGTAAAATGGTTCTAGTTCAGAACACTTTGCCTTTTGAGGGAGAGCGTAGGCGGAGGTACTGGGGTTGGCTGTGCCACCATGCCTGCTTGCTAAGGTAGCTCTTGGAAACTTGGTGGTGAGTGGGTTTTGTTTTTGTGGTTTCAAGTGACCTTTGGCTCTGGTAAGCTATTTAAAACCCCAAGCAGGAAGGTGAGTCTTGGCACATCTAGGAATTAGGTTGGCAAGGTACACATAGAGAAAGACTTTTCTGGGCCTTTCCTCATGTTATGTATCTATTTCCTGACCATTTAGCTGGCACTTCCTTTGAATATTTTATTATCTGCTTGGTTTGTAATCAAGACCACCCACTTGATTTTAGCCTGCAGACTTTTCCTCCCCGTCTTTTTATTCCCTCAAGCCCTCAGCGCATGTGTATTCATGCTTTTGCTTTCCATTCTCGGAGACCTCCAGCTGGGAAAATATAGTGTGTACAATATTCTCTGCCTTCAGCTGACATTGCTCATAAATTGCAACAGAAACACTGCTATCAGCAGCTTAATAGCAGGTAGAATACAGCTCTACATATCAAGCCTCAGCAGGATACAGAATCTATGGTTACCAAATTTCCAGAGGAGCAGGGGAGGGGCAGAAAGTTTTCTAAGAGCGACCACAGCAGTACTGGGTGCGTTCACTGAAAGCAGCTTTCTCAAAAGGGCTTGGAGCCCTGACTCCGTGGCTGCTCCCCTGCCACGCATCTTTGCTGAGCTGTTATTTTTGAAGCACTCCCAGAGTTGATTCTGTGGTAGAACCAGATATAAAGGGCAAGTTTGTTTGGTTCTCCTGCTCTCTTTCTCTTCTGTCCCTTTAAAAGGAAAGATCTTTGAAAATGTAGCGGAAAGGGTTCTGATTAGCAGGTTTTAGGGCGTTGTATATTTGGTGTGCCTGTGCGGTACACTCACCTTCCCACACAGGCTCTGAGCAAGCAACACTATCTCTTTTATCTTGGGGTGGTTTATCGTGCTTAGTGACCTGTCCAAGGACATTTACTCCAAAAGCACAGAGATCTGAGACCACATCCCAGTATTTCAAAAGCACGGAGATCTGAGCTCACATCCTTAGAATCTTCATAAGAAAGTTGGACATGGGGCCAGCGAGATAAATCATGTAGGTAAAGGCCTTTCTCACCGAGCGTAAGTTCAAACCTCACAACCAACGTGGTAGAAGAAAACTTCCTCCCACAAGTCATCTTCTGAACTTTACATGTGTGCTGGAGCACACGAAAACATACAATAAACAAATCAATCAATAAATTAAAAATCAATGTGTGCATGTTTAGCTGAAATTCCAGCACTGTGTGGGACAGAAACTGAAGGGCCACTGAGTCTTCCAACTTAGTTCCATACTCAGTGAGAGACCCTGTCTTGTGGGAATAAAGCTGGAGCGATGAAACATGACACCTGACATCTTCCCGTGGCCTGTGTGTGCTGCTGTACCTACACACACATACACATGTGAACCTGTGCGTATGTGTGTAGGGGGAGTCTGAAGAGAATAGGCGTGCTATAGATGTGTTCCGTTAAAAGTTGTTTGGCAGTAGAACAGATAGCTTCTGTGGTGTAAGATTTTCTGCGGCTTTGTTATCGTAAGTGAGGTTATATTAACATTTTGAAGAGTTGCAAGTTCCTGTCCATGAAGGAAAGGATATCTGGGGCCCTGTGAGAAGCTATTGTTGGTATTCTGCCTCTTGCCAGAAGAGATTAGTGTGGAGGGTGGAATAATTCCCTCCTTAAATCAAGTGAAGCTGCTCTGCTAATACTCCTGTCAAAGGACTCAGGCAGTTAAAAGGCTTTGGCCTCTGTTAAAGTGCCTTAGCGAATTTCCCCAAAGGGAATAGCAAAATGCATCCGGGCCTCACCCTGAGAGTATGGGGAAGGAACTCCTCAAAATCATGGCTCCCCATTTCTTTCCTGGAAGTCTTCAGCACTGATATATATACATCTTATTTTATATGATATACAGTTTTCTTTAAAGACCACTAGCCCGATGAATCTAAGAGCCACCTTACATCCTGTGGGTAGAGCTGGCAAATAGTATCTTCAATAAACATGCAATGGGATTGTATAGCACATGGAGAGTTTGAGGAAACATTCCGTATGCCTAGAACTTAAAATACGGATATACCATCCAAAAGGAAAAAGGATTCACATTCCTTGTGGTCCTTTCAGGATAGAACCTTGACTCCCGCTGTGTAGAGAGCCTTGAAACCTAAGTGTCCACATATACTGACACTCCCTCTTGGCTTGGCCATTGTGAGCTTCAAAATGTCCTGCCAGGTCTTCCAAGTAGCTGCAGGTTGACATACTGGTTCATCCCCATTCAGAAAACACCCCTACTTCTATTTTTGGTACTCAAGCCAAATGCATCCATGAGGATCCGGCCCCTACCTTTCAGCCATCAGGAAAGACTTTCTGGCTGATGTGAGTTAATAAAGTGAAAGTAGGCAAGGGTCTTAGCTGAGTCAGACAAGCCCTGGTCCTACTGTGATTTCCAGGGAAGGACCAAGTGTCACCTGCAGCTTCACCCAGTTCTCTGTGAAGTGTCTGTGGTCATGGTCATTCACCAAATCCTGTCTCTCAGGGTTGCTTTCTCTGTTTTTGTTTGTTTCTTGACTTTAAACAAATTGAATTTTGTAGTGTTATTATCACAATGAATAATCCTCATGCTCATCTTTTTAAACATTTTTTTGTGTCATAAATTTGACACAACCCTCTTTAGTTTGTTTCCTTGCTAATGGGGCCAAGACATTTAGGACTTATTAAGTGAAGACTCCTCCCAGATTACCTATCACAGGACTTCAGTATTTCCCGATGCATTTCTTTGTTCATTCTTTTTCTTCCCTTCTCTATGGAAAAAGAAAAGATTTTTTTTTTTTTGAGACATAGCTTCTCATGAAGCCAGGTTGACCCTGAATTTGATATATGACTGAGGAGGGCCTTGAACCCCTGATCTTGCTGCCTCCACCACCCAAGTTGTGAGACTGTAGGTGTGTACTACTCTGCCTGGCTCATATGATGCTGGAGATGGAATCTAGGGCGCCATGTATGCTCCATAAACATTTTGCCAACTGAGCTACATCCCTGGTCCAAGAAACTTTTTCTTGATTCTCCTATTTTCCAAAGCAATTTTTCCTCCCTGTGTGTTATTCTCACCAGAGTGGAATTCCTGAGGACTCTTGGCTGTGGGCCATGCCTCCCCACTGTGTTGGGCAAAGCTCTTACTCAGAAGGAACACTAAGAGACCTAGATGGGTGTCTTAGCCATGCGGCCATGTAAAGACAAAGGGCCGCTGTCAGGGAAGATGGTGGGATACACTCTTCGGTCTCTGTCCTGGTTTACGCAGTCCTCATTACATTAGTCTTGGGAGCCCAGGTCATCAGCCTTTCAAATCTCTAGGCCTAATTTAAGGTGTTTCCTTCTCAATAAAGATTCCCCAAGATGCTTTTGTGTGTAAACATTGGTTGGGTCTTTATTTATTTGTTAGGTTATTTGGGGTAGGATTCTCTTCCCTTTTAGTTTGTTAGTAGGGTTCAGTAAATTAATATTTATGAGATTCTTTGAAAAAGGCTTAACACACAGTGAGCAGCGTTGTTCATAATCGTGTTTGTTCTAGAACCAGCCATGGGAACGTTCCACTAGCCAGCCATCATGTTCCCTGTGATCAGATTTCCTCGAATGTGTAGGTCTTGCGATGTTGCCTACCTATTACACAGAGGTGGTAGGTAGAGGGAGAATCGTAGGTAGAGATGTCCAGGGAACAATGCTTGTGCCTGGGGCCCGGCTCCTCTGATGATCCCGTATGCCTAGTCTCTGGGTTGAGGTGACATGTAAATACCAAGATGACTGGGGACACATAGCAGCTAATTGCTCAGTAAAAATTATTTAAGCGCTGCCCCGACTCCCACTCCCACCCCATCTGCTGTTAATCCAACATCCACACGATCATGTGAGCACTGGGACTGTGAACACTGTCTAAGGAGAAGTGATTTTATAAGGTTGACCCCAAATCCCTCCAGCAGCCAGGGATCAGGCAGTTCATTTTGAGTTTGAATTGGATTAACTAAATGGAATTTACATTTCTGCAATCTTATGGGAAGAGAACAAGGCAGTTTTGATCAGACTTCCATCAGAATCTGAACTGGGCTGTTACTGTGACCATATTTTCTTAAGTGACAGATTACATTTTAAAAACATGCTTGTTTGTGATGTTTCCTTGTCTGTTCTGTGTAACACATGCCTGGATAGCAGAGTTTCTGTCTACTTACTGTTTCTATTTTTAAACATGCATCCACATAAAATTAGATTAATTTAATTAATTAGAGGATTAAGTATTAGAGGCCATCCATGATTTGTTAAACAAATTCAACACACTCACACTAACAGTACACACACACACACACACACACACACACTACAGTCACAAACACATATAGTATGCCATATGGACAAGAATTTAATCCTAATTCTTATCCACATCTGTCCCCTATACTTGAGGCCAGGTACATGATTCCTAACAGGCTGGCCACCTGGCATTTATAAAGAAACTTCTCTATTATTTGAAGCATAAAGTTCCCCAGAAGCACACAGTGAGGAAACACCTAGAGGTCACAGGCACTTGTCAAAGAAAAATGATGGCGCTGCCCACTTCTGTTTGGCAGAAACACACCCAGCAAGGGCGCATGAAGCCATCTGTGCCAATACTGGTCACAACAGGCAAGCACCTACTGAGTTGTCCGATGTGGACACTTGGGAATGTGTGATCTCTGAGCTTCACATCACCAAGCAACAAGCTGAATAGTTTGGTGTCTCCTTGAAATCAATTTCTGCTGATCACACACGGAGGTGGGAACCGCGGCTTTTGAATATTTACATCCAGCAAATAAAATTTACGTCCCCTGAAAGGCAAAGAAGGCTGGCATTTCATGCTTCCTAACCTTCATTGTGTCTTTCTCTCTGCTGCACACAGCAGCCTTAGTAGGCACAAACGTCCATGCCCGTTACGGAGGGGGGAGCTTTCTGCTTCGTCAACTTTGCTTTAGAAAAAGCTCTGGTTTCTTTATTGCCTTTATCTATTACATCTGTAAAATTTATTTAAGCAATGACAGATCTCTCTTTGGGGCTCCAAGTCTGCGAGAATAACCATTGGCGAGCTATTGGGAGGAGATTTGTTGAATATGACTGTTCGTTAAATTGCGAGTAGTCTGGGAGGCTAACAGTCCGGATCTGCCATGCCTGGGCAGGTTATGGTCTATGTTTCGAGCCTCTGTATCAGGTGGATGACAAATGTGTCTCATCAATTACCTTTGGAATATTTAAAAAGAAAATAGAAGAACGGAGGGAAAAGGAAAGAAAGCGAGTGCTTTTTGAAATCCCAGAGGAAACGTTCCTGGCCTGTTTATCTTACAAGACTGTTCATTCCACATGAGTTTTCTATCAGACAACAACAAACCTAGAAATCCAACTGATTTCTGCCTGTTTTATAAGATTGGGAAGTAGAAAGCAGGGCCTCAGCAGCTGGGGATTTAATGGGTGCAGCCCTTTAGCCTGCTACCCCTTCATTCAAGGGCTAGGCTTCCTTTTTACCTGTTTGGCAAGTGCTCACCATTGCCTATTGAAAAATGTTACTTAACCAGAAGATGGGTGGTGAACGACAGGACACTGGGCCTCATGGGCAACTGTTCTGGCAGGAATACCACAGGAATGGTCAGGTGTTGTAAGGGATTTGGAGAGAAGGCTTTCTGGAGCACAGTCTTCCTGAAGTTAAAGAAAACCGGGTCCAGGGAAGGTGGGCCATGGTTCTCCAGGCCCAAGATGGGAACAAAGAGTTATTTTGAAAGTATTGGGTCCCAGAAAAGATTAAAGGCACCTTGAAGTGTGAGGCAGGAGAAGGTACCCACAGAAGCCAAATCCAAGCCTAGGATTGCTCCATGATGTGGGTAATGGGGAAGAAGTGACATCAGGAGTCCTGGTAGACACAACCTGATGCCCAGAGAGACGCAAGTGCTTCAGCAGAGAGGGACCCCTGAACTGTCAATTTTGATTCCTTTGAAAGAGAACCCACGTCATAAGATGTTAGAACTCTAGCCCACAGAGAGTTCTGGAATCATATACCCCAGATCTTAATTAATTACCTCCTGGGTACATAAACATAGATTTAGAAGGGGTTTGAGACTATGCTTTTTCTGGACATCTACGACAAAGTGCCTTATGGGGCAAGAAATGAATGTGGGAACCACTAGAATGCTGCAGTAGGCGTCAACCACATGGCCTTGGCACGGGGGTTGCAGTTGAATTGGGTGCACTCGCCTCTCTGTTGCACTTGCTTCTTTCAAGGCTGCCCACCTGCCATGACCGTGGTCAATTTCAAGCTTCTAAAGTGGTGCCACTTACACCTGGGGTTGAGACGAGATTCTCACACCTCCAGTCATCAGAAGACGCATTGTTATTTACCCCTAGGGCATCCCCATGCAGGCTCTTGTACAGAAACTGGGCTATTTATAAAACCATGTTCTGTAACCATACAGAGTACACGTGGGAGCAGAACAACAGAAGACCATGTTCAAATCTCTGACTTTCTAACCAGGGGACATCAGCATCCTTAGAGTTAATTTGCTCATTAGTAAGATAATAATTAAGGAACCTGACACACAAGCTCTGGGAACACAAATGAGTTGATCTGTGTAAAAGTACTGATGCCTGTGACTCATGAGTGGCAAGGTCCCACCCCGTGACTGTCCCTTGTGTTTCTTTTCCATCTTTTTCTCCCGGCAACTGCACTGAAAATATTAGCCACTTGATATAGAAGATACATTTTAAATCGCCTTTTTGATGCTTCAGTGGGTACCTCCAACCAAGGTTCCACTCTGTCAAGGTTCAATGGGAAAGTCTCCAGTTCTGTTTGTCTGTGGCTTTCCACTTTTACTAATGTGCTTGTGTCTGTCTTAGGATGTTTTGTGCCACTCCAACAGAGTACATGGAATTGGGCAATTTACAGTGGAACAGAAATTCATTTTCTTACAGTTGTGGGTCTAAGGAAGTCTAAAGTCAGGACTCTGACTTTCACGCTAGGGAGATGGCTCAATTGGTAAAATGCTTTCTTTCCACACAGCCATGAGGTACCAGATCCTTAGCTGTAACCACTACATATCAAAGATGTCACTGGTGCTATGCCAACTTGTTTCTGTTGTCCCAAAGCAACATGAGAGGACAAAACATTTATTTGACTTATACTTCTAGATCATAGTCCATTGGCAAAGAAAGTCAGGACAGGGACAGATGAGAAGGGAAACTGGAGAAAGCAACTGAAGCAGGGACAAGGAAGGGACAATGCTTGTCCCTACTGTAGGAATTAGCACCCAAAAAAATGCCCTCACAGACAAGCTCACAGGCCAATCTGATGGAAGAAATTCAAGTGAGACTTCCTTTTCCTAGGTGTGTCAAGTTGACAACCAGGACTAGCTGTCCCATCACCTAAATAATAGAACAGCTATTTTCATAACCTTAGTGCTGTTTAGGCCTTATAAGAATATAAGAGGTTCTACCTCGGTGTTTTACAAGAATTGTGCCCTGTAGGTAAAGCTTTCAGTGTCTGTGGTAGAAGAGACCTTTGTTCTAAAAGTAGTCCCCCTGATCTGACAGGATAACTTGTCTGCTCGGACTTTATTCACACAATTATTTGGTTTCTCTCTGGTTTCCTTCTTAATTTACTTCTTGTCTACAAAAACAAAAAGTAAAGCAACAACCATGAACAAAATTAAAAAAAAAATGGAAGAGCTTTTTATGTGAAAACAGTCATTCTCAATTTGAACACTTCGAGAAATATATCTTGTTCTTTGGAGCCCATTGTGTTTGTGAATTTAATTGGCTATGATATTCATTGTTGTGCTTTATTTTAAAAAAAAAGATAAGGAAAGAAGGAATATGTTTGGTGTAGTCAGGTGTGGGGGAAGGGGATTCCTCTGCGAGCCCAGGTTGGGGCATCCCTTTTCTCTGAGGGACCAATAACGGGACAGTATAGTATAGAGTAGAGTTTATTCAGGGCATGGGGAGGGTAGTTGAGAGAGTAGTAGAGACAGAAAAAGGACGGGGGGAGAGAGAGAGAGAGAGAGAGAGAGAGAGAGAGAGAGAGAGAGAGAGAGAATAGTGAAGTGTAGGCTGGCCATGAGCAAGAGGACCGAGGGGAGAGCAAGAAGGCAAGAGTCGAGGGGGCAAGCGGGCCCCTTTCATAGTGAATCAGGCACACCTAGCTGTTGCCAGGTGACTGTGGGGCGGAGCCTAGACAAAATGCTAACAGTCCTAAACACACATAAGGATTTATAAAAACACATTGAAACTATAGGAACAAGACTATGATCTAAAAAGCAAGGATCAGAGTGTCCCCTGATCGAATTTTCTCTAGTGTTCAACTTGAGTGGTCCTCAGTGGGGAATGTAATCGGTCAAACCCATAGGCTCACCCAGATAGAGAGCCGCACCCTGTGTTCTCTGAGGCATGTACCCTTCCCAGAAAGCCCATTTAAGAGTCCCATTACGTGTGCATAAGTTACCAGCACACACACAGGACAGACTTTAACATGGCAGTAGCACAGTGGCTTTCTGGGAAAATCGTTCCGTGCTTTAAGAAGTGTATGTGAATTCATGCGTACTGATCCACACCCTGGATTGCACTACCAGAAACAGTATAATCCTTTGGTTAAATGTCAACAGTTTTATAGTCGAGAAAAATTTTTTTCAGTTAAAAGCTTAATTTACCCAGTTAGTGTTAGTGCTTCCGCCCCTCCCCCATTCAAAAATACTGATTTCTAAATCGTCAAAGTATGATTTCTTCCCTCAAATTCTGCCCTGTTGTTTACCACTTTCCACAACAAAAGGTGTTTGGCACTGTGACAGGCCTGAGAGGGCCTGAGTGTAGTGGTTAACAGGCCTGGTTGGGCAGGGTCCTCTGGTGATTACCTTCCATCAGCCACTGGCTTTCCCACCCTCTCCCAGAGCAGTCAGTCTGCTTGGGTAAGAAGAGATAATAGCTCGCCGGCTTTTTCTTTCAAAGAAAGGCAGGAAGCCTTTGGACCAATAATTCTGCAACAGCTTTAGAGTGCTGGCTTCTTCAAACAAAGCCGAGTGCCATCTTGTTCTCTTCACCCCAAGGCCATCTCTCCGCTGCTAGCTGCTCATAAATACAGCTCCCAGCTTCTACTGAAAACATCTTTAGTTGTTGTAAGCAAGGGACATCAGAAGGAAATAATAGGTCTGCACCTCATTCTTCCACCAGGCATTTTCCTGTCCTGGGTACCAACCCCACAGCTTTTTGTTCTCAAAACAAAACAAAACAAAAAACCCTTATCTATTGCTTCCTGTGCCAGCTTCCAGTATTAGCCCTGCCTAGCCAGACAGCCTGTTTGCAGTGATACTGATTTAGCAATCCAGGGATGGGAATCAAATTCTTGTCTCCACCCACCCTCTCCCTCTCCCCTCTCTCCCTCTCTCCTCTCTCCCTCTCACCTCTCTCTCTCTCTCTCTCTCTCTCTCTCTCTCTCTCTCTCTCTCTCCTCTCTCTCTCTCTCTCTCCCTCTCCCCCCCCTCTCATCTGTGTGTGTGTGTGTGTGTGTGTGTGTGTGCATATCTGCGTCCCCCTATATCTCATCTCTCCCCGTGTCTGTCTGTGTCTGTTCAGTCTTAACGGAAGTACAAGACAACCTGGGCAGACATTTGAAACGTTGAGCCAGGTCTTTCTGTGTGAAGAGGTGTATAAAGCACATCCCAGTCATGAGTACCAATTAACTGCGCGTTGCTTTCTGGAAAAGACTTCAAGTTGGCTGCCCTGCAGGTCAGAGTCAATAAAGACTGAGTTACTAACAATAGCCTTTCTCTCTTGCTGAAGCCTTGGACTTAACCCTAACTTCATCAGATGAGAGAAAGAGAGAATAATGCGAACAATAGGAGTCTAGGGGGTTGACTTGAGCCTAATGCTCAGAGGCTGTAAAAACTGTCAGAGAGCTTGATTGATTGGTTCATATGCTCTAGTCCTCCATGCAGAGGACTAATGTTTCTGCCTCTTCTGAGAGAGTTTGATGTGCCACCTGGGGTCAGAACTTATCAGCCTGTGGGGCTAATGTTTCTGATGAGGCCAAAGTGCAGTCAATAATTTATACAGAAATTTGTGCTCAGATTCACAAGGGAAGCGGGTTTTGACTTGCATCCCTTCCTCCATCTGAAAAAGTGAAGGAGCTTCAGGTTGTCCAGCCAACAGCAGCGGCCTTGGGTGTGTTTGAGAAACACTTAAGACAATTGTGAATTCAAAGAGACTTTTCAAAATCGGTTTGGCAACGAGGCCCGATTGTGGAAGTTTCAGAGTCTGTTAGTAGAATGGGTAAATGGGTAACGGGGTATTATAAATCAGACTCACCTCGAGAATGTAGTGACCATGTCGGTTAGACCTGGAGTGACTTTGAAACAGTTCTCAATGACCATGGGCCAAGTCCCCACAGTAGAGGTCTCAGGGTAGAGCCAGCAGAGAGAAATAAATGCTGTCCAGTAAGCAGAGAAACAGAATCTAGAATTAGCCATGATGGCTGTGCATGACCACGCATGCATACAGTGCGTCACACTCCCATATACACGCAGATTCATACAGCTCCTAGAAATTGAGAGAAAGGCAATGACACGGAGCAGGGCTGGTCAATCAATACCCGGCTAAGTTCTGTTCTCCTGCAAAATGACAGTTTGCTCCAGTAAGTGCTAACAAAGGCCCCTTTACCTTCGCCCAGCACTAGGAGAGCGCTGTTAGTCACACTTCATTAGGTTTGTTTACAGAAAAGAGCTGGTCTCTAAGCAGGGTATTGAAATCCTTGTAACTCTATAGGGCCTTTAAAAAAAAAACTTCCCTCCCTGAAAGATAAGAACTTTGGAATGTGGGTGGGGGAGGGTGCAAAGGGACCTCGGACCATTGTCCGGAAAACTGGTTTGTTCAGATGGGAATTGGAAAAAAGGAGTTGGCTTTTAAGGTGTTGCTGCCTTGCTGGGAACCAGAGCCCTGAGAATCAGACCAGACACGCTGTCCTTACTCAACTGCGAAGCTTCCATTTGGCCTTTTCGTAACCTAGAAAAAGTGAGGTGCTCTTGAGGACTTGAAATGAGTCGTCTTTACCTTAAAAGTAATTCCAGGAGCGGTTTCCAGGATTTCAAGCTGTAGTCTAGAGTCAGGTGAGGAAACCTTTGCTTTCAACAATGAACGCTTGTTAGGAGAGATAACTTCCTAATGGTTGAGATTAGTGGTGTGTATAGAGAAGCAATAAAAGGTTCTCAAGGTTGGAATTTGCCACCCATAAGACTTTAAAACACAATAAGTCACATCTTGTGCCCTGCTCCTCACTAGGAATATAGAGACTAATGGGTGCAGAGGCCTGGCTCTGAAGTTGCCTCACCTAGAATGAATGCAGGAAGAGGTGCCTCCTTAGTCTGATTTTCTTCAGCAGTGGCCTGAGTTACAAGACAGCCTAAAAGATGGGGTCGCATGGCTCTGACTAGTGAGGGTAAACGGAGCTCAGGAAAGTGTAGGTTAGCTCCAGAGAGGACTGAGAACGAAGAGAAGCTGCCTCGGTTGCTGCATTTGTTGGGGGTGGGGCACGGTGCTCCCTCTGGTTAGCGTTCTTCCTGCCTAGTCTTTTCACCACAGATCCCTGTAGAGTAGAATACACGTCTTGGTCTTCCCCTGCTACTTCTGAATCTGAGCTATATTTTACAGAACCCCATCACAGGAGTAATCAACCCTTGTGCTACCTGTGGGATACGGCCAGCGTAGGAGGGAATGGGAATGGGCCAAAGTGTCCATCAAGCTAAATTCAGTAACAGAGAGAGTGCTGGGCCCAATGTCTCTGATATCCTGTCATCTTTTCAAGACTGCCCAAGATGGTGGCTTTATCCGTTGTATAATAGCTACCGCTTTGTATGCCTTATTCCTGCAAAATCTCTCTCTCTCTCTCTCTCTCTCTCTCTCTCTCTCACACACACACACACACACACACACACACACACACACTGCCGTTCAGAGAGTCAGTTCCCAGTTTGAGCGGCTGCTGTTGTAAATTGCTATTTTAAATTTCAGCGAGTGGAATAATAGCTGAGCGATGATCCCCAGCAAACGTTGTTGGCCTTTGTAAAGAATGGCTCCTTCAGAGGCTTTCTGATTTACAGAGGACACAGCTGGTGGGCAGCAGAGCTGTAGGAATCTGTGCTCTCCTGGGCCTAGCAAGCTACAGATGAAAAGGGCCCAGAGCTGGCACAAAAGCAAATAAGCGCTCTGACTTTAAATAAAGCATCCTAATTTATAGGAAGCCTAGCTCTTCAGTCCCAGCGAGATCTATGGATCAGTAGCAGCCTTTTGATGTGGAGCGTAATTGTCAATTGGTTCCCACTGTTTCCTTATAATTCAGGACCAGGCCTGGTTTTAAAAAAAAAAAATTTTTTTTAAAGCACAGTCATGTAATCTAGAATGGTGGTACACATATTTTGACAAGCAATTCAATAACGTTTAAACCTGAAACTCTGCAAATTACTGGGACCTATAACGTGGTCCTGATCTGGAGAGAGAATGGGTGACTAGAGGACCACCTCCTCCTCTTCCTTTGCCCACTCTTTCCCTAGGGCCATGAGGCTTCCCATTCTCAACTTCCTCTCCGATTCACTCATCTACAGAATTGCTTTCTTTCCTCCCAGCTTTCCCCTCCCCAGTGCCTGGTCCAGATAAAAATGGGAAAGCTGTCTGCTACGGGATTCCATATTGACAGCATGTGAGCGCCTCTACTCTGGGAGTTGAATATGCTCTTCTGAGGGACTGATCCTGAAGAGCCCTTTTTGCCTAGAGTAACTGTTCCCATCTCCACCGGCTGCTCACTTTGCCCGTTTCCCAGCTGAAGCCATGACAACACGGAGAGCTTGGCTAAGGAGGAGTTGTTGATGCAGAAGAGGCACAGGAAGTGCAGGGAACTGTGGGAGTACTGATTTCATAGGCTGTCTCTTTTGGAGTCTCTGTTGGTTTCGCTCTGGGAGACCTTGGCCGCGTGCCTGTGTGCCCAGGGCCACTTGCACATAGCTGTGTCTTGAAATAACACTTTTAAGAAAGGAGTGACTCTTAGGAGACGGTATTGCTGGAGTTCTTAGTAAGCCTGATTCAACAAACATTTATAAAATGCCTTTCTCACACTCTTGAATGGCTTTATTTAAAGGAAGAAAACTATTTCCTGATGAACTAATCAAAGCCTGAGGGAGGTGGAGTGGATTCATGCCTCCCCAGGTGGGAGGGGTAAGAAGGCCTTCTCTAATGAGCGAGCGAACTGCCTCAAAGGGTGTAAGAAATCTGCATTGGAAGTGTCCATCGTGGCAATTCAGATTTTGCATGAACCGAAGAATGCCTGCAAAGCCCAAGTGCATTATTAGATATCGGAAGTAAGAATGGCTTTGGCCTCCATGATGTCAAGTCTCCAGGGAAGCAGCTACTTACTGGAAAGCATAGTCAAAACTCAGAAGTGAAGCCTCTTTGTGCAAATATATACAGACACATTGTACTCACGGTATAGCATTTGCTTGTCCTGTTTATGCATTTAGATTACTTCAAATGTTTGCCTCGGAAGATTCCCTCAACCCCCACATCCCCTGTGCCTCCTTGTCCTTTCCTTCCCACTGTGTGTTGACTGAGCCTTGGTGGGCCGTGACCTGCAGGGGTTGGCACAGTGCCCAGTGAAGTGTCTCTCTGGCTTGTTGCCTTGTTGTAGAAGCTCCCCGGAGAGATGTCCTCTTCCCTGTTCTGGCACTGTCATCTCAGACTTGCTTTCCAGTTTGTCTCTAAGAAAGGACTCTGGACACTTTAGAGTCCAGAAACTGTTATAGGAGTTTGCCAGCGATAAGGGTACTTACTGGTATGAATGCTGTCTATATAGAGAATATATTCTAAAGCCATGAATGCTACTTTAGGGTATCTATCTCTGCTTATCATAAAGGCAAATGCTTTTGTTACCAATCATTCATAAAGCTACTTTCTAAAGGTATCCACGTGGTACTTTCTTTCATGGCACTTTCATGACATTTGAAGCCTATTTGGAAACCTTTGACATTTTGTAGGTAGGAAACTTGCACCACATAGGTCCTCCTGCCTCTTGCAATCAACAGGAATTTATCTCTAATGACCGGTCAGGAAATGGTTTTGTTTTCAGACACTCTTATATCTCAGGCTGACCTTGAACACGTTCTTTTCTAGGCTGGTCTTGAACTCTTGATTTTGCTACTATCTCCTAAATACTAGGATTGTGATCATGTGCTAGCATGCCCACCCATTATCCCAGCATTCCTTAGAAGTTGTGTCTTAGGCTATTGTGATGTTCGTTCATCCTTCTACATTGATGATTTTTGGCTAAAGGACATTTTATCCCTATCTTCACAGGCAGCAAACACATAGAATAGCCTTTTAGTGTTTCTGATTATGGCTATCAAAAGCCTCATTCCTGCTCCCTGTTCTTTGCCAGTAGACTTCTTAATAGGCCGTTGTAATTTGTAGACACGGGAGAAGGTATCGTTACTGGGGAAAGCAAGGAAAAGAAAACCAGCAGGAGCTTCCTTTAGCTGACCAGTCAGCTGGATATTGACCACCTGTCTTCATGGGAAAGAAATAGATGGCAGTGAATAAGTGAGAGTCTAGTTTTCCAAGAAGCTGAATGATTTTCCCAAATCGATACAGCTCATCAGACCTCGGAACAAAGGCTGCAGGGGCGGTGACAGAGATGGAAGTGGTTCTGTGTTCTTCTGTGTATTAAACCATAAGGCCCATGGGGAAACAAGGCTTCTCTGGCAGTGGGATTGTGTGTGTATGTGTGTGTGTGTGGTCTTTATTAAAGACTTATTAAGTATATTCATAGAAAGGACATCCTTCCAGATAGAAACAAAAAAGAGCTATATAGATTATATGTGGATGCTCAAGTATTGGGGGAAACAAAAAAGAGCACGGAGACTATTTTGTCTTCTAAACGGTAGATTAGAGCCTTACTTTTCGAGTTTTTCCCTTCTTGCTTATGGTGGTGTTTAGACAAGCTCAAACAAATGTCTAGATATGAACATTAGCCCCTGGCAAGCAGCCCAAACTAGTGTGCCATGAATGAAACCAGCACCTCGTGCCCTGGGAATAGCAACAAAATGGAATGCTGGACCGTCATATAGAGGTTATAATTAGCAAAGGTAGAACGGTTCCAGTGTATTCCAGCCGCCAGCAGACTCACCAGCAAGGTCCGGGCCTTCTGTCCTTTAATCGTTACGCCCTCTGTGCTTTCACAAGGTAGTAAGTAAGGCCAGAACAGCGTGTCTGTGGGCTTTACGACTGGGGTGGCGGCACACTGGGGCATAAAGTATTTCATTATACTTCCTTTTGTCAGCCCTGCCCTATCTCGCAAGCTCCATTGCCATACATTATTTGTTCAGATAAAGCCAATGTTCAGGGTGACTAATCGCAGAACTGTGTTCCAGATGGTTTGATTACAGGATGTGGTTAAAGTGACTCTTCAAACATTCAGCCCAGCAGTCGGGCTCTTTTTAAAAAAGAAGAAGAAAAAGAAAAGAAAAAGAGGGGGAAAAACAGCAGCAGCAGCAGCAACAACAACAAAAAACCCCATTATTTCATGGTCATGTGACAGCACTGACTTTTCTTGCCCTGATACACTATACGTACATCCTTGGTGTCCATAATAGGAAAATCTGTCTGCTTTTTGGCTGGCACGTATTTTACGGTCAAACTTAGTTGTAAATTTAAACATTTCACACACACACACACAAAAAAAAATGAGAAGCTTTGTCTTTGGAAAGAGAATCTAGCTGAAGGCTGAATGGGTCTGAAGCCTGACCCGTGAATAAAGGCTCTGTATCAGCTTCCGCTCTGAAAAAGCACCAGGACAACACTCAACAGAACAAAGCCAGAGAAGTGCTGTAGAGAGAAGTTCTGCACAAAGGAACGAGATAAGCCCCACCCTGCACAGTGGTCACACTAGGACAATGTAGGGGTAACCCCCACTCTGAAATAGTGGCATTTCTGTTATCATTGATGTTTCTCTTGAAAAAAAAAATAAATGTCACCATAGGGGGACGGGGGGACCACAGCACAAATGGCTTACAACCTGGAGTTATTAGAACGAGGCTTGCGTTTTCTGCCCGAGTGCACACCAAGTCTATCCAGATGTGGCAGACTGAAGAGGAGTTCAGGAAAACTGTGGGGTTCCTAATTTGGCATCTGTGATGCCTGCCAACGTTCTTGGTCCTAAGGATGGAGACTCTTTGAAGACTCAGTCTTTAAACTGTAACATAAACAGATTTATGCAAAGCCACTGGGCTATCAGCCTTTGCCCAGTTCTTGAGGAAACAGCTTCACAAATACAAGGAGTAATAATTCATAAGCCACATATCTAACCGCAGTGGAGCAGAATCTCGCCACAGAGAAAGACTGTCGTCCATAAGCTAGTGGGAGGTTACCCTTATTGATAACGTATGGTAGGAGTGAGACCTCAAAAGTCAGGGTCCTGTTCAGAGTCTTATTGGTTCCAAGATGTTCAGTGAGCTTGCACTTAAGGTGCAGCACTTCTCCTCAGGGCTCTGTATGCACACAGCATACCAATAACAAAGGAACGCTGTATTGTTGGAGGAGACCAGGTCAGCATGCACGTGAATGGAGGGAAATGTTAAAGGAACATCCTCTCAGGATATGACACCCGTCCTCAGCCATGTTCAAACATGGTATGAGTTTCTCACCTAAGGACTGAGAATTCCCAGTGAGTGCAATACTTTCTGTGACTCGAGTTAACATGCGAGGGAGACTTTGCTGCCTTGAACTTGTAGCCTTCAAGGTTCCTTTGGTCTATCCTCTTCCAGGCCAACAGAAAGAAGAGTAGACTGCGGGATTGTATCCTAGAAGTTCTTAAGAACTGTGTGTGCCCTTTCATGCTCTCTCCTTCAGTAGAGGGTAATCACAGCCCCAGGTAGACAGGCAGAGAGAATCCATCTATAAACCAAGTTAAAAGGGAATAGCTAGATAGATGCTAGTGAACATCTATCATGGTGGAGACAACATAGAGTCCAGTCAGTGTCCCAGGAGAGAATGGATTTAGGGGGTAAGACGATATGTGTCTGCAGATGGACAGACGCTATCATAGGAGTATGTCCTGATTTATTAGGAACTTCAGTTCTCCCTGAGGAATTCTGTATAGGCACTCAAGCCCTCTTTAGGGGAGTTAAGTGTGATGTGAGGACCAGCCAGCAAGATGGCAGAATGGGTCAGGGAGCCTGCAGTCAAGCCTGATGACCTGAATTTGATCTCCCAGATCCACATGGTGGAAAGAGAGAACTGACTCTCAGAAGTTTTTCTCTGACCTCCGAATGTGTGCCATGGTGTGCAATCACAGACAGAGAGACAGAGAGACAGACAGACAGACAGGCAGGCAGGCAGGCAGACAGACAGACAGACAGATGCATACAATGTGATAAATGCTTGTTTTATAGTACCGCTTAAGAAAAGGCTGGAGAAACTTGGGTTGGAGGGACAAAAGGTGCGACCTGGAGGAGAAATAATGACAAGAAGTTATTATTCTGCCGGGAAACAAGGCCTTTGGGCAGAGGAGGAATGGGATGTTTCTTTAGGGTTTCAGACAGTAGAAACAGGAGCATGGCACTCTGGTGTAAATCAAGGGAACACACACACACACACACACACACACACACACACACACACACAATGGCAGGATGGTATCTAAGACCTTGAGCAAGTGCTGATAGTGTCTTCTAGGTGATAAGACTGCAGAAAAGGGGACACATGGGTGCACACAGGCACACGTTGAAACTTTGGCCAGTATTGGCATCTTCATCCCATCTTTTAGCTGTTATATATTTGAGGTTTCTTCTCTATCCTGGTCCTCTTAGTTAACACAGAGAGCTTTCGAGTTTACTTTGTATCATCATTTATAAATTTATATGTCATTAATCCAGATTCCTGATGTATGTATGTCTGCAGCGATACGAGGTCAGGTTCAAGACTATTGGTCTTCGATCCTGCTGGTCTAAGACATATTTCTGAGCAAAGTGTGAGGAGAGGGCACGAACCAAAGGCATCACACCCAGGCTTTAATGATTAGAGCTTAATCTAATGTGTGAGACTAGTCTAGCCTAACAAAGAGCCCACTCTGTAAGCACAGGCGATATGCAAAACCATGCTTCTATTTCTGCATCGTGATGCTTGTCTATACTGATTGTAAGACTGTAGACTCTTAAGTACGGAAGCTGAACAGGGTTTCCAACAAAATATGATTGAGTTCGCCAAGTAGGTAATTTAATAAAGACCCAATAGCCAATCCTGATGGGCCTGAATAGGAAATAGAACATAAATTCGTATGCAACTTGCAACTTCAGTATGTGTGTGTGTGCGCATGTGTGTGTGTGTGTGTGTGTGTGTGTGTGTGTGTGTGTGCGCGCGCGTGCGTGTGTGTATTCCAGTCATATGGGACCAGTATCAACAATGCAAAGAAGAAAATCCTATGGGGTGAGCCTCCCGATCTATCCTCATACACTTGGTTCTACTTGCCCAGGATTAACAGTAATATACCTCAGGTATTTTTCAAATAGCCCTTGAGTGGAAGGGCAAGGACAACAAACCCAGTGAGATACTTGCTATAAACATAAAAAGGGCTTGCAGAGAGAGTCTCACTGCCTCACAGCCTCCTAACTCACAGGCAGGGCATCCAGGAGAGCACATGTGCTTAGAAAGGCAAATCTTTGGGGAGCTAATGCATGTGCCAGTGTAATTTGTTTAGAGAGAAACATAACTTTAAGCCCGGGGTTATAAACTCCACACCTGTACTTTTCTGAGCCCTAACTCTCATCGGGTCTTTATCACTCACTGTGCCTTTAGTGAGTTATATGCTCTATATGGGCTTAGGTTACAAAACGTCTGAAATTTGTAATTTCACCAAAATAATATATATGCTTGACTTATTGATTGAGAGAGGGTCTCACGACGCAGCCCTAACTGGCTTGGAACTTGGTATGTAGACCAGGCTGGCAACTTGCTATGTAGACCAGGCTAGCCAGCTCACAAAGATCCACCTTTCACTCCCTAGAAATAAATGTCTGTGCCATCATCCCCATCATTTTCCACATTTCAGAGTTAAACCTCTTATTTGGACCTTCAGAATGGCATGTTTTCTAAATGTAGGTCTCCTATCCCCCAAAAACAAAACGACGCCAACAGAGACCCAAAACAACAACAATAACAGCAGTGCATTGCAGTTCCTAGAGAAACATTGTTTAACCTCTCCTCCAACACAGAGCCACAACTGTCTATGGTGGCACCGTGAAGAGCCAGCCTTGTACACCACAGGCCCATGAATCTAATTAGCACTGCTTGAGAAGACTATTTGAACAACAACTCTCCCTGGGAGTGGAGCATTTGTTTTGAGCATTTTAAATTCAGACTGCTTTTAAGGGGGGAAAAACCTAGGGTGACTTACTTAGGCTTCCTGAAGTTGAAAGTAGGCTTTTCTTTACAGAATTGTACTACTCCTGGTACAGACAACAGCGTGGCCCACGTGGCTTCTAGGCAGTAGCAGATGTGAACTGTTTTCATGAGGAAGTTGCAACTGCAGTTCATCCTTTGTGACCGTTTCAACCTGCGGCCCAAGATAACCACTGATTGATGGCCTGTGTTGTTAGGTCCCTTCCTTTTCTCTGGCCCAATTACCCTAGCCTGGCTTGAGGCCGCAGATTTGGGTACTGCGTGCATGGCCTCTTGGCTGTATGGTGGGGATCATTGTGGGGGCGGGGATGGGGAGCCTGCTTCCAGCTTCCAGGGCTTTGGTGAGGGGCTCTGGCAACGCTTCAGCTTCCCCGCCATGGGGAGCATCCTTCCCCCTGCCCAGCCCTTTCTCCTTGCCTTGTCTTCCTGTGTTCGGGCCAGCTGCATCAGGCCAGCCAATCAGACGCAAGCGTTCGCTGCAGGCACCGGCCAATCGGCAGCCCGCATTTGCTGGAAACGCGAAACCCTTAGGGGAAAAGCAGTAACAAAAGCCTTTCACTGCAGACAAATGTTAAGTGTCTGTGCAGACTTTTCCTGTTTTTAATTTTATTACTGCAAGAATGGAGGGTTTGTTGTTTCTTTCATGTTTCCTTTCAAGCAATTTTAATTATACATTTGTGCTACATCAGGGACTCTGGAACGGAGTGATTTCAGCCTAGTGCCTCTGAAGCTAAAATGCAGTAACCTTCTGGCAATACAGATACATTCCTGCACTGTAAATATAGCTGACATGCTAAAGAATTTTAAGCAGCTGCAGAGGTCTCTGACACCACACACAGTGCCCCAGAGAGCAGATGATGAGAAAGCCAGCCCCGTCTGCCCCTCTCTTCCATGCCCCACCCCTCTTTCCTGAAGGGACGTGCTCATAAAGACTCCTTTCCGATTGTTCTGTCTTGTGCAGTTTTTGACCGAATGCCTAATTACCATTGATTCTCATTGCAGTGGGATTTTTTTTTTCCATACTCAATGGTTAAACCCCACCCCCACCCCCTATGGGAGAATCACAAAGGAATCAAGCATGATTTGAGGCGATTCTTCCTAGCTCCCCTCCCCACCCCCAGCTAGGCTATTGCTACAATAGTAGGTGGAATTTATAGTGAATAAATTTAGCTGCTATCTAACTAATACAATCCCGACCATATGGAAAACAATTTAAGAATCTCCTTTTGAGATTTTGGGGAGAAAATTTTCCATTATCCAGTAGTTGAGCCCTGATCATTCAGATATTTTATCTTCTATTTAAAGATTCCCCAGTAAAGAGAGTCCTGTAGCTTTATGTGGTTCCTAAAATGGCAGATAGTTACAAGAGAGCAAGCCTCCCAGGAAAGACTTGGAGGAATGGTCTCCGAGGGCGGAAGTGTAGGCACTGAAAGAAACAAAGGCTCCCTTAAAATGTTTCATTTATTTACCCTACTCTTCTGTACGTCTCCGAACATAGTTTCTTTACAAATATGCTTGAAGGATGTGATTTTTTTGTTTTGTTTTGTTTTGTTTTAAATGGCACTTGTCCCCAAGAGAACCAGCCTCGTGTTAGATGTTGTTTCCCAGTGACATTTGGCATACTAAGCGCACTTAAGTTTAGTAATTCACAGATGCAGCTCTCAATTAAAGTGTCTGTCTGCAGAGCAGCAGAGGAAAAAGCAGGGTGGCTGGAAGGAAACACGTGTGTTGATTTTTTTTTTTTTTGAGTTCTCTAATCCTCTGTAGCAAATGCTTACCAAAGTTGACTGAAGATAACCCCAAGAGCAGATGTATTGTGCACATTTATTTTCTTAAGAGAGCTATTTTAAGAGCCTCTGAGACGAGACCAAGCAGTGACACAGAGCCCTCTCTGAGGTTGATTATTGTCTCACACAGGCAAGGAGGGGCGGGTCAAGAAGAAATCCCAGCTGCCCCAAGGCCCCACTCTTTCCTCGGTGCCTATTTTTACGTATCTGCAAGGCTTTTTTTTCCCCCTTAATAAAAAAAAGTTAGCATTGTTTTATATGATTGAATTGGAAACCAGATTCCTTTTAGTCATCCTCTGGCTTAAGCACTGGTAACTCGGGCTTAGTTTATGTTGGCTGCCTGCCAAACGAAAGCAATTATGTGTAATAATAGAAAAATTAAGAGGTGAATGTTACTGTTTTACAGCAGGACAAGGCAAAAACCATTTCCTTCTGTCAGCAATATCTTGATCACACCCTCACACACTCTCACCCTTTGCCCCACACTCCTGAGCGTGCGTGCGCGAGCGTGCACGCACGCACGCACAAACACACACACAGAGGGGGAGGGGCATATTTCCTGTGGGTTTTAACTTGAGGTCACTGAAACCAGAAAGAGGAAGGTTGCAAACCGCAGCTTTTGAAAGCCAAGTGAGAATAGAACTTGGCTGGTAAAAATAATATCAATGAATGAAGTGGAAATCAAGTAATAAGTGATAAATGTGACCCCATTGACCCTCCTCCGCTCTCCCCTCCAGGTGTCCTAGTGGTCAATGTCACGTGGAGGAACAAAACGTACGTGGGGACCCTCCTAGACTGCACCAAGCATGACTGGGCCCCTCCCAGGTAGGTGCCTTTTTTTCCTTGCTCCTTCCTCTGCTCCTCCCTTCCCGTTTCTGCATGGAAACCATAGAAAGAAATTAATAATATATAAAACTCTTCCTGTAATTGAAACCAGGCAAAGGAGAAATGAGCCATTCAGCCCTGAGCCAGTAAAACCCAGATGCTAGCTCTCTTTTCTATCAGATCTCTCATCCTCTCACTTCCCTCTCTCCTTTGTTTTCTTCTTCTTTTTTTTTTCCTTTTAAATGGGAATTTGAACTGATTGAAAGCCAGCTCTTTGAGCTGCTTTCCTTTGATTCTCTGTGGGTGAATATAATTCACAAGGTGGGCTGTTGTATCCGTACACACAGAGACTGTCCTTCCCTTGACTGCACCTCACCACCAAGCTGCCAAGGCAATGGGTGCCCTTTGCTACCTTGTTCCCTGAGAGCCTACCTGTCTCTTTCGGAGATGCTCACTATGACACCCGTTACTTGCTTCTCTAGGTTTTGCGAATCACCCACAAGTGACCTGGAGATGCGAGGGGGCCGGGGCAGAGGAAAGAGAGCGAGATCCGCCGCGGCTGCCCCCGGTGCCGAGGTCAGCTTCACAGAGTCCAGAGGGCTGCAGAGCAAGAACAGAGGGGGAGCCAACGGGAAAGGGAGACGTGGCAGCCTCAACGCCAGCGGACGAAGAACACCCCCAAACTGTGCTGCAGAGGACGTAAAAGCCAGCCCCTCCTCAACCAACAAAAGGAAGAACAAGCCCCCAATGGAGCTGGATCTGAACTCGAGCTCTGAGGACAGTAAGCCCGGGAAGAGAGTGTGCACGAATTCCAGAAGCACCCCTACCACCCCTCAGGGGAAGCCAGAGACTACTTTTTTGGACCAAGGCTGCTCCTCTCCAGTGTTAATTGACTGTCCCCACCCAAACTGCAACAAAAAGTACAAGCACATAAACGGCCTGAGGTACCACCAGGCACATGCGCACTTAGACCCAGAAAACAAGCTAGAGTTCGAGCCTGATAGTGAGGACAAGATCTCAGACTGTGAAGAAGCCTTGAGTAACGTGGCCCTTGATTGCAACGAGCCAAGCACAAGTGTGTCATCTTATGACCAGGTGAAGGCACCTGGGTCCCCCGGGGCTGGGAACCCCCCTGGGACACCCAAGGGAAAGAGAGAGCATGTGAGCAATGGCCCAGGTCCTATTATAGGTTCAAAAACTGGGAAGAATTCTGGCAAGAAGAGGGGCCTTAACAATGAACTGAGCAACCTTCCGGTCATCTCCAACATGACAGCCACCGTAGACATTTGTTCAGCAGCAGACGGCAGTCTAGCTGCGGAAATGCCCAAACTGGAAGCGGAGGGACTGATTGACAAGAAAAGTTTGGGGGATAAAGAAAAGGGCAAAAAAGCAAACAACTGCAAAATGGATAAAAACCTCTCTAAACTGAAAAGTGCCCGACCCATTGCCCCTGCCCCCGCCCCTACGCCCCCACAGCTGATTGCTATACCGACAGCAGCCTTCACATCCACCACCACCGGGACCATACCTGGACTGCCCTCCCTCACAACCACTGTGGTCCAGGCTACACCAAAGAGCCCTCCACTGAAACCTATTCAACCAAAGCCCACAATTATGGGGGAGCCCATCACCGTGAACCCAGCTCTGGTGTCACTCAAAGACAGAAAGAAAAAGGAGAAGCGAAAGCTCAAGGACAAAGAAGGGAAAGAGACTGGAGGTCCCAAAATGGATTCTAAGCTGGGGAAGCTGGAGGATGCCAAGGTGGCTAGCAAGGATTTGTCTGGGCATTTTTTAAAGGACCATCTCGGTAAGAGTGAAGGGCTGGCTAACGGATTGTCAGAGTCTCAGGAGAGCCGCATGGCCAGCATCAAAGCCGAGGCCGATAAGGTTTACACGTTCACGGACAATGCCCCCAGCCCTTCCATCGGGAGTGCCTCACGCATGGAATGCAGTACCCTGGTGAATGGGCAAGCACCCATGGCACCACTGCACGTGTTGACACAGAATGGGGCTGAAAGTTCAGCAGCTAAGACCAGCAGCCCAGCCTATTCGGACATATCAGATGCTGCAGATGATGGCGGTTCTGACAGCAGGTCAGAGGGCATGAGGTCAAAGGCCAGTTCCCCATCAGAGACCTTTTCTAACAAAGATGGTGTTGTGAAAGGGCATCCTCAAACTTCAGCACAGCCATCTCAGCTGAAAGAGTCCCATTCTCCCTATTACCATGGCTACGAGCCTTATTATTCTCCAAGTTACATGCACCCTGGACAGGTTGGTGCCCCGGCAGCTGGGAACGGTGTGAGTGCGCAGGGCATGAAGATCAAGAAGGAGTCAGAGGAAGACGCGGAGAAGAAGGACAAGGCGGAGCAGCTGGAGTCCAAGAAAGCAGAGCATCCATCAGCATCCCTGCAGCCTCAGCACCAGTCAGTCATCACGCAGAGACACCCCGCCCTGGCACAGTCCCTCTACTACGGCCAGTATGCCTACGGGCTCTATATGGACCAGAAATCTCTGATGGCCACCAGCCCTGCCTACAGACAGCAGTACGAGAAGTACTATGAGGACCAGAGGCTGGCAGAGCAGAAACTGGCCCAGAGTGGGAGAGGAGACTGTGAAAGAAAGGCTGAACTCCCCTTGAAAGAACTGGGCAAGGAAGACAGTAAACAGAAAAACATACCATCAGCCACTGTCTCAAAAGCTCCCTCTACCCCGGAGCCTAACAAAAACCATTCTAAAGTAGGGCCATCAGTGCCTAATAAAACTGAGGAGACAGGTAAATCCCAGCTTCTCTCCAGTCACCAGCAGCAGCTTCAGGCCGACAGCTTCAAAGCTAAGCAGATGGAAAACCACCAGCTTATTAAGGAGGCTGTAGAAATGAAGTCTGTCATGGACTCTATGAAGCAGACAGGTGTAGACCCAGCCTCGAGATTTAAACAAGTAAGATTGTGGAGTGTGGCCCCCACAGACAGGGAGCAGTCGGAGTCGTGCACATGTCTTGGGCTTGATCTTGCTAGATATCTAAACACCTTCATCAGGGGGTTTTCCTCTTCCCTTGAGAAATATTCTTAAAGATCCTTGGGAGTTCCTATACTACTCTAAAGTGTACATTGCTCACCAACGCCTCGGTGTGCAGCTGAAGGAACTCTGGGCATGCGCCCTGCAGCTGGGTGTGACCTAAGGTTACTCTGAAGAGTAATTTCTTTGTCAGTCAAAGGCATTTCACTAAAGGGCCTCTGAAGTTTCTCTGAGATTTCATGTCCTGTCTCTGAAATACTCTTTTTTTTTTTTTTTTTTTTTTTTTCTGTCAGTGTCTAAGATTTTTAAACCCAGGTCACTGAGTTCCCACTTCCCATTCATTATTTAATCTAACGAAGTTTGAGCACCCTATATCTCTCACAGAGAGGTCCGAGATGTCTGGGTTTCTGTTTTATGTTGCGTTTAGAACCCAAAGTAGAACTCTTGAGCTGTGGCTTTACAAGAAATCAGGAGCTGGAAGTGACAGTTCTCAAGAGTGACAGTCCTCCAGCCAGGCTGAGTACACTTGAAGTGCAGTCACCATAAAACCATACGCATCGATTGTTCTGCCACCCTTACTCACTGCTGCCCTGTGGGCAAAATTCTGGTATTCCCCAGAACCGACACCTCAGCTTTACTGCATGCCGGTGTTTGCCCCCTAGTGAGTCAGAGCA
Source organism: Rattus rattus (assembly GCF_011064425.1). Taxonomy (NCBI): domain Eukaryota; kingdom Metazoa; phylum Chordata; class Mammalia; order Rodentia; family Muridae; genus Rattus; species Rattus rattus. Next base: position 75,774,916 of record NC_046168.1, on the reverse strand, counting down.
AGAGTTCTTAACTGCTGTGTATTTCCGGCCAATGCTGGGATTGAGGGCCATCTTCAAATTCTCTGTCAAGACCTGAACCCTCAGTGGAGTTACACCATGGGTGTGCTGAGTGACAAAGGGCGTTTGAGTCCTCAGTCCCATGCCCTCCATAGCTCTAAATCAGGCTGTTGGTTCCTGGGGTACAGTAGAACAAGACAATTTAAAAGGGTCTATGGATGGGTTTGTTTTCTAGTAAGTAAATCATAATGTATGCCATTAGTTTGATATTTGGGGTTTTGATTAAGGCGTTAGCATATTAATGAGAAGCGAGCCAACATAGTGAGACCATCAGCTGTAGTCAGTGAAGAAAATGCACTATGAAACCAAGAGTTTACTTTTGCCTAATTGATGTTAATAACTGTAGTCATTGCTTAAAATTTTTACTGGCAGCTTGAGGTAGAGTTTTCGAAATCCCGCTTACCTATGAGAGATAAGAAAAGGAAAATGTAGACTGAATTAAATATCTCTGAGGATGTTAGTATCTAAGGCTCTTCATCCCAGCTGCCGTGTAGTGACCTCGATGTTGGCTGAACTGTAAAAGCGTTGGTTTAGCCTGTGGTGCAAGGATTGATGCTAAAGCCTACCTCAGACATTGTTTGTTTGTTTGTTTGTTTTTTGGTTTTTTTTTTCTTCAGAGTAGGCTGAATAGTACGTGTTCACGTAGAATGAAATAACAGTAAACACTGCTGTCATGTAAATGGATGGATTTGCTTTGTGAACAAGGCCATTTTAAGACAGATCTTTATTTTCAAACCAGGATCCCGAGTCAAGGACGTGGCATCACTATGTGTACCAGCCCAAGTATCTGGACCAACAAAAGCCAGAAGAACTTGACCGAGAAAAGAAACTGAAAGAGGACAGTCCACGGAAGACTCCCAACAAAGAGAGTGGCACGCCCAGCCTTCCTGTGTCCTTAACAAACATCAAAGAGGAGCCCAAAGACGGCAAGCGTCCCGATTCTCAGTCCGTGGAGGAAAGCAAGCTGAAGAACGAAGATCGAAAGACGCCCGTGAACTGGAAGGACTCTCGGGGGACACGAGTGGCTGTGTCCTCACCCATGAGTCAGCATCAGTCCTACATACAGTACCTGCATGCTTATCCGTATCCACAGATGTATGACCCCAGCCACCCTGCATACCGGGCTGTCTCTCCTGTCCTAATGCACAGTTACCCTGGTACGTGCTGTGGGTTCTAACTACACTGGCGGGAAGAGGCTGTGTTCAAATGATAGCTGTTAACAACTGGAGATAAATTAGAAGCTTCACGAGTGACCTTTGTTTTTTGCTTGTTTTTAATGCTGCTTAGAGTCCCAAAGATGAAACTGACTTAATGTGAGGTTTTTATATTTTGTAATGAAATGTCAGGAGTCCTCGGGCTCTAGCCTTCATACTTCCTGATGGCTTACTATAGACGTTTAGACTGACAGATACTTTATTGCCTGTGGAAATATTCTAAGCACTTACTGTCATAATCATTATAGTTACTGTTTCTTTCGCTTAAGCGGAGACATAAATGGATGAAGTAGCTATAAGCTCAATTCTGTTTACATCCTCCATTCATCAAGATGAATTAACCAGAGAAGAAAATCAGAGAACCTAGACACAGATAAACAATCATGTACCCTATTCTTAATGTAACCCCTTTTTGAGGATGTCCGACTCGTAACCCCAAATTCACATGCTCCAGACGATTTGTTTGTTTTTAAGATGTAGCCTTTAACGCGATGTGACATTTGTTGTTTATCTGCAGGGGCCTATCTCTCTCCAGGATTTCATTATCCTGTTTATGGGAAGATGTCTGGGAGAGAAGAGGCAGAGAAAGTCAATACCAGCCCCAGCATCAGCACAAAAACAGCCAGTGAAGCCAAAGCCCTGGACCTACTCCAACATCACGCCAACCAATACCGAAGCAAGTCCCCTGCTGTAAGCCTCCTTTTGTTGGTAGTTAAAAGGCCATGTTTGGTGGGGGAAGGGAGACAAGCAACAGAACAGTCTTGAAAGAGAAATGGCTTAGGAACCCAGCTGGGATTTCAGGATGCTGTTCTATTCCAATACATAAAGAATGGAATGTTGAAATATAAGATGTGATCACACAGGAGGGGGAAAATGTCCTTGAAGCCTTTGTGGGAACGGGGAGACTTTCTGTTGCAAAAATGTGTGTTCTTTGCGTACTCAGTAGAAGATGTGTTAGGGAGAAATTTAAATTTATGGTGGCTTTTGGTGTCAGACATTCTCTGTTAAAACATTAGGAAAGGAAGTACTAGAAGTCTAGTTCATTCCACCCTTGTTACTGATCAGTTCAGAGGCCACAAGCTTTTGACCTATTTGTCAAGTTGAGCTTTTGCTAAATGTCTTCTTACGGATGGGGTTGTAGCTCCGTGGTAGGGTGCTTGCCTACCATGTGCCAGGGCAACATCCCTAGCCTGCAAAAGAAACAACAATGAAGACACAAATTAAAACAAAACAAAACAATTCCAAAAACCTAAAATATGGTTTCTTCAGAAACAACTTTCAAAAAAATCAAAATTTGTTTGTTTGTTTTTTTATACAAATGGACAGACTTGCTTCTTTTAAGAGGGTAGCAAATGTAGCCCGCAGTTATGTGACAGTGGTTGATGGGAAAATGAATTCAATCAAGACAGTCGGTCTAGCTTCTCGTGTGCATAAGCATGGTCATAAATAACGGTGACCAGACAGATGTCACCCCTGGCCCTGTGCCCCCCTAACCACAGTAGGCTCGGAGTTTCAGATCCTTCTGTTGACCAGGGCATTCACACACTGCATACTCACAGTCAGAAGCGCACACGGAGCAATTCTGAGGGTCTGTTACCAATATCATTATTCAGACATAAATTTGAGTCTTACGCAATGTGGAGCTCACATGCAAGTCTTAGTCTTATGGCAAAGCAGTGAAGGCTGCTGCATCTGCTGCCTGCTGGCCTTGATGCATGATCCTGCCCCCATCATTCCGCAAGAGTAATGCAAGAAATGTGTCTCTGTGAAAGATTCACTCCCAGAGAAGGGGCAACTAACAGTCCTAAATACTGTTTATAAAGAAACCACAGAAACGCAATAGCTCCTGGTTAGAAAAGAAAAGGGGGTAAGATGGGAAAATGGAAGTGACTACAGGGCAAACATAACCACTACCGAGAAACTAGAAAGGTGATTGATCTAAGCCGGATCCTTTTTCTATAATTTCTCCTTTCAGCACACACACAGACGTTGTTCCAGTGAGAGCCTCGAGCAGGAAAGGGGAGCTAGGTTCTAAAAGGGAGAAATGTGTTTGAGAAACACAGTCCTTAATCCTCTCTGATGTGGAAGATCTGGAATTTGTGGTAACTTCTCAGAAATGAAGAATCCGGACTGTGGGCAGGGCAGTGGTTTCCTGCCGAGTCTGCCCAGCCTTGAGCATGCAGGGAATTGGTTCCTGAACCTCTTGGGAGTGCTAAACCTGAAGATACTCCCGGTCCCCTTTATAAAGAAATGGCACAGATTTTGCCTATAAACCTACGTTCATCTTTGTATTTTTAGTCATCCCCAGATTACCTCCCAAGTATCTACTACGACAAAAGTTCCCATGCTGCACTGTTTAGGGAATAATGACAATCAAGCAAACCTTAAATTCTTAGTATGCCAGTTTCCTTTGTGAGACTTTTTATCCAGGCAAGCTAAGTCACAGAAGTGGGGCTCACGAATACGGTCAGGAGAATTATAAAGTGATTAAAATATGTGTGTAGAAATGGGCATTGTATATTATTGTGTGGATTTGGGTGTGTATTTCTGTAGGAACACAATGAATATTTTGTTAGTTTTTTGACCTTTAAGACACACTTTCAAAAATCAAAGTTTAAGGGTTTTTTTGTTTTTGTTTTTGTTTTTTATACAAGTGGAAAGACTTGCTTCCTTTAAGACAGTAGCAAATGTAGCCCATAATTATGTGACAGTGGTTTCTCATTATAGCCCTGGCTATCCTGGTCCTCCTTTGTGGACCAAGCCGACCTCTGTCTCAGAGCTCCTCTGCCTCTAGCGTTGTAGGATTAAAGGTGTGTGCCTCCATGCCTGACCACAATGAATACTTTTTTAAAAATCATGAGAAATTTCCTCCACAAAGTATAAAGGTATATAATTAGAAACTAAACCTTTACGAATAGTCTCAAAATGTCCTTTAATTCTTCATATATAAAAACTGTTTCTGAAAGACACCGAATGGTTTCTAAACAGGCATTTTAAGTAGTGACTTTTGAGAAAAATTTTGGGAAATATTTGCAGAAAATATGGGTGCCATTTAGATTACTTTAGAGGTTCTCTTATTGTTAGCTTTAGTTCTTTTTTTTTTTTTTTAATGTCTATCTTTTGAAGTTTTCTTCCATTGGTATAGGGTTTTAAGTCTGTATCTACTCAATGACCTGAATGAAATACTGTGGGTACAGGGCAAAGGGTGCTTTGGTACGTCTGATGTTTGTATGTCAGCACATTAAAGGAGAGTGTTTCTCTTTTCAGCCTGTGGAAAAGGCTTCCTCGGAGCGGGAGCGGGAACGGGAGGCAGAGCGGGAACGGGATCGCCACTCCCCCTTCAGCCAGCGGCACCTGCACACACACCACCACACCCATGTTGGCATGGGCTACCCTCTCATCCCTGGTCAATACGACCCTTTTCAAGGTCAGTAATCTCAACACATTGGTGCCATTCTGTTTGGGCAAACAGTTGCTATGACTGCCTGTCAGTATTTTAAAATAAAAATACTGAACTTGGACTAACACTAGTGGTAGGGATGATTCCTAACACTTATTTCTTAGTATTCCTGGAAGACACAACTAAGAGTGTTTGTATTCTACTGAGACATGAAGTGGCTACCACTTAATAATTGTCACAAGGAGATGTTATCTCACAGACTGAGGGTGGTAGCTAGTGTCTGGGGCACCAAATGTAACAACTCAGATCAGATAGCTACTTTCTTAGTAGCATCGGGGAGGAGGCTTCCTATGTTTCTTCATAGCACATAGCAGGGAAGCCAGAGTTCTGGACTCTGTTCCTACAAGAACATTACTGTCAGGTCAATCAGTATGTGGCCCTCAGGACCTCATTTTGCCTTAATTACTTCTGCATAAGCTCCTGAGTCCAAATGCACTCAAATTGAGAATTTGGGCCTCTACATGGGATCTGAGCAGGATCTGGGGCAATTCAGCCATTGCTTTGTCTGAGGTACTTAGCAAGACAATGTTGGAAAATGCTTCCAAATGTAAAGGAATTGGATTTTTATTTATTTGTTACTTGATGTTAAAAGAAAGCAAATAATGATCTGATAGATATATGATCTGATTGATAGATAGATAGATAGATAGATAGATAGATAGATAGATAGATAGATCTGATAGATCTCCCAAATCGCCAAGTGTGAGAACAGGAAATGAGTTCTATTTCTAACATATCACAGATGTAAAGGGGTTTACATGATCTTATTAAGTATGCCGTTTTTGTTTTTTAATGTCGCTGTAATGTCTCAAATTACCTCCAGAAAAAAAAAAAAAACTATCTGAGGTTGGCCTTGAACTGTACCTCCAGTATTACTGGCATGCACTCCCATGACTCTTTGCCTCAACAATTTTCTATGGGATTCAAATACTTCTTCATGTGAGGCTGCTCAGGTCTCTGCTCCCTCATTAGCCTTACAGACTAAGACCATCATTCTAAGTCCATGTAGACTTAGAGGACAGGTTTATTTATTTATTTTTTAATTTTATAGCGTTATCTCATGTCCTTTCTGGAATGCATCATCTTTAAGTCCCTGGAGAAAGTGTTACAGTGATAAAAATCCTTATAAAAGTTTTCTAAACGAAATAGCATGTTGCTTCTCTAACTCACTGTGACCTCTGCTTCCTGTTGCTAGCTGGGTGGTACCTATTATTTTTCTTGAGTTTCCTGTTGAGGAATACATGCAAACCACTTAGCGCTCTGCAGAGCCAGTGAGACAGAAGGCTGTTATCCTCTGAGTAGCCACCAAGAACTCAATAATGGAGCAGGTATAGGCTACACCGAGTAGTTCGTGGTCTGTCTTTGCAGCATGAAACAATTCACGTGCGTGTTTGGGAAAGGACAAATCATGGCTGCTGCTTCTGTGCCCTTTACCACTGGGCCTGTGTCCACTCTTTTCCAATGTCATGGAAACCCTGTGTTTTCCTCCCATTAGGCTTGACCTCCGCCGCCCTAGTTGCCTCTCAGCAGGTGGCTGCCCAGGCATCTGCTTCTGGAATGTTTCCTGCACAGAGAAGGTAAATATTCCTGACACCTGGAATTAGTTTTCTGGCAGAGATGGTGGACTAATGGTAACAAGGAAGAGAATAGGCTTTGCAGATGAGAAACTTGACACCTGAGTTTGATTTTACTGTAATGAGGGAACATGCTATGACAATATGTTTCACACGGGACCTTGATTCCATGAGCCCCATTCTGTAAGTGTGTTGTACGTCTGTAAAGAAACAATTTTTTTTTTAAGTCTAAGATAAGGTTAATTGTCCTTAGGTTAAGAAAAGGCCAACCCTACAACTTTGTTAACAGTATTCTTGGGGCTAGGGTAATTTAGTGGTTCAGAAGTTGACCAGAAGGGTTGGGGATTTAGCTCAGTGGTAGAGCGCTTGCCTAGCAAGCGCAAGGCCCTGGGTTCGGTCCCCAGCTCCGAAAAAAAAAAAAAAAGCAAACAGAAGTTGACCAGAATGGCTAAGGTCCTAGGTTTCATTCTCAGCTCTAGACAATAAAAGATCAGGACAAAACTTTTCATTTTATTATACTTAAAATTAACGTTGCACAAGGAGGAATGAGTTACCATAATGCTAAAGCAAGTATTTGTTTCTCTTGTGTTCTAAGTTACCCTGCAACTGTCCTGAGGGGGAAAAAAATTAAAAAACAAAAAACAAAAAAACCAGATTATCAATCTAAAATTACCACTCCCTGAAAATGTAGCTCGTTACTTTGTGTTTCTTCATTTCCCGGGGAATTCCACGAAGGAAACAGAATTGCCTGTAAAGGAAGACAGACTCTCAGACCCACTGTTTTTATGTAATTCCTTTCCATTGTTGACAGAACCGGTTACTAAGGTGTGTTCTTCTTTTGCAGAGAATAACAGAATCGGAAGTGTCCGGTGTCATGTGACTGGATCACATGGGGAAGCGCTTTATATAGACATCAGTTCCATGGTGTTAATTTGAAATGCCTTAATGGCAGGCAAAAACCAGTCATTTCATTTTTGTAAATTACAGATTTTATCACAGAGTAACAAATGTTGCTGTAATTAAACTTCTGTTTTATATATATGTATATATATACGTATACATATCTGTATATATACACATATATATATATATACATATATATATATATTCTTTACTTTTTTGTAACAGTAACCAGGCTCGCACACACAGGGTCTGCTGCCAAGTTGCAAACCACTCAGTAAAGGAAATTAAAAGAGAAAAAAAATGTATTTGTCATGTTGAAAGTGTTAGCCACAACAGGCTGCATACACTCTTTTCCTTTTAAATTGTAAATAAATAATGTTCTGTATCAGTGTGCCTGAACCTTGAATATCCTTCATCTCTCTCCCATAAAACCCCTCTGAAAGGCCAACTGTGATGATGACACTTGGTACAATTTAGATGTCGAATTGGTGGCTCCTCTTAAAGATGCATCAGTGTAAAAATGTTCCCGTGGTCACTCTTTGTACTTGTTTATTGTGGAAATAAATACTTTTTGGAAGGCATGGGGTTGCCAGAACCACAAAAACTGTGTTGTATATATAATGTAAAAATTAAGATAGGGAAATAATGAGCATCTGTGAATAATGAGGTGTCAGTTTTTGATAATCTTGAATGGCAGATAACCCAATAGCCTGCATACCAGAGACATCTGCGATCGCTCTCTTACTTGAATAGCCCTTCGGTCTCTTTTTTTTTTTTTTTTTTTCTTTAATGTTTACAGTTATACAATTTTAGAGGAGAAGGATTTTAACGCCATTGCCTGGTTACTTGTTTTATGCTGTAATCTAGTTTATTTTATGTAAAATGTATATTGAATGCTTTCCTTTTTATACCTGCCTTAAATAATTTGGCAATCAGAATTAAAAAGGTTTTTTTTTTTTTTTTTAATAATGGTTTCTTGTGTGTGTCTGATGTTACTTCTCGCTGGCTGGGAGTGAGTCTACCTTTCAGAGGAGAATTTCTTCATACAATGAGTATGTAACTCAACCGTACACAGCTACTAACATTTCATACCTGATATAACAACCAAATGCTGTGTTCAATTCTATGAATATGACCCGAATTACAGGACTACTCAAAAAATGGATACATAGCACCCCAAATTGGTAGACACTGGTGGAATAGTCTTCTAACCATGTAAGTGTGTGTGTGTGTGTGTGTGTGTGTGTGTGTGTGTGTGTGTGTGTGTGTGTGTGTGTGTGTGTGTGTGTGTGTGTGTGTGTGCGTGCACATGCGTGTATGTGTGTTTGGTTTATTTCTTAAAACAGGTCTCTTTACATCATCCCAGTTGTGCTGGACCTCACAGAGATCCTCCTGCCTCTGCCTCTCCCAAATGTTCCTATTAAAGCTGTGTATCACCATGCCAGGCCTGAACACGCAAGTCTTGTGACATGTGGACAGTTGACAGAACACATAAGAGACATAAGAGTCAAGCTAGGCAGGGCATGGTGGCATACACCTTTAATCTCAGCACCCAGGAGGTAAAGGCAGGCTGATCTCTGAGTTCAAGGTCAGCCCGGTGTACAGAGTGAGATCAGAACAGTCCCAAGGTTACACAGAGAAACCCTGTCTTGAAAAAAAAAAAAAAAAACAAAAACAAAAAAAAAAAAAAAAACAAAGCAAAAGGATTAAAAAAGTCAGCTAGTTGTCACTGACATACATAATTTCATATCTAATTTTACCTTTTCTTGGCTCTTCTTTCCATCTATTGAGCCACCCACACTATCCTAACCTGGGATATATCGCAACGAACAAAACAGACCAAATTCCCTTACTCGTGGATCGCTAGTCTCCTAGTAGAGGGTGCAAACATACAATAAAGTTCATTCGCAGAGTAGACTGTTTGATAGGAAGAGTGGGGACTTGTTGAGGAGGCCTGGGAGTTTATAAGGCTACTTGATCTGGGAAGATGTCACTAAATTACTGAGAAGGGGGATCATGAGAAATTTGAGGGGAGAAGCACCACAGTGAGATGGAAAAGCTCGTGCAGAATTCCTCCACTGGGGATTTACTTTGAGTCGGTTAAATTTTTCTTTCTGGTGCTGGGGCTCAAACCCCCACCTGGCAAATGTCACTGAGCTACACGCCACAGCCTTGAGCTGGCTTGGCTTCCAATCTCATTCCATTCTCTAGTCTCTGACTTTCCTCCAATCACCAAGACAGTTCCACCAGCTCACTAAGAAGTGCTCTGGTGGGCAGAACTTGTTCGGGTACCTTTGTTTAGCCTACTACTGCTTCACAAATTTTGGCCCTGCAGAGCAATGCTCCCTCTGCTTTGGCAAAACCACTTGCTCCCAAGTCTAGTCCATGCTCAGGAGCGACCCTTGGCTTCATTCTCAGATGGTTTTTCCTTTGACTTTCAGTTGCAGTTTTTGTCCTGTTTCAAGCTCCGCCTAAAAAAAAAATCCTTTTTCATTCCTTAAAGACTTGGTGCTGTCTTCTAGAGTTAAGAGCACTTGTGTTTCCTCTGTTCAAACAGTGCTTGCTAGCCTGTCTGTTGGTGGATTTCCTGAGACTCCAGTTCCTGACCAACCTTGTAACTGCCAAAACACTAGCTCGGAATGCAGGTCAGCTTTGGTCTTCCAGCTAAAGCAGCATGCTCCTGCTGAGGGCTGAGCACCATGAGGGATCCCTGAAGACTTTCCAACAGTTTTCAAATCATACACAGGAAGCCAGTCTTCTCTTCCAGTTGTAAAATCCTGACCATACACTTATCGCCTATAGGGCTTCCGATCACTCCTACTTAGGTGGCTGAATAGACAGCTTATGAGTAGACACATTAGACTATACTTAACTCTCCTTCTGCAGTGAATTGGCTGTGCTGATAAATACAGAGAGATGCATGCAAATGCTGATAAATATGGAGAGATGCATGACCAAAACCACAAGGCTATTTGACTGGTCTTCCTCTGCCCTGGGCTTTTTGCTTATTCGTGACTGGTTTACAGTGATCCCAGAATGAAGTTTTCTTTGTCCCCCTTACGGTTATGATTGCTGTCTCTACCCAGGTCATGAATCACCGAAGGCCAGAGCTCATTAACATAGTGTATACCATTTCTCTGGCTGAGTCTATGTTCAGCACCGAATGGTAAATTAAAGATTCCCCAAAGACAAGCATACTTGACTCCATTATATTACTATGATGAATCTGCCATTAATATGCTTCTAATTGTTTTACTTTTATAGACATAAAATCAGTCCCCTTAGTGACTAATAATAGGGTTTATTGATTTTACTAAACATTATTCATTCCAGGCCTGCACATAGCAGCTTGTCCTGAACATATGCAAAAAGCCTGCAGTGCTGGCAGAGTGCAAATTAACTTCGTGGAGAAATGAGGGTGGAGAGCTGTTTACAACTGCAGTCCCATTGAATACCGAATATTGAAAACAAGGCAGCCAGCTCTACATAGAACCATTTATTTCTAGGTTAGATTCTCAGATGGCTTTTTCATGGAAACTTGCCATTGATGTTCAGCCCAGGTCATTAACACATGCAGAGTGAAAAGGCTGGCCTTTTCCATTCACACTGGCTCTGACCCCGACTTAACGCGCCTGCAGCCCAAGGCTCTCTGAATGACCCGAATGAATAGCTCTGATTGAGACCGGGATGAAACAGCCGTTTAATGATAATTACTGGTCAGTCCAGTCTCTCTCTGACTCTGAAAAAGAAACAAGACAGGCAAAGCCATTTATGATTGTTTGTGTCACTAACCACAGTCATTTTCTTCCCTCTTCCCACAGCCCTCTGAGTCATAAATGCTGTTTTCTCTCAGTTAACTTACCGGAGAGAAAACAAAGTGAAGCCTTGCAAGCTGACCATTAGCCAGGCCTCAGCCATGAATTCTCTTTTAGTTCTGTAAACAAGCCCTATGTAAAGCCAGGAATGGTTGTCAGCCTCAACACTGCTGACTTCTGGGAGGGAGCTGGTAGTGCTTTGGGAAACTGGCGGGTGTGCTCTGGGATGTTCAACACTACCTTGGACGGGGAAGGGGCAACCTACCCCACAAGCTATCGTCACCTACGGGCACCCGGGATTTAGCATCCCTGCCCAGCTCCTGATGCACAGTAGACTCCTGAGTTTTTTGTTTTTTGTTTTTGTTTTTTTTTTTTAGAAGTATTTAGAAAAACAAGAAACCCGGCTGGGCAGCGGTGGCGTGCACCTTTAAGCTGCTCTCACAGTTAAAGGATTGCCACCCCGTGTCTGGGGACCGGGTGGGGGGGAATGGAGGGTGGGGTTGGAGCAAAACAACCATGGTGCAATGAAGGGGAAGGGCCCTGCCCGGAAATATGCAGTTGTGGGGGATGAGAGGTAGGGGGTGAGGCGGGGCTTTAGAAAGTCCTAGAGACCTGGGGTATGAGAGGCTCTCAGGACTCAATAGAGACTGCCTTAGCCGAAATGCCCAACAGTGGGGAGATAGAAACTGAAGAGATCACCTCCAGTAGATAGATAGGGCGCCCAGCGGAAGCATGGGGTCACCAACCTACCTTCAAAATTTTGGGCCCAGAATTGTTCCTTCCTAAAAGAAATGCAGGAACAAAAATGGATCAGAGGTAGAAGGAAAGGCCAACCAGTGACCCATCCAACTTGGGATCCATTCTATGGTCAGGCACCAAACCCTGACACTACTACTGATGCTATGTGCTGGCAGACAGGAGCTTAGCATGGCTGTCCTCTGAGAGACTCTATCAGCAGCAGATCCTTATAGCCAATCATTGTACTGAGGTTAGGGACCCCTATGGAAGAGTTGGGGAAGGATTGGCAGAGTTGAAGGGGATCACAACCCCATAGGAAGAACAGTAGTATCAACTAACCCGGACCCCTCAGAATTCCCAGAGACTAAGCCACCAACCAAGGAGCATAAATGGGCTGATCCATGGCCCCTGGCACATATGTAGCAGAGGAGTGCCTTGTCTGGCCTCAGTGGGAAGGGATACACTATACACCTAATCCTGTAAAAATTTGATGTTTCTGGGAGGGGGGATACAAGGAAGGATGGTGAAGTAGGGGTAGGTGGGGGTTGAGGGGTGGGGGTGGTTGAGGGGGTGGTTGGGTGGCAGAGCACCATCAGAGGCAATGGGGGATGGGGTGAAGAACTCTTAGAGGGGGAACCAGGAAGAGGGACATTTGCAGTGTAAATAAAACAAACAAACAAAAACAAAAAGCAAGCAAACAAAAAAAAGAAACAAAAAATACTGGATGGGAGAGATTGTTTTATGAGGAACCGAGTTTGCAGCCCCATGAGAAGCTGGATATTCAGTGACCATTATCTGTGTCAGAAACAGAAACAGGAGAACCCCCAGAAGCTCACAGGCCAGCCAGCCTGATACACACAGCTTTCAACATCAAAGACACCTCTCGAGGTTGAGTGCAAGGACCAATAGGTGAGGGGGCAAACACACACCCACACCCACACTCACACACAGGCACGGACAAGCACACATGTACACATAGAAAGCCGTTGATGGCTCCTGGTGATGCCAGGGAGATGTAATAAAGGTTGTCATTTCACTAACAGATAAAGTAGGATCAAATCTCTGGTTTGTTTTGGTCTTTTGAAAGGAGTTTACTACTCTGTGGCTCGGCGTATATTACCAGGTCTGGTAATTGGATGCTCCAGACCTGTATTTTTAAATGTGTTACTGTTTATTCATTTTATTTATTAATATTTGTGGGCATGCACGCACGTACACACACACACACACACACACACACACACACACACACACACACACACACCACAGTACATGTGTGGAGATCAGAGGACAGTGTGTATGGGAGTTGGTATTTTTCCTTCACCTAGTGGAGCCCGGGCTTGGTAGTCAGTATCTTTACTCGCTGAGCTATCCTGAAGACCCTGGTCTACAATTTTTTTCTTTTTTTTTTTGATTGTTTTCTCAAGACAGGGTTTCTTTGTGCAGCCTTGGCTGCCCTGTAACTAGCTCTGTAGACCAGGCTGGTCTGGAACTCACAACTATTTGCCTGCTTCTACCTCCTTACTGTTGGGATTAAAGGTGTTTGTTTCCACTGACCAGTTCTAGTCTAAACTTTTACATAGCGATCAGTACTGTTGTTACAGGTTAAAAATCAATATAATTTAAAAACCATGCCTGAGGCTAAATTCACTTTAGAGTCCATCAATTTGCAATATTATTTTGTAATAATATTGACCTTCCAGTATAGTGTCTCCTAGCATGGAAGTTAATAAATTGGGAAAATGGGTAATTCTTAAGGGACTTCTAGAATTTAACTTGAACTTCTTCCCATTAAAACCTTCATTTTATCCACAAAAGTAAGCTTTGAGAGATTTTCAGACACAGTATCTTAGTGTGTTTTATGTTGTTGATATAATGGCATAAGCTAAGATAGTTCCTGAAGTTAGTTTGGCCTATATTTATTGAATGTTCAAAGTCCTTCACAATGGAAGTGTATCTTAGGAGGACCTTCTTGCTGAGTTGTTACACGGTAGACACAGAGGAAAAGGACAAAACTCATTCTTATATCATAAACCCATTCCTGAAGAAACCCACTCCACAACCCACTTTTAAGGTCCACCTCTCAGCCTACTTGTTGGGGACTAAGCTTGAGGAATCATCCGAATCACAACATAAAAGTAATTTGCCAAAGCCTTTGCTTGCTATGTAATGGGCAGAGTTCATACCATCTGTGCTCTGCTGCTTCAGAAAACACATCATAAACTTCCTAGAGAAATAGGGCCAAGTCGTTCCGTTGCTAATCCTTTTCTTTCAGGGAGTCAGATGAAGAAAACTCAGTCCGTTTCTCCAGTTTTTAATGAGGCTGAGTCTATGTCAGAGCCAAGCCTCAATCCCTGTTAAGCTCCACACTCAGGCCCAGGACTCCTCAGGAGCCTGGGAACAGGGGTGAGCTCGGGGCATTGCAGCAATAGTTGCTGGGAGATCTGTGTTTGCCCTCACTTTCATGATGCGGTATGGCATGACCTGGCATGAGGTAGCAGGCACGTGTACTCTGTGGTGGGCTTCTGATAGCTAAAAGCCTAGAACACCAAAATTGGGCTTTAGGCTCTGAGGCCAAGAGGAGAAGCTGAAAGATTAGATTCTGGTCATAGGGTCCAACACTGGTCATTGCTACATACTGACATAGGGTCTCAACTTTGTACTTAATTATTTCCAAACGATGTCATTCTTCTGGTCCCAGAGGACTTGTAAGTTAGAAGAGGAGGATGTTTAAACCATAACTTTAAACTTATTTCCTGTAACTAGATCCTCCTCCGGTACAAGCTGTATGCACTGAGGGAAGTAAGCAATTTGAAACGTTGATTTGTACAATGTAAATGTTTAAACTGGAATTTCCTAACCTTGAATTGGAATAGCTTTTATACTTTTATTATGACAAACCCTCAAAAAAAAAAAAAAAAAAAAGAGCTTAGACTTCTCTCCCTTCCCACTCCTCTCTCCCTCTCTTTTTCCTCTTTCCTCTCTCTCTTTCTTTCTCTCTCTCTCTCTCTCTCTCTCTCTCTCTCTCTCTCTCTCTCTCTCTCTCTTCCTCTAGACATGGCATATTCATGTCTGCACATGTGTGGGCCTACATGTGTGTGACAGTTTATGTGTACATGTGTGCATGTGGATCTGAGTCAGTCTAACATTGATATCCAGAATCTTCCACCAACACTCTCCCTACTTATTCTCTGAGGTAGGTTCTTGCAATCAACCTCAGAGCTCACAGATGAAGTGACTGACCAATTTGCTCTGGAAGCTCTGTCTTTCACTTCCAAGGCTGGACTTGTAGGCAGGTCTCCCTGTCCACTCAGCACTTCTCCGGATCCCAGATATATAAATTCTGGTCCTCTTGTTTGCCCAGCCCTTTTAAATCTGAGTGGTCCCTCTAGTCTCATTCTTAGTCAATTAAAAAGTCTTTGATTCAAATGAAAAATTTGGAGACCACAATATACTAATTAAAAAGTTCCTTCCTAATAATAGTTTCGAGGGCTGGAGTCATCCTGTCCCTATTCAATCACTAAAGACAATAGGTCAGGAACAAATGGAGGTCCCTTCTTCCACAACTCTCCACAGAGAGGATGAATGGAGTCATGACTGTCATAGAGCTTGAGCTCAGGTCTAGTAAGGTGGTTGGCTGGACACTTAGGTGCTTTCTGCTGTATATACCCAACATATAACTCAGCCTGCCCTCTCCTACACAGAGAGCTCTTTTCTACCCAAGTATAAAGTTGGAAACTTGGTGAGATCCAGCACGCCCTTCATGCAGCTGGCTCTACTCCTCCAAAATACTCTGCTTAGTCCATGCCTAAGGCAGTTCTGGAGCACATACCCAGAAGCATCAACATCCAGGAAAAACACTTTTGTCTTCCTGTCTGTCTCCTAGGAAGGAAGAAGAAACCTTTCCTGATCACTGCTTGACCCAAATGAGTCACATATCCATCCACAAACCATCACTTATGAGAAGAGGAGTGTTAAGTCCCCCTCCTCAGGCTAAATAGGATGTGACTGTGCCCTGGATGCTTATCGGATAGATAGACTATGGCCCATAACTAAGGTTGCATTAGAATGAGAGAAGAGGATAGTCAAGGTTTTGTTGCCTTACCTACATCTTGCTTGGAGACCCAAGGATTTAATTGACTCTCTTGTGCCCACTCTGGTCCACAGATATTAATCTGTAGGGGATAGAGCAGTTGATAGCATTCAAGTGGGACTTACAGAGAGTTTTGGTTGATTTTCCTTCATATGCAAAAGCTGAACTGCCAAATAAAAGTGAAAGGGTAACGTACAAACCTGTCACATTTGGTTTTCTTCTTATCATGTCAAAGTTAATTTGGACTTTATTTGTGATAACAGATAAACTACCACTCCCTAACAAATACTCATACACACACACACACACACACACACACATGCAACCCTACCTCCTGCCTATGTGATACTGAGAACCCACAGTTTATAGGAAATAAGAGGAATATCCCTTCCACCCAAGTCAAGCAGTCTTTACCCCAGACACTTAAAAAAAAAAAAAAAAAGAGGGGAGATGTTGGATGGATATTAAGCAGGGCATGTGTTGGAGCCCTGTAAACCCAAAATGGGAAGAACAAGGATGTAATCACTAGCAGGAAGAAAATCCCTCTGTATCAGGAACAAGGAAGATGACAGGAGAAACTGTAGACTTAGTCATTGGCTTGGAGCTACTGAAGACTTAAGGTCAAGAAATATCCTTGCCTAGATCTCAGAAAGCAATGTGCTATCAATGGAAGGCTTGTGGGGAGGAAGTCCTAGGGAGGTCTAGTTGCAAAAGGAGCCTGTCCTTTCTGCCACCATACTGTGACCATTCGTAGAGTGGAGCCTCTCAGGTGGAGAAGAACACTAAGGAGTAGCCACAACTCCCTGCCCGTCTCTAGTCTTGCCCAGATTTCCTACACAATGGACTAACTCTTTACAAGAGGAAGTAAAACTGAGTGGTGTTTAGGGAGTCTCTGACCTGGACCGATGGACTAGGGCCCCACCTACCACATTTCATACTTAGAATCTTAGGGTGGAAAAAAATAAGAAGGATGCCCTAGCTTGCTTTCTGTGCCATGATAAAGACCCTGATCAAAAGTGATTTGGGGGGAGGAGAGGGTTTATTTGGCTCATATATCACAGTCCATTGAGGGAAGCCAAGACAAGAATGCGGGGTAAGAACCTGGAGACAGGAACTAAAGCAGAGGCCCTGGAGGAGCACTGCTCATTGGCTTGCTGCACTCATCTTTCTCAGTTTGCTCACTTATACACCCTCTGACCATGGGCCAAGGACGGCACTGCCCACACAGTGGACTGGACCCTCCCACATGAAACAGGCTTTTCTACAGGCCAATCAGATGGAAGCACTTCCTTAATCTGCATTTCCCTTCTTAAATTACTCTAACTTGTGTCAAGTAAACAAAGACCATCACAATGGATGTTTGGAAATGGATGTTGCCATGAGACAATCTACCTAGGACAAGTTTCCTGAGCTCCATGGATTCCTAGAAACAGAAGGTCCAGACATTCTCCTCCTGACATATGGAATGGACAACGGGCAGCCTTCTCGTCTGGGAGAATCTGGATGTTTCTAAAGAGTCAAACAAAGCCAAATCTGAAGACCTACTGTGCAGAGTAGTTCCCACTTTGAAACTTCTGGAAACTTAACTCTGGATCTCCAGAAACACCCAGGTGCCTGTGCATCGGATGGTCTCACACCTGTGCAATCCCTTCAATGATAAGACAGACACATATAAAATAAGGATCAAGAGAAACAACCCAATTAGTAGAGAGTTTGACAAGTAAGCATAAGGCCCTAGGTTTAGTCTTAGCCCTAACACCATTTAAACTGAGTGTAGTGGTGCTTGCCTGTAGCAGTAGCCCTGACAAGGTAGGTTGCCAGAGGATCAGAAGTTCAAAGTCACCCTCAGATACATATTGAGTTTAAGAACAGCATGGGCTACCAATGACCCTGGGAAGTGAAGGAGAGAGGGGGAGGGGGGAAGAAGAAGAAGGAGAAGAAGAAGAAGAAGAAGGAGGAGGAGGAGGAGGAGGAGGAGGAGGAGGAGGAGGAGGAGGAGGAGGAGGAGGAGGAGAAGAAGAAGAAGAAGAAGAAGAAGAAGAAGAAGAAGAAGAAGAAGAAGAAGAAGAAGAAGAAGAAGAAGGAGGAGGAGGAGGAGGAGGAGGAGGAGGAAAATAGTTTGGTTTTCCGACAGACTGTCTTGTCTTCTTTTCATGCTGAAATACAATATCACCAAGCCTCTGATCTGATCTTGCTGTGTGCTTGTTTGTTACTGGACACTGGGAAGTAGCAAACCCAGCTTCTAATTCTTATACCTTGGTGGAGTCTGTCAGACCTTCATGTACCATTCTGAATGAGGTTAGACTCAGGGGCAACTGAATGCCGTACCGCCACACCTCATCTAGAATCCAAGATGGTTTCAGTTTCACACTTCCCTTGGTATCATAACATGGGCCTTCTATGGAGCTAGGGACAGTCCCCTGACTCGGGTGAGTGGGATGTTCTGGAGAATATTCCAAGCTACATTCCAAGTCAACTAGAAGAACTTACTTTGTGCTATGTGTGATTGGATAAGATGAATTTGCAGTAAATATTGATGTGGCATTCTCCTGGAAAGCAAAGTATCTAATCTCATCCCACTCGATGGGAACAGTTGTATGAGCTCTGTTGCTCCTTCTGCACCCTTGGCAGGGCTCCTAGTGTATTTTTCTCTCAGCAGTACCACCAAGCCTTAGTCAAGCCTCTGCAGGTGTAAGTAACAAAGCCGCAGTAACATAAACAAACAGCCTTGTTTCAAGGGCAGAGGGGTTCTCAAGTGATCAGGAGTAGGAAGTGAGTTCAAGTTCAAAGGCAGTAGGACCAAAACCAGGCTCTGATGAGTCTGAGAGGCCAGTAGGATGGGATGAACCCACTTGCTTGGAAGGGTAAGTGACTGGTGAGAAGAGGCACCAGCCTGCTAGGTTGGCTCCTTGCTTGGGTTTCTCTGGATCAAAACTGTAACACTGCAGTCTAAGTCCTTTGCTGGCTGGAAGCAGAAGCCTATTCAAAGCCGCTTGCTTACAAATCAGGATCACTGAAAAGCTCCAAGAGTATCTCGTAGTATGGAAGGAAAGGAAGTGAATTGGCAGACAAGCCATGTATCTCGAAAACCTTAAATCTCAGAATTTCACACTTCTGTGTCTCTGTGTGTGCTGTTCCTCCTGCAGCCTGTTGCAGGCTTTCCACTCCCCTGCTTCTGTAATTGGGAGAGCCGTGGGGTAGCTCTGGAGCTGACTCTGCATCACACTGAGCCGTCATCTAACTGGCCCAGCATTCTACCTACGCTCCCAATTCCCATGCCAGGTGGATTGGGTTCCTGTCCTTAGAATAACCACACGTGGCCGAGCAGACGTGGGAATGCTGGCAGCATTTCTAGCTGAGGACAGTCCAGCATGCCTATGATTTAGGACATTCCAAGAGTTTTCGTAGCCCTGTGGTAGGAAAGGGAGCAGTGTAGGGGAAAAAGAAAAGCCAACTATTAAGTTTTTTAAATTACAGATCCAAACTAGAAATTCCCCTGTTCTCATTCCACAACTTCAGTCTTCTTTGTCCTACTTTACTGGTCTGGCATTTCCTATGATCTGATACAGTCTATATTTGTTATAGATGTTTTATGATTTCCTCCTCTTTCGGAAGATACTCAGAAAAGGCGTGGACTTAATAACTTTACTGTTCTTATCTCTAGGGCCTAGTACACTTTTCTTTCTACATTGGGCACTTGATCTATAAATGCAGTCAGATGAGTGAAGACAAGGACTTTACATCTTGGAGCATACACTCACCCCTGCTTTGAGAATGTGCAATCTCTTCACTCCACTTCTCATTTGTAATGAACCACTGCCAACCACACTCAGATTCATGTTAAAGAGTTGAGCCTCAGACTGGAGACTGTTCAACAGAGAAACATGATCAGTGGGATAGTAATTTAAGGAAGAAGACTGGATATTGAGTTGAGTTATCAGTGGCCAATGAGTTACTCAGTCATGCCTAAAGAATGAGATTCCAATACAAACTGCAATGACAAAGTTCAAGGAACTTCAAGGTTGGTTCAATACCATTGGCCTGGAAGTTCTATCCCCTGCTCCCCAATGTCCTCGCTGCCTATTTATTGATTCCTATAATCCCAGGATGTATCATTTATGGTAAAAGCATAGTTATAAGCATCTCTATCTTGAATTCTGTGAGTCATTTTAGCAAATTATTAAGCCAGAGACAAGTATGAGAGTGAATGGCCATGAAAACCTCAGATTTGCAGGTGTCAGGGTAGATATATAAGTACCTTGATGACCTCATTTGTGGTTAGCTTTTGAAAGTGGAAGAGTGAATACTTAGCCTCCTGAATCTGTCTTAGCATCAGAGAAGTGTCAAAACTGAATTTTAAGGTAAGTACTTGGCAATGGACTGTCAGAGAATTGTTAGAAAATGATGCAATTTACGAGCTGGAGAAATGGTTCATCAGTTAAAAGTGCAGAGGACACAAATTCATTTCCCAGCCATGAACATAGCAGCTCACATCTGTTTGTAAGTCTACTTCCAGGGGACAATGCTCTCTTCTAGCCTGTGTGCTTCTGCATGTATGGGGTTTGTAAATTCACACAGTACTCACAAATATGCACATAAAAATAACAAAGAAATAATCGTGTAAGTTTTTGGAGGAGATACTGGAAGGAGATGAGGAGAAAATTCATGTAGATATTGGGAGAAAAATGTCTCCAGTGGAGGAAAGGGTAAGTAAGGAGAGCCTGGGGGAAGAGCACGCTTGAAGCGTTTCAATGAAAACAGGGAGGCGATTGTGGCTGGGCTCCACATAGAAGACAGAGACGGACGAGATGCTATATGACACAGAGCTGACTTGCTAGTGCTTTTCAACCATATAGCCTGGCAAGCGATCCCACAGTCAGAGGGCTCATAGATCAAACGCGGGGTTACACAGTTTACCAAAGTGATTTTGGCCAGCACACAGTGCAGAGAAATGGAGCGGATTACCACACTTCACAAGTTCTGCCCTACACAAGGGTAATATGCAGTGTACCTTTGTGTCGGACAGTCATTCTTACTGACAGTGTAGTCACCAGGGCCAGAGCGGAGAGTGAGAAAAGCTCAAGAGCCTTTCAATCAGCGCTTTCTGGCTCTACTGATCTGCCTGGACAAGGGCAGTGGTGCTGGTCTGATGGACAGGTTGGGTTTATTTACGTCTTCCGGGTAGGAAGCAGTAGGTGTGTGCACAACTGTCACCAGTGAGTGGTAAATAAGACCTTATAGCTATTGAGTATTTTATGCCCTCATGTATATTTAGGATATAATGAATATTTAGTCCTTCATGCTTTTCATGTATTTTTAGTGTATCATGAATATTTAGTGTTAACTTGGATTTTTTTCTTCTTCCTATTTCTTTCTATCTAGGTTTATACACCTCTACTTACTTTCTTCCTCTGACATATTTCCCAGGTGAAGAATTCAATTACCTATGCTTAACACATTTAAATGTACGTCCACCAATCTCATTTGTTTTGTTGTCTTTCACAGCAGAATTGAATATTCTCTATTCAGAAACATCCGTTGTCTGATGTCCAAGAGTTGGGTGGAGAGGCGGGTAGGATCTCGTAATTTCCTACAAGGAATATTTCCTCTGATTGTTACATCTGCTGTCTGTGTGGATGAGTCTTCTTCACACCTGTGAGTTTAGGTGAGGCAGGAAACAGGACCCAGGACAGAAGCTGGGGTTTTGTGGAGTGGTGTCAAGTAGAAGATGACTAGACTGGCTTGGCCTGCAGCGGGGTGGGGGGGGGGTTGTTAATGGATATTAATTATACCTGTCTGCCTACCAGCCAGTCATTGTGATTTTGCCATGCTGATAAGACAATAATGACAACAACAACAAAACAACAACGACAACAACGACAACAACAGTAACAACAAAAGGACAGGCTAGGCATTGTGTGGACAGACATTCATCAATCTCAGAGACAGAGACAGAGACAAAGACAGCTAGCTTGAGAATTTTAATGTGGGAGATAGAAATGTAGGAGATAAATTAATGAGAAAATATTGCTTTTTTTTTTTTTTTCGGAGCTGGGGACCGAACCCAGGGCCTTGCGCTTGCTAGGCAAGCGCTCTACCACTGAGTTAAATCCCCAACCCCGAAAATATTGCTTTTATTAACTAAATAATCTTTGCAAATAACTTGACCTATCCCTATGAGATCCCCTAGCCTAATTATTGTAAGTATCTTTGGACTCCTTTTAGTAGATTTTGAATGATATGCAAACAACTGTTTTTAACTGCACCATTCCTAACATTTCAGTGAGCTAGGACAGAACACTGAGGTATTTTCTATTTTGTAGAAGTATTGCAATATCATTTAGTTAGCAGGACAACTCTGAGAACTTGCTTGATTGCTTATGGAAAAGTTATTTCAAAATGTTTTGGGGGGCCACCAAAATGGCTCCATGGGTTAGGAGCTTGCAGAGTTTGGTCCCCGAGAACCAATGGCAGGAGGAGTGCAAATTCAAGTTGTCCTCTGACATGTGTGACATGGCTTAAACAGTATAACACAAACACAAACAGGCACATGCGTGCACACACACACACACACACACACACACACACACACACACACACACACCCCATAAAATGTTTTTGTAATCGTTAAAAACAATGCAGACCAGCAAATATGGCACATTATTTCTTTAAGTATATCTTCACACACTGGGGAGCTATACCGAAGTAAACTAGTCTAGAATCCCATTTAATTTTCTACAACAAAATGAATTCCAGATGGACCAAGCTTTTAGTGAAATTTCAAAGTACTAGAAGCAAACATGGGTGTGTTTGAATATATTCCCAATGGAGTGGTCCTTCTGTGCAAAGCATGAGATTCAGAAGCCATTAAAAAATAGATGATTTAATCACATTTAAAAAAGACATTTAAGTTGCATTTGGGAAATAATGTCATCCTTAACGTCAAATAGCAAACAAACAAACTGAAGGAAATATTTGTAAAGTGTTTCTTTGGCAAAGGACCAAATTTTGTACCCAAGTTATTTGTTAAAGGTTTTAAACTAGGGGTTGGAGAGATGGCTCATCAGTTAAGAGCAATGACTATTCTTCCAGAGTCCTGAGTTCAATTCCCAGCAACCACATGGTGGCTCACAACCATCTGTTAATGGGATCTGATGCCCTCTTCTGGTGCTTCTGAAGACAGCTACTGTGTACTCATATAAATAAAATAAATACATCTTAGGAAAAAAAAAAGAGTTTTAAACTAGCTGGGAATGGTAGCTCATGCCTTTAATCCCAGCTCTGTGGACATAGGGGTAGATGAAACTCTGTGAGTTCCAGACCAATCTGGACTACATAGAAAGTTCCAGGCCACCCAAGGCTACATAGTGAGGCTGTCTGAAACAAAACAAAACAAAACAAAACAAAACAAAACAAGACAAAACACCCCAAACAAATAAACGAATAAAACACCAATAAACCAGAAACCTCACTGCCTAAAGGTATGAATATTAGCAAACAGAAAAGACACTACATTAACAAATGAAAATATGGAAGATATTGGTGGTCAGAGACTAGGCAAAAAGGACAGTAGGTTATTTCTCATACAGCAGTATGACAAAGGCCATGTTGGTGACCATGAGGGTCAAGTTTCTTACATTGGTAATGAGAAATATTTTAGAGACACATTTTGTATTGTATCAAAAAATATAAGTGTAGTGCCTAGAAAGAGAGTTCATCTGCTAAGAGCACGCACTGTTCTTGCAGAAGATTGAGTTTAGTTCTTAGCACCCACATCAAAGGCCTCACAACTGCCTGTAACACCAGCTTCCGGGACTCCAGTGCCCTCTTCTGGCTTCATTGAGCACCCGTGTTCCCATACATATACTCACATACATACAAACATATATACACATGATTAAAAATAAGACCAATCTTTAGAAAATATATAGCTGTACATAGTAATTTCCTTTTGAGACAACCATTCTCACTCATGAAGACACTGTACACAAATATTCATTTCAGACAGTGGAAAGCTATTTAAATTTTCATCAGTATGGCCATGTGCAGCTAAAATATCCTATATTGTAAAGAATGAAAGCACTTTCCACGAATTCACAAGCCAAGACAGTCATGATGTATTTTTAATAAGTCTGCTGGATTCTGTGTATAGGTACAAGAATAAAATCTCATTTCTCTAAATAGATAAGTATATACTTATGTTTGTCAAAGTGGCACATACTTGAATTTATACATGAACACATGTGTTTGCACAATATATTTGTATTTAATAGAGAAATCTAGAAGGTAAATATCTTCAATTATTCATGTTAACTTCTTCTGATGAGTAAAATTGTGGCAGAAAACACCCAGAGATGGAAGAAATTTTGTTAATGAATGTAATTGTGAACCATTTGTTTCTCTTAATTTGGTGGACATAAATCACTTTGAAAATAAGCTGACTTTTTCCCCCACCAATAATATGAGGCATATTGGAACTTCATCATCTCCCTCTTGAAACGTCTCTCTGCCTAATTCATCTTCACTCAATTTATTTGGGATCTCTTCAGCGGAGGGAGAATGTCTACCACTTCTAGAACTTTTCACAACTATGTAACTTTAAAAAACACTTAGTAAACTGTTTCTTCCTATTAATGAAATGATATTTGTGTATGCATTATTTTGCAAGCTTCATGAGGAAATGACTCAAGTCAAAATAATCAAGTATAGTAGGGGACGTGATGAATAAGCACTTGATTAATATCAGAGTAAGTACCTTCAGATGATATTTCATATTCTACGGTTAGAGGCAGGACACTATGAAAACATCTATATTAAGGTCTTTTAATGTACGTCTTATTTCACTTTGAAATGATGAAGACAGAGGCTCACTTATGTTGGGGACTAGGACCCAGTGTCCTCATCAGCATCACAGGCTATGATGTGAAACACCTAGGAGCTCTTGGAGACAGAAAACACACAGGGTTCCAGTGTTTACCAGACATGGAGGACAGTTTGGTAGTGTCCACAGTGGTACCCAGGCTGTCCTCCTCTTCCTGCTTTGCCTCCCCGGCCTACAGTAATGGGCTATAATAGGATCTGGAGGCACTCCTACTCATCCATCCTTCCATGACAATGGAACTTAGGTAGTTCTTGATATTTTGTCTTGGTTTGATGTATCTTTGTCCATCTTTGACTGAACATTGCTTTTATGTAGGCTAGAGAGATGTTTCCTAGAAACCCATGCTAAAAACCAATTTCTTTGAATCACATTTAGCCCATTTTTGTTTATGGCTCTGAAAGACAGTTTATTTCTCTTCTACAATTTTGTTAAGTGTGTGTGTGTGTGTGTGTGTGTGTGTGTGTGTATGTGTGTACATCTTTTCATAACCATAATTCCTCTAATAGTTGCAAAGCCTCCTACTTTGTATAAATATTTTGTATTTTTATGTAGATATTTTACGTGATTCTTTTGTGTGTGTTAAAGAAATACTACTGCAAGAGGGACTTTGGTTCAGCAGTAAAGTGAGTGCTTTGCACGTACAAGGTCCTGGTTCAACAACACCCAGTGCCACAAAAGAAAAACAGAGATAATTACCTCAAACAAAGTCTACCTCATACAAAGGTCACTTCACAGAAAGGCTGCCTGTCTCTCTGCCCATGTTATCATCAGTGATAAATTACTTTCTACGAGCTTCCTTCCTTCTGCATGTCCCTTCCTCCGAGTTTAATATCATCTTTCCTTGTCACCCTTTACAGTGCCCATTACACTTTTATGACCCATTTGCTTCATCGCTGTAAAGAATATGTTTTCATATTCTTCTAGTCTACCTTCTTATTCAACTTTTTGTTTACTTTTATTATGTATGATATAATATGGACTGCTTCTGTCTGTCTGTCTTGAATATGTCCACTTTTATGGGTCCACTTAGAAGGGAAGAGACCATCTCTGAGGTGTTCTCTTCTACCCATCATTTCCTTACTTGCCATAAGACAGGGTCTCCCATTGAACCTGTAGCTGGTAGGCGGGTGGCCGGCAAGCTCCAATGGCCCTCCTGTTACTGCCTCCCTTGGCTCTGCTAAAGCATGGGAAGAGGGAGCCTCCGTAGAGGAACAGCCTCTATCTAACAGATTGACCTGTTGGCCTGTGTCTTGGGTGTTGTCTTGATTAATGACAGATGTGGAAGGACCCACCCTGCTAAGAGCAGGGACACCCCTGGGCAGGTGGCCCTTATGTGAAAGTGAAAGTGGGCTGAGTAAGCCTTGGGAAGCCAGCCAGCAAACAGTACTGCTTTGTGGTTCTACTTCTGTTTTTGCCCCTGGGCTCCTACCTTGAGTTCTTGCCCTAAATTTTCTTCATTATAGATTCTAAGCTAAGATGAAATAAACCCCCTCCTCTTCAAGTCACTCTCAGTCTTGGTGTTGATCAGAGCAATAGCAAGCAAACTAGGACATTTTTTAAACTACTTGGAGTTTTTTTTTTTTTTTTTTTTTTTTTTTTACACTAAAAGCCAACTCATGAACTCATGATGATTGTGTTACATGTACATGTAATTAACTGTTCCTCAACTGATCACAGAGAGACTACATGCAAATGTCTTTTCTGGAGACAATTAAATTTCTAGAGTTGATATATCACAAATGTAAATAAGGTGAGAAAGCTAGAGGAAAAACGGGAGAGAAAAAATATTAATTTCTGGAGCTGAAGAGATGGCTCAGTGGTTAAGAGCACCAACTGCTCTTCCATAGGTCCTGAGTTCAAATCCCAGCAACCACATGGTGGCTCACAACCATCTGTAATGGGATCCAATGCCCTCTTCTGATGTGAAGATAGAGACCAGACTGTGTTTTCATATATATGTATATATGTATATATATATATGTGTGTGTGTATACATATATTATACATATATATAAAATGCTCTTTTATAAAAGAAGCTTAAGATATTAATTTCTTCCATCTGTGGCTCTACTTTTTTTTTTTAATATTTTTCTCTGTTTCTCAAGATAGTTTATTTCTAATAGTCCAGGTTGATCTGGAACTCAGTGATCCTCCTGTCTCACCCCCTCCAGTGCTTGGACTAAAGGCAAGTACCACATGCAGCCTCCCCTACCTTTTAAATATGCCAGTGTACGTTCTGAGTGTGTCTGAGCTAACGCTCTTCAAGGCAGAGGCTGATGTAGACAGGGCTATCGTGACTTTAAGAGCCCAGGGCAGAGTGGTTAAAGCTAGGGCAACACTGGGTACTGGCCACACTTGCTCTGGGTAGACCAGGGGTAGACCACACTCTGAGTCTTGCTAGGCTCAGAGACTGACTTGGGTCGGCAGGTCATTCTTTATCGTGTTCTATTTTGCTTCATATCTGCTTCTTGCACTATAATGTAATTAGGGCAAAGTGAGAGGTTCAATTAGTCCGAGAATGTTTATCTGCCGCAAGCCGTCTGACTCAAACATCTCTGTTCTCCTGCATACACAACTAATTTCCACCTACAATCAGTTTTAAGATAAACAGTAATTCAGCTAAAGAGACAGGTGGGGCTTAGGACTAAGGATCATCACCCACCCAGGGTGGGAGGGAAAAAATCCTAGGCGTAGTAAGTTACTCAAAGGCCCTTCCGCTGCTGCCTTGGAGGCATTTTCATGTAAGTGGATGGTGACCCACAAGACCAACTGATGTGTCTTCCCAGGGCACCCCTTGAAGCACCTCAGGCCTGCTGTGCACCAGGTGAAAGTTGGAGCCGTCACCTTAACCGAAATCTTCAATGAGCTGTTTCTCAGGCTCGCAGGTCCCAGGTAGCTCCCTTAGAGCGTTGCCGTTTTTAACTTGACTGACTTTTCTGTTCAGATTGCTCAGGTTGCTTTCGTCTGCATATAGTTTAAAATCGGATGTGGCAAATCTTTGGATACCTGCCAGGAACTTGACTAATGGGGTTGCCGGGCTTCCTTGTGCAGCCCGGCCATTGATAGGAAGATCCCCCGCTGCATACATGTCTGTAGCCACACAGTACGGCCTCCAATTGGCTGAAATGTTTCACCAGTTACCAGTTTTCTGAAAAGTGCTTCTGTGGTGTAAGACAGACATATTTTCCCCAGACACAGGAATAGCACCAATGTGGGTCCATGCTGAGACATCTTCCTGGGCAGACATTGGTGCTTAGCAATTCTAAATATATAAATTTTATGATTTTTATAGTCCTGCCAGGTTGGTAAAGCGTCTAAGAAAAAGACAAGCGTTATTTTTGAATCACACTGTCCTTTTGTTCGTTCCATAAATCTTTAGTCTTCACCTTCATCTTAGCTTATCTTCCTTCCAATTACACAGCTTGTTTTCACCGCACGAGTCTTGTATAACTGGATGGAAATAGAGAAGTTCCCCTGTCCTCTTTCTGAGTCTCGTATTGAAAATATGTGGGCCACAGCAGAACATTTCTCTATGTTTGTATGAGAACTTATGCAAGTTCATGACTTTAATCTTGTCTTTTGATAATATCCAGGGCTTTGTCTTGTCTCTCTTCCTCCTTTTCTTCCTTCATTTCTCTATCTGTTATAAAAGTGAATTTTAGCATTTATTTATTTATTTATTTATTGATTGATTGATTGTATAGTGTGTGTATGAGTGCTCGGTGTGTGGTATGTGTGCATGTGTGTGTGTATGTGTGGGTGGTATATAGTGTGTGATATGTGTGTATGTGTGGGTGGTATGTAGTGTGTGATATGTGTGTATGTGTGGGTGATATGTAGTGTGTGATATGTGTGTATGTGTGTGTCTGTACATGTGTGTGTGGTGTGGTGTGGTGTGTGTGTGTGTGTGTGTGTGTGTGTGTGTGTGTGTGTGTCTGCATATCTGACTGTGTGTTCACTCACACAGAGACCCCAGAATATGCCATGTAGAAGTCAGGTGACCACTTTCAGTTATCAGTTGACCCTTCCAACTTGTGGGTTCTGGGCTCAAATGCAGGTAACTAGGCTTGGTAGCAAGGACCCTTACCCACAGGTATCTCACCAGCCGAGTTATCAAAGCATTTTATCTTTTTATGCTGTTAACTTTTTTTCAAATCATGAGAAAAAATTTAATTTAAATACATCCAAATGAACATTTCCAAAGTAAATGTTCTGAAATACTCTCTTCTCGAGCAGTCACTTTCATGTCTGAGCATCTTCTCTGATCCTAGCCATAAAAGAAGTTGCTTTATTATGCATCAATTTTCCTCCTTGGTGATCACATCTATTTCTATATAAAGCTGGAAGATCAAAGCAAATTTGGTATTTTTCGGCTGTATCTTCCATCCGAGTGCTTAAATTACATGCCGCACAACGTTGGGCTCAGAATACTCATTTTCTCGGGCCAGATAAAGAATGGGCGTGACTCATGTGGCCTCTGTTTAGTCCCCTGCTAGAAAAGTTGGTTCTGGACCAGCTATCGTTTGGACAAAATAGTGTTTGGCATGGTTTGTGCTTATAGAGCTCAGTGGTGACAAAGGACTATCTAGGAAGAATTCCCACCCTCAGAATTAATTGGAGAGATGCTGCTTCTTTGAGAAGCACGTGCCCATGTTCTCACTGTGTCTTACTTACTCTGACTGCCTCTCCTTCTCTTTAGCCTCATGCTAAAGCTTATATTAAAATATACTTAGCATCTTAGTTAGGGTTTTACTGCCATGAGCAGACACCAGGACCATGGCAAGTCTTAAAAAGAACAACATTTAATTATGGATGGCTTACAGGTTCAGAGATCCAGTCCAGTATCATCAAGGCACGATCATGGCAGCATCCAGGCAGGCATGGTGCAGGCAGAGCTGAGAGTTCTACGTCTTCATCTGAAGGCTGCTAATGGAAGACTGACTTCCAGGCATGTAGGGCTAGGATATTAAAGACCACACTCTCAGTAACACACCTACTCCAACAAGGCCACACCTCCTTTTTAAAAATAATTCTTAAGGCCACACCTCCTAATAGTGCCATTCCTTGGCCCAAGCATATACAAACCATCACACTTACGGAAGCTCAAGGCTATGCGGGTGTGTGTGTGTGTGTGTGTGTGTGTGTGTGTGTGTGTGTGTGTGCGCCCACCCCACACAGTTCAGGTGTTGTCCTCTAGTTCTCCATCTCATATTTTGAGGCAGGATCTCTCTTTGAACCTAGATTGTTGTTTTAGCCAGGCTGCCTGGCCAGGGAAACTTTGGAATCTACCTATCTAGACCCCCTCATTTCTGGGCTACCTGGTATCTGAACTCTTGTCCTCTTCATTGCACCCAGTACCTACTCGGACTACTGAGTCTGAGTCATCTCCCCAGATCCACAGAATGGTCTTTCACCTCTGAAAGACTTTCTAATCTCCATGTTAGTGGTTGAGCTCTAGGGATGTGTGGAGCTTTCTGAGGTACTGGGCAGTCTCTTCCATGATGTGATTACATAGGCAATTTTCTAGAAGAAACAATCTTTAGATTTAGTGGGATTCCAAAATTCCCATTGAATATAAAAGATTAAAAAGCTTTCCTAATAGTTTACTACATACCTTTAGCATGGCAGTCATTTGCTGTTGCCTCTGCCTAAGACCCATTTGTACACTCCGTGTCTACCCCAGTATCTCTATGAAGGCTTCCCTCTCACCATTCTGGCATAGTACAGGTCATATAGGGAATGGATTCTACTTGTGTTCCAGGTCAGGCACGGAGCTCAGATGTGGCTAATAAGCACAGACTTCACTCCTGACCTCAGTGATTGGTTCAGGAGTATTCATATAGCTCAGCGTGGGTCTGGAATTTGCTGGAACATTGGGAAAGAAGTTCTGTCTCCTCAGAAAGGTAGTTGGACAGACCTAATAGATCCAAGAGGATCCTAGGGATGGAATGCATTACTTTGTATGTTTAAGTCTCTCTTATAGGATGCTTGCTTTTTTGGTTTTCTTTGTTTGGTGTTGTTTTATTTTTTAATTTAAATTTAAATTTTTGTTTTGAGACAAATTCTCAATCTGTGGACTAGGCTGGCCTAGAGGTCATCCTTCTACTCTAGTTTCTCAGATGCAGGGATTGCCAGTGTGAGTTACCATGCCTACCTATAAAACATTTTTTAAGACCCTTATATGAAAAGGAAGACATCCTTTCTTTTGATCATTTATCACTGTGTTTTATTATTGACCTTCTAGTTTCTGCCCTTGGGTTGGAATGAGCTTTTCTGACAAAAATAACTTACATATCCATTTAGTTTCACCTGATGTCCTCAGTAGACGGTACAGGCAGTCCTATGCAATCCTTTGACCCAAGGAAGACAGTAGAAGAAGAATTACAAACTGGAGGGCACCCAGCTGCAGCCCTGGGATTGTTCATCTTGCTTCCATTTGTAGTAAGCAAGAAAGAGTACTTGTGCTGTGCAACCCAATGAGGTTGAGCGAGAGCAAAGAATCATTTTGAAAAACCTGCTCGCCTCTCTAATGGAGTGGATTCTTGTATGTAACTCTCGGTCACAGTAAAGATGGAAAAATTCCTATATGTACTCAAGTACTTTTTCAACTTTTGAGAAAAAAATCAATACCATAGTCACACCACTATTGGCTTGGATAAAATATCGACTGTGGACATGTTCCTTTGA
The DNA here is from genome assembly GCF_011064425.1 of Rattus rattus. Classification (NCBI taxonomy): domain Eukaryota; kingdom Metazoa; phylum Chordata; class Mammalia; order Rodentia; family Muridae; genus Rattus; species Rattus rattus. The sequence continues at coordinate 75,743,494 of NC_046168.1, read as the reverse complement.
GTCCTTGAGGAAAAGCCCATCTTCATCATCAGAGTCCTTCTAATTGCCTCCTGTGGCCTCTCTTATGGAAAGAGTAATGAAAGGACAGCTAAAAGCAGAACTATATAGTTATTTTATAACTGGCACTAACAAATTTCGCCAATTACAGAGTCCATTCTGTAAGCAATGAATGTGTGGCTCCCAATTAATCTAGCGCACCTCCAGGCAAGGTCTAAATCAGCTGGATACAGCAAAAGCAATTTGCACACAGCTAAAAGCAAATTGGAAAATAAGTGTTCCACTCTGCTGCCTATCTTGCCAAGCCAAAGACACAATCAGCATTCTGGCAGCACCCTTCTGTCCTGTTATTTGCAGCTATCAATTTTAATTATAACAATTATTGATTAGTTAAGAAGGTGAATAATCTGGAGCTCAGAAAGACTCCTGTGTTCCAGGTCCCTTCCATGACTCTGAAGTGATGGTGGTTGCAGTCAGGCTTAGAGAGTCCATCTGGGTGTCTAGATTGCCTCATTCCTATTCCTGCGAGTACAGTTTTAAGTCTGTAGTTTGCCTTAAAGATTGCTCTAAGCTGAATGTAAGCTTAGTGAGAACTTTATTTCCAGTGGCAGACTCCGAACCTGGAACTCATGAACCTGCCTTTGTTTGGCTGGGTGAAGAAGGGAACACTGAAACTCAGCAGGCAGAAAGGAAAACAGGACTGCATGTAGGCAAGAGGAAGAAGGACGGCTGGTACGTTACTAGACCGAGCAAGCCTGGCGATACAGTTTCATGGGTAAAGAAATACAAGAGGTGGAAGGGCAGGAACAAATTCTACCTTATTATTCCGTGTATATTTCCTAATTCTGAGAACATAGGAAAAGCATATGACCATGCTAACACTGTGTCTTGGTATTCATAACATAAAGGTGAGAACAGCATATAAGAAAAAGATTTCCTTCTCCGGTTCACTCTACATATTTTACCTACGTAGTAGGGAGAAAGTGACATGATACACCGTATAGGAGGCTACCTTGTGCTTTCCCATTTATAGTCTCATATATGTGCTAATGTGCTAAGTAAGCTATGTTCTCCTGTCAGTCAATTTTCTCCTGTCAGAGGCTGCAAGGAAGGAAGCCCCAGAGAGGTAGGCACATGTAGAGAAGAGAACTATCAACATACATAAATTCATTTCTCACTTTATGAAATGCGCACTAGTAAATTTGGCTATAAAGTGAATTTTCGAAAAAACAAATCCCATTTCCCTATTGATATCTATTATAAAATCAGATATGTAACCATGGAAAATAATTTCCCAAGATACTAACTCAAAAATGATTACAGGACAAGAACGGTTACTTTGAAGTGTGTTCAGAATTTCCAAGGCCTTGGCATCGATTCCCTCCGCTCTAGAATGCACCTGGAAACCATCTTCACAGAAATGGGTGGTTAATGCGCAGGAAATGTCAACATCTGCTGAACGAAGTTTACTTTCTTTTTTGGATCAGGCATTTACCAAGTCCATAGGAAGTGGCTGGATTCTGAATTGTGTCACTTTATGTCACTCTGTCACTAAATGGAGGGCATGTAAGCCTACGCGGACGGCTAAGGAGAGCAGAAGGAGCCATGGCTGCCATTAAAGACTCCTCCAGCATTCTGTACCCAGAGTAAGGATTGATTTATGAACTGATCTGTGGGTTTAATTCATGATTAATCTCCCTTTGTTTCTTCTAAGAAGAGTCGTGCATTTGGGGTTCCCTGACTTTATACCATCTATGAAACCCCCTCAGTCTCCACTCAGGGTTAAATGTGCTTACATCTTTGATTCTCTGGTGGTTAAAACTATAATGCCCTCTTCCCCTCCCCCACCCCTACCTTCTAAAGGATTCCAAAACAAATTTGCAACTTTGTGCTTCTTACTGCCATGAGAGGTTCCCTTGTCCTAGATCCTTGTGGTCTGATGTGCCACAGCCTGTACCATAGCTTCCTTTGACACTGACCAGGGTCTGTTTTTCTCTACCTCAGAAGCATGGGCATCTCAAACAACCCAATAGCTGCTGGTCCCCCAGTCACGCCTATACGCAGCTGAGGTCTTAGCCCGTATTGGCCATACTTCCTCCATTTTTTAAAAAGTGCAGTGGTGTCCCTCACAAACTGAGTATAGACAGACAAAACAAAAATGAAGAAATAAAATAGTCAACTTGGTTCTGAATATCTATATTTTTTTCAATGACACTTAAAGCTGTTTTTCAAATACTGTGGCACACAATCCACTTAATTTTTTCTTCCATTCATACTCAAGGAAACCCATGACCTACTTTGTTAGTTTGTTCTGTACTACAGAATAGATTAAAAAATAATGATCATATAATTGCCAGCAAGTCTGCTACCATATTTCAATGGGATCTATTTATCAGCTTAGTAAACATTTAAGTTAAATACCAGAGTGCTAAAGCTTTGCAAACAGGAATAGTTTTCTATTCCTGATCATTATCATTTCAAACATCCTGGCTGGATGTGTATGACTGTCCATAGCGGAAACGGAGTACGGCATTCAACTTAAAGTACCTCATGCCGTTGTTGCCCTTGAGTTTTTGTTTTAACAACTTAAAGTACCTCATGCCGTTGTTGCCCTTGAGTTTTTGTTTTAACAAAAACAAACAGAACTTCACTGTACTGTGGAGCACTGACTATTCTCGATGGTTTAGCACATTTCAATCTATGGAACTTTATTCTGTGAACAGAACAGTTCCCAAAAGTTCCTTATTTCATAAGAAGTACTTAGTAGGAGCCCTACTTGGACCAGGAATATTCTTGGACTATCGAGCTAAATTTAGAACTTACATTTAACTTTCAGCATCAAACACAGGGTGATTTGTGGAAAGTAGCTCAGAGTATAAGACAGAATACTATGTATGTATGTATGTATGAATAAATAAAACATTTCATTAGATTCTGAATTCTGTGTTATTAGCAAGTTAGTTAAACTCAATGACATCCCTTATCTCGTCTAAAAAAAAAAACTGGGAAAAACCAAAGCCAAGTGTTGCTAAAGAGAATCAAACAAGGAAATAAAGTATGAAGAATGCAATAGCCGTTTCATGTCTTTCATTTTCTTTATATTTTTAAAATATCCTTTTCAATTTAAAACAAAAATAAAACCCCTAAACATTAGTGAATGAGACAGACAGGTCTTCTCACCTGATAAAAGAATACATTTGCAAGCTTCTGATTTCTCTGAACTCGTATCCAGAAACAAATGAACATTGAACTGGAATAATTCCATTAATTAAAGAAACCAAAATCTTTACTCTCAGTCTTATTCACGACTGAAATAAGCTTGGCCTTGTGTTTTTGCAGCAGTAACATTACAGCATCCCAGACTGGGTAGTAAAGAGGTCTCAGTAATTGAGTTTAACCTGGAAGTCTGCTCTCACTCTGATCGAAAGAGAACCAACCCCTGCCTGAGGAAGAATATTCGGGTGGGGTGTCATTAGACTAGACATTTAGTTGTGGAGCAGTCAAGGAAGCTCGAAGTCACGTGATCTTCTTAACTGTTTCTTCAGGAATGGGTCCCATCTATAAGCCACTGAGTGCCTTGGCGCATAAGGTCCATGTGATTGCTTCTATCCCTTCTGATGGGTGACTCAGGGATCCTCCACCGTAGGGAACTTGCCACCCAGGAAGGCTCTTCCTTGCTTTGTCTAGAGTGGAGGTTATTTGCCCTCCCTTGTTTTCTGTCCTTAATTGTTCTCAGTCTAAATCTCTGTAGCTGACAGGCTAATTTCTTCCACTAATTTATAACGTTTTAATGGTAATTTCTTCTCTGGGGCTTTTCTCTTCTTAAAAGGTGAGTCATCATGGGAGGTGACTCACCGCAATGCCCTTATCAGCAAGAGGGAAATGAGCCTATGTGGGACTTGGGCCACCTCATGGGAGAGATGTCTTGAGAAACTAAGGCCTTGGGAGAACCCTCCCTCCCCCAGGCTGCTTCAAACTCAAAGCATGCTCTTGCCCGTCTTCCTTCAATATCAGTGAGGGCTTTGTTCATGAGAACTGGAAATGGTGTCTAGCTCTTTCCATGTTCCTGACAAACACAGTGCTTGTTTCAACACAAGACAGAAATAAACCAGCAAGCCTGAGTCCTTCCATGTTTATCTCCAAATGCTTTCGCTCTCCAGGCTTTCCGAAGAACGCAAGTGAATCAACCTGGCACCTTTTTAACCAACTGTGGTCAGTCAGGGTGACTGCTATAGCAGGCGTTGCTGCAGATCCTTACTGTTGAAACAGGACTTTACTTTGCAAATTATAAACACCCGGGTAGCCTGGCAAGCCTTCATTAAGAAACACCAATTACAGCTATTGAAAACTTCTGTGTTGAACTCAGGCACATGTAAAAACTGGAGGAACAAAGTACTTGGTGAAATGAGTCCCACCAGACAATTATGCTGCTCCACATGCATACTCCACAGCGTATTTGTCCCATGAAAAGTAGGTCTCAGATGACTGTGCTAACCTAACCAAACTTCAAGAGAAAACCCCCCAAATTTGAATTTAACTTTTCCTTGTCCCTACCAGTAACACGGTTCTTTAATGCTTACTGAGACTGAAAAACAAGTAACAAAAGATTGGTTTTCTTGTGCTTGAGTGGCATGGAGTATTTATATCATCATCACATGACCTAATCATGGCTTGCCCATTTGATAAATACATCTCTTATAGATTGTATAATGGTGGGATCCCCACCCCTTACCAGAACTAATCAAACTACTCTCACAGTGTTTACTCAATAAACACCACTTGACGTTTTTCTTTTTTTATAAGAAGATGTTAGTATGAAGATGGAAGCTAGCAGACATGGAAACTTTAGTAACCTTTATTCCCTTCCTTGTCCCTTCTCTTATTCTTGTTTTAAGGAAAGGAAGGGCTATAGTTTATATCTGGAATGCCTCACAGAGGCTCACATGTTCACGGTGATATTGAGGAAGGAGAGAATCTTAGAGGGGGAAGTTAGGTCGTTGGCAGTGTGCTCTTGAACTGTCTATGGGACCTTAGGCCCTTCCTGTCTTTGTTTCTCAGACGCTGCAAGATGAGCAGCCTCCTGTACCATAACACACTGCTCACCAGAGGCTCAAAGGCAGGGCATCAGTGATAATGGACTGAAATGCCGGACATTCTGGAACAGAATAAGCCCTTTGTTTTTGAACCTGATTGATTACACACATTTGTGATTGTGATAGAAAGCCCAAGAGTTCACTTTGCTTTAGTTTGGTTTTCTTTGTTTGGTTTTGTGGTTTTACTCTTTTGAGACAGTCTTATATACCCCAGGCTATCCTTGAACTTGTTATACAGCAGTTCCAACCACTTAACCCTCAGCTTGGACAAGGATGCACATTTTACATAGCAATTCAGGCCCTGTGTGTACCTGATTTCATTCCACCTAAGGCTTATTCAACCTTCAGGTCCAACCAGACTCATTGGGGTTTAATTAGGAAAAGACCCAAAACAGTCATGTGTTTGAATGCTTGTCCAATCAGAGTTGGCACTATTAGGAAGTGTAGCCTTGTGAGAGGAAATGTGTCGTTGTGGGCGTGGGCTTCGAGGTCTCATATGCTCAAGCTACACCCAGTGCAGCTCACAGTCTCCTGCTGCCGTGGATCAAGATGTAGATCTCAAGCACTCCCTTTGCCTGCATACTGCCATGTTTCCTGCCACATCAATAATGGACTAAACTTCTGAAACTGTAAGCCAGCCCCGGATAAATGGGGTTGGTTTTGTTTGTTTGTTTGTTTGTTTGTTTGTTTTTATTATAAGAGGTTCCAAGGTCATGGTGTCTCTTCACAGCTACAGATACAGTAACTAAGACACCCATCCATATACTTTCTTCTGCCCCAACCTGCTCCGTCTGTCTGTATCAGACACAGAGCTAAAAAAAATAAAATAAAATAAAAAAGACTCCACATCCCAGATCTTTTGACAAAAATACAAACAGCATGAAAGAGGGAGGCTGGATTTCACCCCCAAGCCCCCCTACTCCTTCAGAAATGTCTGCCAATGAGAGTTTTGTAGCTGAACCCCAGGACACAGAATGTAAAAGAAAGCCATGAACTTCATCAAATAATTCAAGGAATTTAAAGGAACAGCTCAGTGACCTTAAAGAGAAAAACACAGTGACCTCTACAGGAGTGATGACCAGGAAACACAAGCATAAGGTTGATGAACAACCAGGATTTGAAAATGGAAGCAGATATGAAAATCGAATTGAAAAACCCAATAGCCCAGCTAGAAAACTCAAAGGAAAGCCTTGGGAGTAGAATGAACCAAGCAGTAGATACACTCCCAGGACTCAAAAAATGAGTAGAGCATCTAGAAGAAACAGCAGACTATGAAATAAAGAAAGAAAGAAAAAGAAAGAAGGAAAGAAAGGAAGAAAGAAAGAGAGAGAGAAAGAAAGAAAGAAAGAAAGAAAGAAAGAAAGAAAGAAAGAAAGAAAGAAAGAAAAAAAGCAAGCAAGCACAGGAAAGGAACATACAGGAAATGTGGAATAACATGAAAACAGCACACCTGGGCTGGAGAGATAGATGGCTTAGCAATTAAGAGCACTGGCTACTTCCAGAGGACCCGAGTTCAATTCCCAGCACTCACTGGAGTTACAACCCTCTGTAACTCCAGTCCCAGAGGACCCAATATTCTCACACATGCAAACAAAACACCAAAGCACATGAAATAAAAGTAATTTAAAAAAAATTGAAAAGGGCAAACCTTCATATTGTAAGAATAGATGAGGGAGATGAATCTCAGATGCATGGCTATGCCAGATTTTCAACAAGAAATTTTCTCAAAACTAAGAAAAAATATACACAGATAAAAGAAGCACACAGAACACCAAAAAGAAGAGACTGAAAAAGAAACTCCCCACAGTATGCAAATCATAGTTAAAACACTAAGTATAGAGAACAAAGAAAATATATTAAAAGCTGCAGGAGAAAAATCAAGTCCCGTACAAAGGGAACCCATCACAAAGGGGGTAACAGCTGACTTCTCAAAGTAAACTTTGAAAGTCAAAGGAGCCTGGGGCAATGCATTTAGCCTTCTAAAATACCATGAAGGCCAACCTAGTTTAATATATATGGCGAAACTGTGTGTCATAGGCAGAGAGAGAAAAACTTCCCGTGATATCAATTGCCTAAAGAATTAAAACCAATAAATCACATGTGATGGTTGGTATATGCTCTGCTCAGGGAGTAGCACTATTAGAAGGTATGGCTCTATTGGAGTAGGTGTGCCACTGTGAGTATGGGCTATAAGACCCTCATCCTAGTTGCCTGGAAGTCAGTATTCTGCTAGCAGCCTTTAGATGAAGATGTAGAACTCTCAGCTCCTCCTGCACCATGCCTGCCTGGATGCTACCATGTTCCTGCCTTGATGATAATGGACTGAATCTCTGAACCCGTAAGCCAGCCCCCAATTAAATGTTGTCCTTATGAGAGTTGCCTTGGTCATGTTTCCTGTTCATATTGGTAAAACCCTAACTAAGACACCACAGCTAAAGAAAATACAGGAAGCAGTATTTGGTGCTAAAGAAAGATGAAAATGGCCAAGAGAATCTAGAAAGAAATATGAAGCCATTATTACTTAAACAAAAAGTCCCACTGAGAACAAACACCACTACCCCAAATGGACAACACAATGACTAATCCATGCACACTTTCAATAATAACCATAAATATTCATAGCCTTAATTCTCCAATCAAAAGACACAGGGTGGTTGAATGAACAGAGAAACAAAATCCATCTGTTGTCTACAAGAAGCACAGCTTTAAAGATAGGTACCGTTAGAGTCAAAGGAAGGAAAAAATGTAAATGTGACTAGCAAGCACACAGATATTCCTATCTTGCTATCTGACAAAATAGACTTAGCTAAAACTAATCAGAAGAGATAAAGAAGGCCATTCATTCTAATCAAACTAACAATTAACCAAGAAGACATTACTATCCCAAACATGCACCAAACTCTTGTACACTAATTTCATAAGAAATGTACGACTGAAATTAAAGCAGAGATTAACATCAACCCATTAATAATAGATGATTTTAATACTTTACTTTCTCTAATAAATGGATCATCTGGACAAATAGAAATGTTTTGTCTACATGTATGTCTATGTACCACTTGCACGTCTGATGCCCATGGAGGCCATGAGAAGGTATCTGCTGACCTGGGACTAGTTACAGGCAGTTGTGTGCCACTATTTGTGTGCTGAGAATTGAGCTCAGGTCCTCTGCAAGAGCAGCAAATGCTCTTAACTACTTAACTATCTTTCCAGCCACTCTTTTTGCTCTCTCTTCACAACTCCCTCTTCAATGTTTTCTCCTCCATTTCTCAACTTCAATAGTTTTACTTGTTTAATCTTTTCACTTCAAAGATATAAAGCTGTCTCCCTTCTGTTCATCATCAAAGCTAATGAACTTTCTATTGTCCTTGTCTTTGTTCCTTACTCCCTACTAAACCTTTAGCCTTTGGAACTCTGCAGTATTCTCTCATCTTCCCACTGAGAGCTTGGTGACTGACAGATTAAATGACATTTACCTGAAGACCATGTCCCTGCCCATCTGTCACTTCCCCAGGTCTCTGCTCCCTTGGTTTCTAAGAAGAGGTTGAATTTTAATTCTCCTTTTTGCTTTTTGAACTCTCTTTATCTCCTTAGTGGCCCTTCCTAAACTTCCCCTCCATCATAGCTTTCCCCCTTAAGTCATTTCTGTCTTGACTTTCTTTAAGGGTCTTCAAGCCTCTTCACTTAACTGCTATTGTCTATGGTATTTCCAAATCTCTCTCCCTCTTTCTCCCCCCGACTCACTCTCTCTCTCTCTCTCTCTCTCTCTCTCTCTCTCTCTCTCTCTCCCCTTTCCATCCATTTTTAAAAATGATTTTATTCACTTCTATTTTATATTCATTAGTATTTTGTTTCCAAGTAAGTCTGTGTGAAAGTTTCGGATCCCCTCGAACTTGAGTTACAGACAGTTGTGAGCTGCCATGTGAGTGCTGGGAATTGAACCCATGCCTTCTGGAAGAACAGTCAGTGCTCTTAACTGCTGGGCCATGTCCTAAGTCCCTGCAACCTATATTTGTAACATTTAACTCTCCAAAGTTTCAGACTTATTTCTGTTGGTCTGTTTGTTTGGTTGGTTTTATTGTTGATTTTAACATCAGAGCCTTTCTGTCTAAATGTCTCGTGTTATTTTGAGACACACTGTTGTATGTCAGGGCAGGTCTTGAACTCACAGTGACCTTTCTGCCTCATTCTGCCATGCTCTGGATTACAAATAGGAGCTGTCTCACCTTTTGTCTCTGGATTTTCGGTGTCATTTCAAATGGCTACTTCCACAGCTACTTTTAATCTTTGGAGTGTTCTCAACTCCTTTTTCTTAAACATTCAGGAATTTGTCATTTTCTCCTCTTCAGTGCTAGGATTATATGCATGCGGTGCTGCACCTAGTTAATGTGGTGCCGGGCATCAGACCTGGAGCCCCAAGCCGAGTCAGTAAACGCTCTTCCAGCTGGGTCCATTCCAACCCCATTTCCCTGTTCCTCGTAATCACGGTTCAGTTGCACATTCTTTCTTATATTCACTGAATGGTTTTCTGCATTATGTGTGATAATTCTAAGACACTCTATATATTATAGGAGAAATATTATAAATGAAGAAAGAAGCCATGTATAAAGCCAAAGTGTTATTCACTTGACTTTTAACAAAGATATAAGAAACCTACATTGGAGAAAAGATAGATTCTTTAACAAATGGTGCTAGAAAAACTGGACATCAACATGTAATAATATAAGACTGGATTTCTATCTCTCCTTCTGTATAAAAGGCAACTCCAAACAGATCAAAGTCCTTAATGAAAGATGACATTTTAAATCTGTTAGAGGGAACATAATGCAATGTCAGAGCCTGATATAAGCATCCACATGCACTTTCTGAATGGGACTCTAGTTGCTTAGGGAATGACATCAACAAATGATGAATGAGATCTTATGAAAGGAAATAGCCCTGCACCGCATAGGCAATAATTAATTTTGTGAAGAAAGAGCCTATAAAATGTAAGAAATTTTTTCCTAGTTCTATATCTCCTAGAGGATTAATATCTATGCTATATAAAGAACTTAGAATACTAAACAACAAGAAGTCCAAAAATACGATCAATATGTGGGCTAATAAAATGAACAATCCTCCACAAATGAAATACAAGTGACCAGTGAGCATGTGAGAAGATAATCAGTCTCACTAGCTACCAGAGAAATGCAAATTAAAACAGTATGGAAAGTTCATATAACCTAAGTCAGGGTAAAGAAAGAACTGACAGCAAATGCTGGTGAGAGTAGACTAAATGGAAGGTTTACACCCCTGATGGTGGCAGTGAGTGCTAATGAAGACACCACAGAAATTCCTCAATCAAACAAAACAAAAACAAAAAACAAAAAAACCCCCAAAAACTCCCCAAACCAAAATCAACTATGACAACAACAACCCCCCTGGAGAAAAAAATAAATCCACCCCCCAAAACAACCAACCAAACAAACAAATATAACAACAACAACAACAAAAAAAAAACATAATAATAGATCTACCATATGAACCAGCTAAACCACTCTGAGATATTTACCCAAAGGCCCTCCTGAATGAACACATATAGATACACTTATGTGACCATATTTATTGCAGCACTGTTCACAATAGCCAAGTTATGGGACCAACCCTGGTGCCAAACAACAGAAGAATGAAGAAGGAGAGTATGTGTCACAGTGGGATGTGTTTTAGTCCTAAAGAAGAAGAGGTTGATTTACTTGCAAGAAAAGTGATACAACTGGAGAGAAAAATATTGAGCCTGTTAAGTCAGTCTCAGAAAGACAAATGCACATGTTTCCTCTCATTTGTGGTTCCTAGATCTTATATAGATAGACTAAATAAAAAATGTATGCATGACATGAAATAGAAAGGAGACCAGAGAGTTAAGAGCACCGAGAGGAGTATGAGATATGTGTGAAGGGCGTAATATAGCTTAGTGCCAAGTACAGGGATGAGAGACGTGGGCAAAATTAAAAGGATCAGAAAAATCCACTAGGATGGGCAGCTTGTAAGCTAATGAGAGAAAGATTAGCATGGAACCATACACATCCTAAATATTTTCTTATAACATAAAAGTACAAAAAAATATACATTAATCTCACACTTTTGGCCCATTGGTGTCTTGTTGTTTTTGTTTTTGTTGTTTTGTTTTTGTGTGGTCCCTTTTACTTGAGTGTCTCAAGCGTGTGTATTTTCCTTTGTTTGGATTTCTTCTGTATGGGTGCTGGGGCAGGGGAGGGGGTTCAAGATAGCTCAGCAGGTAGACATTGGCTCAGCAGGTCCAGGCTCTTGCTATCAAGACTGAATGAAGATCTGAATTTAGTCCCCAAGATCCACACTGTGGAAGGGGAAAACTGATTCCTGACGATTGTTCTCTGACTTCATGTAGTAATGTACAGCGCTCTTACACATATATGTGTGCACACCCACAAAATAGAAATGTTAAATGCAATCATTTAAAAATATGAAGCGGGCACTTAAAACCTTTTCTAATGTATCTGAGGAAAAATTGTGTTATCCTAGCAATCATTTATAATTTTCTCACCCACACCTGTCCACGACATTAGCAAATGACCCCTTTCAAATAAAATAAAGTTTACTTTCTTCTGTCAATTTTATCTGTTTGTTTTACATATAAAATAGATGACATAATCGCTATAACAAAGGCATCTTATATAAAGCAAGTTTGGGAGCAAATGTAACTTATTCTTAGTAAATATATAGTAGAACTGCGATGCCACCCAAGCCACTCTGGTATTCTATTTCGAAAGGAATCTGTTAGTGACAAGATAAGCCATATGTGTGGTGCTGAGAACCAGGACTGGGAAAACAGTACCTAGTCTACAGGTTTGGATACCTGGGGATTATTTAACCATATGTGCTGTACTATCAGAATGACCTGGGAGAAATACCTTTGTTTCTGGGAAGCCTTAGAGAATACCTCAGACTGTAAAGATAACTGATTTCCTGGAACCTTCCATTGAAGGGGGAGGGGAATGTGGTTGGAACAATACTAGCCGCTCTCCAGCCATTTTCATCCTAGTTGCATGGCTACTGGTCAGCTGCCATTTAAAAAAAAAAAAAAAAAAAAAGCCACAGTATCTTTTCAACCTTTTATTTTTAGCAGAGACTTTAAAAAATTCATATGTGCCAGAAAAATTAAATGAAGGCATTTGAACATACCTGATTTTAATGTACCATTTCCGTAGCAACATCTGACTTACTGTTAAACTGTTCAGCAAAGTAGAGGCCAGTTTGCCCGAAAACTATTGTGTAATACACAACCTTAGCCACAGGAATTGCATTCTTGTATATGGTATTGTGATCTCAAGTCTTTCAACTTGCTCTGGGTACTGATGTCATAACTAACAAGAATCACCGTGGGGGAAGAAAAATAATTTATCTGGAATTATAAAGGAAATCTACTGTGCTAATCCATGGATTAACGTTAAAACAAAACAATACAAAACAAAATAACCCCATTCTTCTGACTTAAGAGTTCATCTCTGAAGTGATTTTACTAGGAATTTTTGAATGTATGCATACAGGCATCAAAGATATCCAGAATTCCTTAAATATGTTTTTTAAATATTTATCATTAAGCCTTAAACTAACTCAATACCATCCTGAGACAAGCTTCCCTTTCAGAATGATGGCTCATTTCTTCAGCGCATGGTTTTAGACCGCTGTGGTCTGTTGCATAATCAGAGGCTTGGATTTCATTGGCATTCAGAGTGCTACCTCTGAAAATTCTCTCAGGACTCTGAGGGCAGGCCTGGAAAAGCCTTCTCGGGCCTGTCCCTTGGACCTGTGTCAGTATGTTGTCACCAGGAGTATGGAAACATTTTACGATGCGGCTCTGAACTCTGGTGCACGGTTGACTTGTCTTTCTGTAGGGAAGACAGCCAGCATTACTGGGCAAGCAGAGGAAGTCAACAGGATCTCATTCATCAGCCTATCTTGGGCGGGTGTCTAGAGACAGCCTCTGCAGAGCAGCAAACCTTCCTCTCAGCCACACATGCCTGTCTTCCTAATTTTCCTCATTCTTAGATTGAAGTGTGAAATCCTGCCAGGATTTCTCCTGCTTTCCCTGTATCTTCTTCACAGTAGTCAGGAGAGGCAGGGTTAAAGATGTTTGCACTACACTTGGATGATAACTCGAGGCCACAGATCCAGGTCTGACCCTTCAACAATGGCAGGAAGAAGCTGCCCACAAAATAAGTTCAGGAAGAGTATTTGTTTCTGTCTTATACGATACAAATGACAGCAGCTTTGCTGAAGGTCTAGTTTAAATTAATGATAAAAATCTCGTGTAAATAATACAAGTTCCCGAAGCAGAATCTTCCACTTAGGGGTACCAACGGCCTTCATGTCAGACCTTCACTTCCAAACTGTTTTGGTTTAAGCGGGACATTAATTATGGAGTAAATTTAAATCCTCATCAACTAATAATCTAATTGCTTGATGTATATGTCGATGGTTTATTTTCTTGTTCTTCTAGTTGCCGTACATGTATAGAATTATTAGTAACTCTTTGGAACAGATTACTCTCAGAATGCTGTAACCATCTAAGTCAGCAGCTATTGAATGATAAGACATTTAAGGATCTTCACCATTATTTCAGCTAATGGTCTCATCGCCAGAAAAGCATTCTGTTTCATTGGCTTCCTTAAGAAGAGAATGAGACAGCGCTGTGTTTAAATCAGAGGGGCTGACATCAACTGGCAGCTGATTTTCTTGCCAGCATTGGTTGCTTAGTTCTTGTTTCTCATTCTCAGAGGGAGGAGGAGGAGGAGGAAGAGGCTGGGCATACTCTACACAACCTTGGAGAACAGACCTGGGACTGAGTCACATGCTAAGTCTACAGCTTGGCTGCATGCCATGGGTATATCCTGCTTCTTCCTTCTCTCTCCTCTTCAGAACCAAAGAGAACAAACCAGGGAGATTTGTGTTTCATTGACGCTGTGTGGCTTTGGCAGTGTAAGGTCTTCAGGGTACCCCACAGTGCTCTGACAACTGTGGAGTCTGTTGGGAAAGAAATCACCCAGGACAACTTGATTCTTTCCTCCATGTTGTCCCATTATAGGTTTGTCTTTCCTTTTTTTATCTTTTCTTTAGTCTTTAATGACAGTACAATACAATTGCTTTTGGAAATAAAACAGAAGAGAGCTCTATTGTATTTAATAAAATGATCCTAACACAATCGGTATTTTCTTTTTTAATCTACTGTCTTTCCAATGAACTTATGTTTGTATTATTTTTAAACAATGATATATTTTTTCATACATATCCATTGCTATATTTCTTAGCCAGTCTTCACATTTATTAAACAATAGGTGTGTAGTGGTTCATAAAACACTCAGTTCAATATTTAAGACTCCTGTTTAAAAAGTTTGAAGCATCTCTCATAAGTATATGGATGTATGTCTGAGTGCCTAAATATATATCTGTGTGAGGAAGTCTTAACTTTTTTATAAGTATAGCTAACACTACTTTGTCATAATTCTGTAATTTTGGGGGTAGTTATTGGATAATATGTGAATATCAGTTCACAATATTTGACTTTTATTCACATCACTTTTTTCTACTTTGTTTTTAATTTCTTTATTTTGTAAGGTGCATAGGTTTTTTACTTGAATGGATGGCTGTGGACCACTTTTGAGGCTAGTGACTTAAAAGGCCAGAGGTGGGTGTCAGATCCCCTGGAACTCGAGTTAGAGGGTCATGAGCTTCTATCTGAGTGCTGGGAATTGAACACTAGTACCCACTGGGTAATGCTCTGAGACATCTTTATAGCCTCTCTTCTGGTTTTGTTTGTTTGTTTTTTGAGTGTCCCACATGACACTAGACACCCAAACACCAACACACCGGGCCTATGGGCATGAACACTTCATAGCTCTTACCACCCATGCCAATTTGCTTACTATAAAATAGGGAGTGCCAATCTATATACAGAATTATGAGGGGAGATTCCTGTCTCTTCTCAGTGCAGGTCATATTCACTGACTCAACACCACGGTGCAGGTTAAGAAAGAACTGGACGAAAAGCAAGAGTTTGTTCCGTGTTCTTTAAAGAGATGAGGATCAGCTGCAGTAAGCAACTTGAGGGGATTATTTGGAGAGAACATTGACACCTTTCTCCGCCGAGGCAGAATGGATGACAAACTGTGCCTAGATATTACACCATTTCCTCTCTCAGTCTTTATTCTGCTTCCATTGCTTATTCATATTTTATAGGGTGCATTATTTTATTCATAAAGATATTTTGATAAAGGCATATTTTTATAGAAAAGTTACTCAAGTGTGGAAGCATGTGTCAGACTCCAATTCGACTGATTATATCATTCTCCGCTCAAAAACCTCAGCAGACTCCATTACCTCCTAAATCAACTGAATTCTGTCTTCTGACATTTCAAGCCCTTCCTTCCCTGGCTCCAAACTTCCTTTTCAGCTTTATCTTTCTCTGCAAGCTGCCTGTACAGCAGCCAAGCAACAACACTTGCCGTTCTCTAAATAACACCCACTGTTCTTACCCAGTCTTTCTCTTCTTCCCGGTTAGGGCTTTGCTTTGTGAAAATCTCACTTGTATTGCAAGGTGTTTACAGGCCTACACACCCAGGAGGCCAATGTTTTACTCTCCTCTCAACATTCATGCTCTCTAACTGATAATACTTAGGAACCCATCAACTCAAATCAGGTTGTAATTTAAAAGAGAAGTTACATTGGTTTACTCTTTGTGCCTGTATGTATGATTGTGTGTGTGTGTGTGTGTGTGTGTGTGTGTGTGTGTGTGTGTGCACATGTGTACATACATGCCACAGTGCATGTGTACAGGTCAGCTGGTTCTCTTCTTCCACCACATGGGTCCTGGGAAGGGAGCTTGGTGGCAATTACCTTCAACCACTGACCCATCTTACTGGCAGGGAAACCCTTTTGGGGGGACAGGGTTTTGTTATCATGATCATTGTCGTCATCGTTGTTGTAATCATCATCATCATCATCATAAGCAGCAGCAGCAGCAGCAGCAGCCTGTGTTAGAAGAGAAAAGGTTGATTTTAGCTTACATTTCCATGTTGTATTCCATTACAGCAGGGAGGTCAAGGTGGCAGGAACACAAAGCCACTAGTCACATCCACAGTCAAGAACAGAGAGAAAATGGTTGCATGTATACTTCGTGTCCAGCTAACTTTCTCTACTTACAAACCCCAAGGGAATGGTGCTGCCCACCCATCTTTTAGACTGTTTCTTTCCACATCAATTAAGACAATCAGGAAAATCTCCCCATAGACTTGTCCATAAGCCAACCCCAGCTAGATGAGCCTTATCAAATTGACAGTGGAAAGGGAACATCAGAGCTCGACAGTATGAGGAACAGAGAGCCTTGAGGACAAACCTTGACTGGTCCATCAGGAAACAATAGACACATAATACTCCATGGACTTCTCTTCTGATGGTTGAGAAAGAGGTCCAAAACCATTAATCACTTTATAATTATACGTTTAGGTCAAAATATAGGAGCCATTTATTTCCTTTTTATTGAAAATAGATTTTTTTCTTACAATATATTCTGATTATGATTCTCCCTTCCCTCTACTCCTAGTTCCTCCCCCCAATCCTCCCAGTTCCTCCTCCCAGTTCCTCTTCACTACCCTTCCCAGTTCCTCCTTGCCTCAAATTCTATTTGGTTCCACACCCATTCTGTATCTCTCTAGAAAACAAACAGGCATCCAAGGAATGGTAGTAAAATAAAGTAAGATAAGATAAAAAAAAAAAACATCAAATTAGTAAATTAGTATAAGACAAAACAACCAAACGAGAGAGACAAAGAAAACTTTCAATATTGTTTGTCCCATACCTAGCAATTCATCTTCTGTTGAGTAGCTTTTTTATAAATATTTAACTAAAGGACATAGTTTGAACCCAAGAGACCCTGATTGGTTTCATCATTTACTCTTTGGTAGTTCAGAATGCAGAAATAAAATCCTAAGCAAACATGAGAGGCCTGTACTTGGGTGAGCGCTGATGTAGACTTTGGGGCCTTCAAGGGCCCAAAGAGACAATCAAGACAGAAAATTCCGTGGCAAGGCAAGGACTATTGATCTAGGCTACTACAGTCAGTGCTTGTGGGGACACTGGCCTTAACGCAATAAAGTGTGGCTAGAACTAGTCTCAGTTACTGACCATGCCTGGCTTCTGGGATGCTCAGATTCAGTTCTTGACAGATTCCCAGGTCTCCATCAGCACAGGCCTTTGCTGTCCCCCGTGCTGTGACTTTGCCATTATGCAAACTTAGTTCTTGCTGATTTTTTTTCTGACACTCAACTTTAAGTCTTTCATCAAGGAGAATCTGATAGGGACAATCAGTTCCAACCTATGATGGCTCTCCAGCCAGTATACTCCACTTGCTCATAGCCTCGCATAAAGTGGGCAGGGTCTGGTTCCCACCGGAGCCCAGCTGTGGACCAGCTGTGTTGGTAGGGATGGCTGGGAAAATGGAACATTTTGGCTATTTCTTTCTTTCCTTTTTTTTTTTTTTTTTTTTTTTTTAAATTTCATAAGAACCTTTACATATGACTGACACTTAGGATATTGTATCTCTGAGACAGATTTATGATGGCAATATTAAATTAACTTCTAATTGCATGGAGCTGGTAATTCATGTTATATATAAACTCTATTAACCTAAATTTTTTATCAGTCAGAATGTTATCCAATTGTGATAGGTGTTAATGACAGCCTATTTGGTAAGTGCTAATTTTATAAAGCACCCAGTGTCCTTCCATCCTCTCAAGAACTTCCTTAGAGACTTTATCTTATCTTAGAGTTAAGGAAAGAAGTCTCAGGAAAGTTGACTGACTCACAGAAAGTCACTGCGTGTGTCAAAGATCTTGGCTGTGACCCAGAACAAGTTAAGTCTCAAAGTCAAACATGGACGACGAGGAGTTTGAATTATTTAGCATTCATTTGTTTTCTCTAAATAGAAAACACTTCAGGTTTTATGTAGGTTTTAACTTTGGATCTGGGAGGGTGTTTGGATATTTTACCAGTGAACTTGAGAGTATCGAGGCTGATGGTGTGGGGCCTGAACGTCAGATCTGTCAATGTTCTTGCTTATTCCATTGTGAAGGGCTCCCTCCCCGACTCTACATATGTCTATGACCAAATATTAGGAGATGACACAGAAGACCTCATGAGTAATAGCGTGCAGGAAGATGACAGGGCTCTCTGCTGAAGGGCTTTCAGGAGGGAACTGACAGGCAAACAACCTTCCTTCGGTTTTAAATAGCTTTCGTGAGAACAGCGGGCCTTCCAAGCTCACTGTAGCCTCTAGAAGCTTATGCAAAACACCCCGAACATAGGAACTTACATTTGTGAAACTTAACACTTTTACTGAGTAAGAAACTAAAACATTATCTCTCTGTCACATTGTCTCTCTCTCTGCTGTCTCTGTCTCTCTCCCTCTTTCTCTCCTAGTTGAACTGAGCTTGCAATTGTGTATCTAGTTTCTAACTCTGTTGGAATTTTAAAGTCCAATATCACCCCCACCCCCACCCCAACCCCCACGCCCACATGAGGCTGCGCCATTCCTTTTATCTGGAATTCCAGATTTCTCTCTTTTCCCGGGATTCACAAAGTAGCACAATCAGCCAGTTTCTATTGAAGATGTTTTCATTCTTTTCTCAGGCTCTTGTGAGTGTATCTAACACCGAATGATTAAAAGCTGTGTGTTCGGTTGGAACTGCTATAGTGTTTAAACAAGGAAGTCTGTGTTTGTTTAAGAGAATGGGGAAATGGTTATCTTGACAGATTAGACTGAAAAAACAGGAACAGGACAGCCGCAATCTAGCACAGATGTCCACATTTGCCACTTGGCCGGCTTTTGGAGGTATTCTAAACAAAACGTGCTTGTGTGCCTTTGCCTCTACTCTGTCTGACACCTGACTGAGGAATGGGATTGAGAGCCACAGCCACGGCCCACATGCCTCTGAGGACAAGTGCTCCCAGGTCGGACCTGTCTCAGAATCTGTTGAACTATGTCATAATTAAACTAATGGAGCACAAGAGGAATTTCTCCAACTGCCCCAAAGACCCCATTCAGATGTAATTTCCTCTCACATTTCACGCAGGTCCCCTGGCTTCACTGCACAGTTGAGGTGAAGTCGAGCAGGATAGGCCACATTCATCAATTCTGTGAAACGCAGTCTTAAAATCTGTGCAAAACTGAAGTGATGGTTGTGGCTTAGTGGATCTAGTTCTGAGTGAGCATTCAGGAAGCCTTCAAGCTCTGACTCCCTGATTGCTACTTAGTATTATTGCCCAACCCTGGAGAAACCACTCTAGGATACTGAAGCTGTTGTCAATGGCAGTGTCCCAACACCCTGCCTTTATGGAGGACATGCTTTGTACCAGGAGGTATTTATCGGTTTGGCCTCGAAAGAAGCCCTGTAGGTGGGTACAATTTTGACTACCACAGGTAGCTAGGTGATCCATCTATTTGACATCATTTTTAATTAATTTCCTCTTATTTATGTATGTATAAATGTAGGCCACCTGAGTGCAGTTCCCTACAGAGACTAGACATCAGATTTGCTGGATGGTAGACAGTTCTGAGCATGGGTGCTGGGAGCTGAACCCAGGTCCTCTGAAAAAATAATACCCACTCTTACCACAGAGCCATCTCCATATCACCTATTCATATTCATAAACCATCATCTCGGTCAACAAGGAACTTCAAGGTAGTTTCCAGTTATGAAATGTGAACCTATTAGCTTCATTCCATATGTGTCCACAAACAAAGAAAGAACAACAGCTATTTATACTTGGCTGTAGTTGTGGCTACGCACAGATGTTTCTGTTGCCTGTTTGCACATTCGTTGTGAATATTAATATACTATTATTTTATTGTTGAATTCGGTAAGAGGTGTTTTCTTCTTCACATTCTGAGAGCCTGAAATTCTGGCATGTGTGATATATATATATATATCTCCCAGGAGTCCTTCTTACATCATCGGAAACTGACAGTTTCTCTCTCTTTTGCATTGATTGCTGTTAACTTGTACTTTGTTTTACAATGTATGTGATATTGAAGAGTAATACTGCTGAATTTAGAAATTAGTCTTTGCTGCAAGTGTTGGTGCCTGCCTTTAATGCCAGCACTTGGGAGGCAGAGAACCTATGAGTTCCAGGCCATCTTGGGCTACATAGCAAGTTTCAGGTCAGCCATGGCTATGTAGAGTGAGGCTATCGCAAAGAAAACAACAACAGCAACAGCAACAACAACAACAAATTATTCTAATGCAATTTGTTGCTAACAAAGAAAGGTTTGCACTGTCATATTTTGAAGAAAGAACATAAAAGAGCTAAACCTTTCTTCCTAACCTATTAGCATCTGGTACGAATGTTTTTCTTAAAAGTTCAGGAATGTACATTTTTTGTTGTAAATACAAGACGCAGAATGTCAGCGTCGCTGGTGACATCTGCCTTCCCCTGCTGCTTTCCTGGTGTTGCTGAGGTTGGTTTCCCAGATCTTTGGAAAACGCTACAGGAATGTGTTCAATGGATGCTATTCTCTCCTTTATTGAAACTCAATTGGTTCCCCACTAATATGAAGTAAGAATAATTACAACTTTGATTTTTTTTTTTGCATATTCGTTACATAAAATACATCTTGTGTTGTCATTGGAGTGGTTTCTGGCAGAGACTCAGCTCCTCTATTCTTGACATCCCTCTGCGACCAGCAGCCTAGATGGCTCCAACCCTCTTTTACTTCTTTGGAGCTGACCCAGCCCCTGGCTCCGATTCTCAGGACATTCACACAGCTTCCCAGGTTACATCTGCTGTTTTTCTCCCCTACCAATTCAACTTAGAATACATGCCTCAGAATTCTAATCTTAGCCACCAATCTTTCCTGGCCTTTATCTGATGATAACAGGACTCAAAGCCTATTTTGTTTACCACAAAAATAACAGCCTGCTTCTTCCCAAATAGGATCTATTGTTCCTTCTTATCTCTTTCGGAACGTATAAATTGAAAGATCGCGGTCACTTATTTTCCCTTTGCTGATAGAGTGCCAGGCAACTGATATTAATAGATAACAAAGGAATGTCTGCATAATTATTTTCTTGTACACATTCTTGGCAATACTTCATGTAATTTCCCTGGTTGCATGTCCCTAGGAATACCTAAAGCAAGGAATTTAGATTAATTTCTGCTAACATTTAGGATTGCCAAATCGGGGCTGTGATCTCTATTTTATATGTAGTTCAAAGATAAATAGGAATAGCGAGTCTGGGTATGCCGAGTCAGGGATGGGCAAGCCAGGTCTATGAGGGCTAAACTTACGTTTTAAGTTTGTTACTGTGCTTAAGATATCAATAAAAATAAAAATCCTTCTAACCTGTAAGCCCCACTTGCCCAAGGACAAATAACTTCCTGGAATACTGGGAGCTGTTGTTTATGTAAGAGAACAAGCCATGAGATTTCGCAGCTGTAAACAAGTTCAGCTGTTCCATTTGTACAGGATGTATTCTTGATCACATGTATGTAGGCGGTACCTAGGCAGGAAATACGTCACAAGGTATTCTTTCCCCTGATAGGAAGAAGGCAGGAAGTACGTAACCTTGTGAGGTTTGCCTTTATAAATCCTTGAACAACGCAGTTCAGGGCCGTATCCTGAGCATGAGTTTCAAGAATGGTCTTCGCTAGTATCCCTGGACCTGACCAGTACTCAGTAAAGACTATTATTTATTAAAATTCATCATAGTCAGGTTGGTGAATCTTTGACCGACCCCAGACCTATATATAACATTCTAAGCTTCTAGATGCTGTTGCATCTCAGATGGGCTCCCATAACCTGTCACTTCCACAGCTGAGCATGTTACTTGGGGGAAATTAGGGTGGAGTTTATCAAAGAAGGGGTCACAGGAGGATAATCTGTAAGGCATGGATATAAGGCTTCACTTGAATTGGGAGGTGATCTGTGGGGAGTGGATGTGCTATGAAATTTGGGTCGGAATCTCAACCTCTCTGTGCAAAGCTCCTCTCTTGCTTCCCACTTCTCCTTTAATGCCAGCCTGCACACTCTCGGTCTCTGGCCCACAGGACTCACATAATTCATGGCACGATTTATGACAGTCATGAGGGAAAAAGCTTCCAGCCTAATTCCAGACTGATTTCTATATGTTCCCTGATGGGAGCAAGTTGTATCTTTAGCAATAGGGTTCTATCCTCCTGTTCTGGTGGACAGTCAGTATCTATGGCAATTTCTGCATTATTTTTGAAGTTTCAGGGATCTCCCTAACTAACAACCCATGGGAAAGTAGCTCACTCCTGGTCTGGGATTTTTATTTAATAACTTATGACGTCTGGGAACAGCTTCACAGACTTACTAACTGTACTTACTTTTAAACTTTTTTTTTTTAAAAAATAACTTACCAATTTTCCTGATGGCTTTTTGATATATCCTTACTTTTCTTGACCTTCCCCTGCTTTCTCTAATAACCTTGGCTCTCCTCTCTACTTAACCCTTCCCACCCCCAAATGTGTGATATGAAAATGAAAGAGAGAAACATGTTTTTATCATTGTCTGCAACAGATAGCAGTATGAATTCAAAGGTCAACAGGGTTTATTGTCTGCCTATCATGTCTGTTATTTTATGAAGTATTATCAGAAATACAATTTAAACAGAATAACCTCAAATAAGATTAGAAGATACACATTGTACATATGCCCATATATATGCAGGTACAAAAACACACACATATGGAAAAGGAAGCCAGAACATAGGATGTTTTGAATAGGGTAAAATCCCGAATTCTTATCTAAATGTGGTTTTGAAAATTATGGTCATTTTTAGCCAAATGCAGTTAAATTAGTTTGGGTTGTCATACGAAAGGCCAAACAGATGTACATTCTCAGTCTGTGTAAGAGTAAACACTGGAGGACAGCCTTTCATTCTCATGAAACAGAGAAGGATGTGTAGCTTGTGTTCAGTGCGGGACCGTGAGACACAGACACATTTTAGTATTTGATTCTCATAAACAGGGCGTTAGAAGCTGTCTTAGTGTTACTAGTACCATGCTGAAACACCATGACCACAGAAACTTGTCCGAGAAGGAAAGGGTTTATTCAGCTTAGGCTTCTACCTCACAGTTCATCCTCAAAGGAAATGAGGACAGGAACTCAAGCAGGGCAGAGACCTGGAGACAGGAGCTGATGCAGAGGCCCTGGAGGGGTGCTACCTACTGGCTTGCTCAGCCTGCTTTCTTACAGAACTCAGGACCACCACCCCAGGGATGGCACCACCTACAATAGGTTGGGCTCTCCCCCACCAATCACCAACTAAGAAAACGCCTCACAGCTGAACTTTATGGAAGCGTTTTCTCAATTGAGGTTCCTTTCTTTCAGATGAGTACAGCTTGTGTCAAGCTGACAGAAAACTATCTAGTCTAGAGGCCATTCTACAAATAATAAAACCAAGATTGATAATTCTTCGGAAATGTTTATAGTTGGGGTTTAGGAGAGCAAAAGACAGAATCCAGGAAGAGGGAGAGGACAAATAAGGAGGATGCCAGGAGTCTAATGAAGAGAGTATTTCACACAGGCATTTTTTTCTCATGTTTGGTAATTTCACTCATAGACAGTGTTATTAATTCCCCATCCCCCACCCAAAGATATTTTTGGATGTCAGATATTATAGTCTCTAAAATACAGTGAGGCAGGGCCCCATGAGTTGAACTCTATCTTTGACAGTAGAACAGCACCAACTTTGGTGACGTGACCAGCGCTTCGCTTTCTCCTCACTGAGAATGAGCCTTTCACGACTCTGGACGTGTGAGTGGAGCAGCATGGCACAGCACAGCTCAAGTTGCTCCTCGCCCAACTCAACTTGTTTTTACGAAGCTGCTGACCAGGCTGAACCATGACATTCATTCCCATGGTACATCATGGCCTTCCACCTGGAAGAAAAAAAATCTCCAAATGGAAATCCAAACAGTGGACTGTAAAAGATGGCTGGTTGGCTTAATCCTCCAGAAAGAAGGGATGAAGCGGGGAATGTGGCCTTTCTTCTCATCCATCTTAAAGAGTGCTCTCCCTTCCGGTTTGGGAGGCAAGCTGTACCTGTAGGCATTGCAATTACAACTGAAGCTGTGCAGGTCATGCAGGAGACATAAGACGCAAGCCAAGTGCTCTTCTTCCTAACCTGAAGTGTGGGCAGCAGGCAGCTTCTCTGTGTGGCTGTTCATCGCCTGCCTTAGAAAACTGGGAAACTTGCTTAACTTCATCCACCGGGAACCTTCTATTCAGATCTGCTTCCTCTCCGCCTACTTAGTACCTCTTGATTTCCCTGTTGTACTGAGAATTTGAAACTGGCCTAAAACTGCCCTTTAGGACAGGTGAGTGTCATGCATGTGTGTGTCTCGTAGCTGAGTCTTGGCCATGGCTTTAAAATGGAATGGTTGTCCTTTACTCACAATCCCCAACTCTGGTTTTCTCCTTATTTATTCCTGTCTTCTCTGCTGTCCTCCATGTATTAGCCCTTGGGGAGCACTTCTTTCCTCAGCAACTGCCTACCATTATACTGTATTTCAGCAAATGTTGCTTGTTGCTCATTCAGAATCAATTCTCAAGGTTAGAATGATCGCCCTTCTCAGGTCTGGGAGAGGAAGGAGTCAAAAATCTAAAGTTCATTCACATATTCAATGAACATTTTGCATGTGTTTAATACTGCGTGAAGACAGACCTGTAAAAACACACACATTTGGTGCCCTTAGAAATCTGAAGTTCTGCCCGGGGAAAGGCAAGCAAAGAAACTAACAGTCACTTGAGGTTATAATAAGAATCACCATGAGCTCGAGAGAGAGCTCACCAGCGCGGAATAAGAACATGTCTTTCTTCCACAGGACTGGAGTTCATGTCCCAGCACTCAGGTCTCATATCTACCTGTAACACACATTTCAGAAAATCCAGTGCTCTCTTCTTTCTGTCCCCTTCAGGAACCAACACGGACGCACACACAAACAAATAAATAAAATAAAGCTAAAAAAAAACCCAAACTATGATAGACATAGGTAAAGGTTTCTTATAGAGGTAAGTGGTGTGGTGAGGATAATTGTTTACAATTGTTTACTGTGGTTTCATTTGCTTTTCTAAGGAAGGAGGGTAATGACTGTTCCACATCCTGGCAGTTTGGAGGAAGAAGGAAGGAGGAATGAGGAAGAAGCTACAGGAAGCGTGACCTGAATGGTAAAGTAAGGTCACGATAAGGACGCAGTTCTGGCCTCCCTGCCCCTTCTGATGCTTATCTGGGGGCTGTGGGAAGGCTGTGACTCACTGGCCACCTCTAGCCATCAGAAGTGAGCCCGGAGGGAACGCACGTAGTGCAGCTCATACACACACAGAGAAAAGTCCTGAAGTCTGTCTCTACAGAGTCCTTCCATCTAACGCAGATCCTAATTCTGGAAGAGGCGATCTGGGGCCAGGAAAGACGGCTCACTTGCTAAGCGACTTGCTGCACACACATGTGTAGTCAACTTCAGTCACCTGTGTTCACACTAGAAGCTGGGTCTCATTACTCTAGTGCTAAGGAGGGGCTCACTGGTCAGCCAGGGTAGCTGACCTAAGCTTCAAGGAAGGTGAGAAATTCCACCTTATGCAAAATAGGGTGAAGGGGGCAATTGAGGAAGTCAGGGGACATTGGCCTCTGGCCTCTAAAGGTGATCTCTACAAACTCATTCACCATATTTTGAATGCATACCATTATGAGTAACTGCTTTTTCAGGTCAGGCCTCTCTTTCTTCTAATACTCGGCCTCCTACTTACATTGATATGCAGCTAGAGGTAGAACTTAGCTTGACCCCAGTGTAAGGACATTACAGTGGCACCATGACTCCGTGTGTAGGGTTGTGTGATTACGTGTGATTATGGCATTCGTAGGCAAATGTGCTTTACTAAAGGAAGGGCTAGCCCTCCTTTTTTTTGTACAGCTGCAACAATGAAAAGATAGCATCTCTCCAGGTCTTAGCTCTTCAGGCTGTGTGAGAGGTGTTATTCCGGTTCTGACTGGTCATTGCTGAAGCAGGCACTCACCGTATCTAGCCCTGAGAGGTTGGATCTTAAATGTCCTTCAAAGTGACTGTGTTGGAAGTGAGAGCCTTTGGTATTTATGGCGGTGCGGGGGAGGTAGGAGCAGTGGTAGGAAGTTACCACATTAGAGGTATGCGTGGACGTGGGGACCTGGGTCCTTCCGCTTCCTCTATTTTGCTTCCTGGCTGCCATGAACTGAGGGGCCATTGCTTCATCACACACCTTTGTCAGGACGTGTGGTGCTGCCATAGGCCCACAGCCGCAGAGATACACATCCACAAACTGAAATACAGAACCAAACAATAACCTTCCTCCTATGCCTCCTTCCTTTTCATCCCTCCTGATATCTCCTCCCTCGTCCTCTTCTTCTGAGCTTAATTCACTTTAATTTTAGACAATGGGAATGATGTGTTTTGTTTTCCTCACACACTGCATAGGGGACTGGAGGTAAATCGTAGTGGTTAGAGTGCTTTCTGTGCAAACATTAGAATCTTCAGTGGGATCCCAGTGTCCTCAAAAGCCATGATTTTATTTTGGAGGTGGAAACAGTAATAGGACAGGGACTTGCTGGCTACCAGCCTATTTGCAGCTTCAATGATAGATCTTTGTATCAAACAAAGTAGGACTGACCTGGGCATTTGAGTGCACAGGTACTCACCAGTGTACATACACACCACACTCACACTCCTACACAAATACTCACATAAAAACAAAGAACAACAAGGAGGCCTCTGCTCCAAATAAAATAAATTTAAAGTCAAAATAAAGGAGCTCTCGGGGACATCGGTACCACTTATGTTATATGGATGTTATGTGAATGACAAGCAGCAACCAGTTACGGTGACAGGTGACAGATGCGAAGTAATTGCTTAGTTTGTTAACATGCTTCCACTTCTCAGCCATCCTCAAAGAAAATCATACTTTGCGTCGCACAATCATCGCAGTCGTCTAGAGCAGAGATCAGGCCATCTGGATTCAGTCTCCCTGGTTGGTACTGAAATCAACAAGAATGTGCTTGTTTTGTACTGCAGCCCCATCACGAAGGACTTTACTCTTTCTGGCCTGGGTTTGTTGCACTTCCTTTGAGTGATTTAACGAAGTCACCGATGTACTTTCTTTAGGTCGCTTTAGCGAGACTGGTTTTCTGTAAGCGACGACTCCCAGCAGTGTGCACATGGGGGCTTACTGTACATTTGGTCCTGTCACCTTTGACCTTCTAGAAGCATTTCCACCAGTCACTGAGTCATGCTCTGTCTGGATGACTGACTCACCCTCCACCTCCAGGCACAGCCAGTCTGGGATCTGGATCTTGGAGATGCGGAAACAGCTCATTGAGATGGTGCTGCAGCTGAGGCCTGGGGGGGATAATCATGAGAGCAGCTGTAAGGACCCAGCCTTAGTGCTGGCCTGGTTGCTTAGAGCAAGCCTAGGCAGCTGGAACTGCACTCAAAAGTCAGAGGTAGAAGGAAAAGAAGGACCCTTTCTTGTTTGTGATTATCCGAGTTATTTTCTCTCAGCAACAGAAAACTGATAAGCATACCAACCGTAGAGCTTTATTTTATCCGTGCTTCTAACGTTTGACCTGTTTCATTAGAAATGTCATTTCCCTGCTTATAACCAGTGTGACTTGGAATGTCTGAGGACTTGTGTTTGAGAAAATGTATGTCTGTTCTTCCTGATTCTTTTGTTGCAGAAACTAGCTTATAAAGTATATTGTCGTGGCTTTATATATGAAAAAAATATAAAATTTGCAGAATGGGATCTTTAATTTACAGTAAGTTTTCTTTATAATAAAGTTTAAAATAAAACTGAGAAGGAATTGAAAGCACTTTTTCAGCAGAGCATTTTTTTTTTTTTTAATTTACACCTTGAGATTTTGGTTTTGTGTGATTTCAATATTTAAGGTTTGCTATTTGTATATTTTGAAATTAAGGCCCATGTTTTCTTGATTCTTATAGAACCTAAAGGTAGAATAGCTTTTGGGGAGATGCTAGAGCAGAATCAGGGCGCCTCATGCTAAAAGTAGATTTCATAGCCAAAGCTGAGACTCACTGGGACCTGTAATAAAGACCTCAGAGGGGCCTAGAATGCCAGGGTTGTCTAATAGGGGCCAAGTGGCCAGTGCCACCAACTGTACATGAATGCCACTGGAGACAGGTAGCACTCAAACGGTAAGATTCTTTTACTCTAGGGGCAAGAGAGTCCCCAAGCTGTAATAAACTGGCCTTTTCTTCCTTCTTTGCACTTTCCACCAGCGGCGTGCTCCACAGAGAAGGGGAGCAAAGTTATCTGAATTTGCACTTTCAGCCGATCTCAAAGAATCAGTATTGTTTACAGGATCAAATCCAAGGTTTTACCTGACCTGTAAAAAGGGATACATCAGTCAAAGACACAGGATAAAATTCCTGTTATTCTCTACCTAACAAATTGTGATATTCACACAGACACAGACACACACACAGACACACACACACACACACACACACACACACACACACACACACACACACACACACACGGAGTTCTTACTTAGAGTTGTTTATGCCAAAGTTCTCCTATTGTCAGACTCCTCAAGGCTAACCTAAGGAAAGGGATAGTTAAGGATCCTGAAAGGCAATCTCATGGATTATACATAAAGCCCAGAAAAGAAGAGTTGGGCTTCAGGAGAGCAAAATGGAAAATACAGGGTCCAAATTCACACTCACCACTTTTCTGTGGGCTCAGGTTCTCCCTCACGCCCAGTTCACTTTCCTTATGAAGCTTATCAGACTCAAAGCTGTCATGGCTACTCATTCAAAGTCTTCTATCGGTTATCAACCTCTGTTCTTTTCTTTTTTCAAAATTCAAATTATGTAACCTCAGTAAAAACAGATAATAGAATCAAAGGTAACATGTGAAGCTGTACGACTTCTAGAGCAAATAATTAAAGACAATTCTTAGACATGACACCACAAACACAGCATTTATAAAGAAAGTGATGAATTGGGCTTCATAAATATACTATTAAGAATACACTTCAAAATACACTATTAAGAAAATGAAAATACAAAACACACACTAAAATATCTGTACCATATATACCTAGAAAAAGGTCAAAGGATAACATCTGGTCATGGTCCTTGTCTTTCACCTTATTTGAGACAAGGTCTCTTGTGTTATACCAGGTTAGCTGACCAATTAACTTCCCCTGGCCCACTTCTCATCTCACCATAGAAGCACTGGTCTTGGACATGTGTGTTACTGTGGTCAACTTTATGTGCTGCCTGGGGCTTTGAACTCAGATCCTCACCCTTCTGTGGCAAGCCCTTTTAGCCATCTCCCTCTCCCCCTACTCTGGGTTTTGTCTTGAGTAGTAACAGTGGGTCAGAAGGCCAGACAGTTTACAAAAAGAAAGCCTTGTCCATAAGGTCATTTTATACCACAACATAATTGAATATTACTTGATAATAATTTCCCCAGATGACTAAAATTATTTGTTTGTATGCACTGAAAATATTCTACCATTGATGTGTTCACAAAGTTTCACAAAATTGGAGGATAGCTACTGCCATGGTTTGAATATGCTTGGCCCAGGAAGTGGCACTACTAGGAGGTGAGGCCTTGTTGGAGTAGGTGTGTCACTGTGGGTGTGGCCTTAACACCTTCATCCTAGCTGCCTGGAAGTCAGTATTCTGCTAGCAGCTTTCATATGAAGATGTAGAACTCTCAACTCCTCCTGTACCATGACTGCCTGAATGCTGCCATGCTCCCTCCTTGATGGTAATGGATTGAACCTCTGAACCTGTAAGCCAGCCCCAATTAAAAGAGTTGCCTTGGTCATGGTGCCTGTTCCCAGAAGAAAACCCTAACTAAAACAGCTACATAAGGGAGGCAGGCCAAACATCAGGTAGCCTCGGTGCTATCAGAACTGAGACCATATAGAGAAGCTATTTTGATTATAACCCTGGGACAAATAATCTAGGGGGCATGCAAATAGAGTAAGGCTCCGAGCCCAACATACCAAGGGCTTTCTTGTCAAGGAGCACAGTTGATGCACAGGACAAAGACAGAGTCAGTCCTAGTTTCTGTCTAATGTTTTCCACAGTCCCATTCAAAGGCTAATAAAGTTACATACTTTCAACAACGTAAAAATGCTCTTCTGAAAAGAATACATATTTGAAGAATCAGAATCTATACACCTCTGTTGAAATGTATAAACACGTCTCAGATGTGATTTGCAATAGCATTCTTGATTTTCTTATAACCAAGTGTTTCTGTGCGATTGCTGAGATCTTCAGGGCACTTCAGAAATCAGCCTTGCTATCCTACGCAAGCATCACAGCACAGCAATTAAGCTGAGAGCTGCTAGCTGCTACTTAGAGATAGTGAGGCTCTTTTTCCATCATGTGAGAGGTGGTCCAGGCTTTTGTTTATCACGTTCAAATGGGTGAATTGATATGTTTCATCAGCAAGCAAGGCTGTCATGCTCCCTGCTGCCCTTCCTGAGTGAGGAGCAACATAACTGATGGTATTAGACTTTAATCTCTCTAGAAATGTTGTTTCTAAGCTAAGACTGACGCCAGAGGTTCAAATCCTCTGGCTCAAATACACTGTGTGTGTGTGTGTGTGTGTGTGTGTGTGTGTGTGTGTGTGTGTGTGTGTCTGTGTGTGTGTGTGTGTGTGTGTGTCTGTGTGTGTCTGTGTGTGTGTGTGTCTGCGTGTGTGTCTGTGTGTGTGTGTCTGTGTGTGTGTGTGTGTGTGTCTGTGTGTGTGTCTGTGTGTGTCTGTGTGTGTGTCTGTGTGTGTGTGTCTGTGTGTGTGTGTGTGTGTGTCTGTGTGTGTGTGTCTGTGTGTGTGTGTGTGTGTGTGTCTGTGTGTGTGTCTGTGTGTGTGTCTGTGTGTGTGTCTGTGTGTGTGTCTGTGTGTGTGTCTGTGTGTGTGTCTGTGTGTGTGTGTCTGTGTGTGTGTCTGTGTGTGTGTGTCTGTGTGTGTGTCTGTGTGTGTGTCTGTGTGTGTGTGTCTGTGTGTGTGTCTGTGTGGTGGCAATTGGGAAGGGTGTGTGTGGGAAGTTGAGGAAGAGGCTAATCTCTTTCTCTGGGTCTCTCTGCCTGGTGAATATTAGAACTCCCTGGTACTTCTGGTGAGCAACTGCCGCAATCATCCTGCAGAGGAAAATAAGGAGATTGGAGAAACCCGCTCTCATCAGGCTTCGCAGAACATAAATGGATCAGTGGAAGATGAAGGGCCAATTTAGGAAAATAAAACAGATTCTTGAGGTGATTCAGGAGAAAGAAAACACTGTGATTGTTTGTAAATGAAGGCTAATGATATCTTTTCACAAGTTGTGATTTTGTAGTGTGCATGTTGGGATGAATTATATAGCAAGGCTCTATTATAATTTGTGACCTATATAGAAAAGCATCAAAGTGAAGTAGTTATCTGTACTTCGCTGTCAACTAAAGGTTTGTTCCACATCAGAGATCCCCCACTAGTCTGTCTGTCTGTAATAGTTCCTCTGAAGATTACAATTACATTGACCAACTACAAAATGATTAAATAGAAAGAAATGGCTACTTCAGTTACTTACAAATGCCTATAGGGGTTGACAGGGTAGGTTTAAAATTTTTAAATTGAGATTAATTTCCATTAAAAATTCTTGATAAGAGTTTTCCTATCTCATGTCAAAAGACTGTACAGTGTCATGGCTGACAGTAGATTTATCTGGAGTCTGACTTAACGCTAACAAACACGCCATTCTGATGGTCAGCAGAACTAAAATAAATGAGCTTAGCACAATTCAAATGGTTCTTTGGCATATCATCAATCAATTAAGTTCTGCCTGGCACTCCTAGGTTCACATATCAATGTGTACAATAAGACACCATCCATTTTGTTTAGCATAGTGTGCAGGCCCATAAAGCATTCTATGCAGCTTTCCTGATTCCTCTCCATCTAGACTTGAATGACTTTGACAACAAGGAAGCAAAAGCTAGGAGATGTGACTAAGCATTATTCCTGGAGCATTCCTTTACCTTAAAACAACCAAATCAAAATGTAAAGGTTAGAAAGGCAGGAAGAAGGAAGAGATGGCTAGACATTCCAGAGAACTCAAAGCACAGTAGAGTTTATGCATGAAGAGGATACTGACCTCAGTATAATGACGGGAAAGAAGCACATTGAATGGCCTTCAGGACTCAGACTAGAGACTGGAAGCTAGGATCTCTTTACTTGTTTATACAGATATTTTCTAACACACACACACACACACACACACACACACACACACACACACACACACAGCACCTAATACTAGAGCTGGAGAGATGGTTCAGTGATTAAAAGCACTAGCTACTCTTCCAGAAAATCGGGGTTCAATTCCCAGCACCCATATGGTGGTTCACAGCCCTCTGTAGCTCCTGTTCTAGGGGACCTAATGCCCTCTTCTGGCCTTCACAGGAATTCGTGAGGTACACAGGCATACATTCAGACAAAACAACATGAATACATATGAAATAAGTAAAATGTAAAGAAAGATGTGGGGTTTGCACTCTTAAAAAGCTAACATTAACAATGAAATATAAAAATTATAACAAGATATTATAATCGAAGTTATGAGTGTGATTTCTCTCTAATTATCGTATTGTACTGTACTCATCCCCTCATGATGACGTCAGGTGGTATTTGAAGGAAGTGCTTCTGGTTTGTATCTTTGGCACACCTATGTTCTGTGCTTTGCGACTGTTATTAAATGAAGTAAGATCTCCCTGAGCACACTGCAATCTGACATCTGAAAAGACTTATAAGTGATAACGATGAGGGTTGAATTTACCAAGTGGATACAGAAGTCAGATAAAAGGGTAATTCAAGTCTAGGCTGTCTTGAATGGAACTTTAAGGAAAACTTCCAGAGTCCTAAGGACAAAAGTGAGTGAATGAGTTC
The DNA here is from genome assembly GCF_011064425.1 of Rattus rattus. Classification (NCBI taxonomy): domain Eukaryota; kingdom Metazoa; phylum Chordata; class Mammalia; order Rodentia; family Muridae; genus Rattus; species Rattus rattus. The sequence continues at coordinate 75,710,386 of NC_046168.1, read as the reverse complement.
GCATACAAACTCTTCTCAACTACAACAAATTTAGTGATTTCTAATTTCTCTGGGTGAAATTCTAACTGTTTGCTTTCTGTCTCCCCCCCCCAACCAGATTGTATCGCTCACTGAACCTGGAGGTCACCAATTGGCTAGATCCCTGGAATCTTCCTATCTTTGCTTCCAATGCTAGTGTCTCAGGAGTACACTTTTGGGAGGCTAGTCGGGGATCTAAACCCAGTCCTTATGCTTGTTCAACAAGTACTTCAGTCGCTGAATTTGCTCCCTTGCTCCAAAGAGGTAAAATCTTTATCCTTTCTTGAACCTGGGCTGGATTTCCATATGATAGGGTGAATTGAAAAATAAAGCTTTATGATTTCAGAGACCAAGTTTTAAGTGGCAATTTAGTTCTGTTTCATTGGCTGGAACACTTTTATTGGGGGTTCTGGGCCGTTATAGAATTGAAACATTAGAAGGTTAGCATTTATAGGAAACCCAGGTCACACAGAAAGGCTATAAGTGAATCAGCTAAACTGAGCCTCTGAGTCATCCATGTCCAGTCACCAGACACAAAACCAGTCATCTCAAGATGACCCAGGACCTAGCTATCGAGTGACACTCTTCCTTATATCCTCAGGCACCTTAGTCTTCTGAGTTTGAGAGTTGAATATTTTGAAGAAGAAAGAAATCACTTTGCTATGCTCTGTGCCAGAACATAGTCCAAATATCTGTTTTACATCACCAGGCTTTGAAGTGACTTGTGCTACTAATAATGCAAACAGGATTTTATACCAGATTTTAAAACACATAAAAACATGGGTTACCAAATTTGAGAAATATGGAGATTTGTGTCAGTCAGGATTCTTTTTTTTTTTTTTTTTTAAGATTTATTTATTTATTCCATATATGTGAGTACACTGTAGCTGTCTTCAGACACACCAGAAGAGGGCATCAGATTCCATTACAGGTGGTTGTGAGCCACCATGTGGTTGCTGGGAATTGAACTCAGGTCCTTTGGAAGAGCAGTCAATGCTCTTAACCACTGAGCCATCTCTCCAGCCCGTCGGTCAGGATTCATTTGTTGAAAGTAGCAACACTCAAAAAATGGGGTGTGTGTGTGTGTATGTGTGTGTGTGTGTGTGTGTGTGTAAGAATCTATTTGATAAATATGACACTCTAATGTCATAAAGAGATAATTCTGGTCTAAAGTCCCTTTGGACACCTTGGTAGAAGAGGCTGCTAAAACTGTGATTCAATATTCAATCACTTCTTGAAGGATCTCTGACCATGATTAAAGTGCTGTGATCAGCCCATCAACTCCAAGTTGAAGAGTATACCCTACTCTTTGTTCAGCTGAAGACAGGCATAGTGATTTGCAGTTTGACCAAGCCCCAAATGAAACAGGAATGGGTAGGTACCCCCAGGCAAATTGGAGTACCCTGTTTGCAAACAGAGAAACAGATACAGGGCAATTAAAGTTCATGTGACTTAGAATGGCAAATTCAAATGAGGCTCTTCTCCAGCTCCCTATGGACGCTGGTGATATGCTCTCAAACAAACTTTATTCTACAGTTACTGAAAAGTGATTTTAAAGATGAAAGATGTAGGGATTTTAGTAGCTACTCAGAACTGAGCTACAGTTTCTGGTCTTTACTGTTTCATATTTACATATTCAAATGGACGTTATTAAACAGAGAAAGAAATGGTAGGAAAGGAGCTGACACTGAATTAACATGCAAGAACAAGTTTGCTTAGAAGAGAGAGCCTTGTAACCATGGGAGCCATGATGGAACCTAGGGGAAGGAAAACATTAAAAAGGGACAGTACAGCACATCCAAGGCAGTATGATGGGGTCTTAATGGGAAAAAAATAAGCCCCCATTACAATTCAGAGATGAATTTTTAAAAGGATGTTTTAAGCTAATTGTGGTGGCCCATGCCTTTAATCCCACCACTAGGGAAGCAGAGGCAGGTAGAGAGAGTTGAAGGCCAGCCTGCTCTACAAAGGGACTTCTTGGATAGTTGGTGCTACGAAAAGAAACCATGTCTCAACAAAGCAAAACAACACAACCAAGCAAGCAAACAAACAACAACAAAAACAAAAAAACAAGTCAAAAGGATAGCTCACAGTAAGAGTAAGATAACAATCATGAATGGAACACAGGATATATCTGGCTTTTATATCCTTTTCGGAGGCAGTGGGATGTTCTATATCCTTTGATTTAGTCTAGGATAGCCTACAAGTCAAGGTTCATGAAGAAGTCAGGTATTGGGACCAAGACCTAAATTAGGGGTTGGACAGTTACATCAGAGCATCCTCATTAACTTTCTGTCTCAGTGAAACACTTGCTGGGTAGGGGATGAATGTCTGATTTCTTCAAGTTGTGAGATCTGGCCTGCTGAGCGTGGCTACATAGGTCTGGGGTCCCCAGAATGAACAGAAGAGTCTTCCATTTGATCCACTGTGACAGCACCAGGGTAGGAACGTGTCTCAAGCTTCCTGTACATTTCAGTAACATCAATACTCACCTTTTCTTAGTACTTGCTAGCTTTACCTATTTAGTTTGGGTTCAGGAACATACGACAGCGTAGACAATTTATCAAGACAAGAGATTGAGTTTTTATAGTTCGGGATGCTGGAAAGGCCAATATTAATGTGCCAACATCAATCAAGGACCATTTGGCTACACCATCCTCACTGCAGAAAGTGAGAGTGTAAGAAAGAATGAGACCAGCGAAGAGGAGATCACACTCCCAGCCTCAAGGCCATTTATAATTGGCATTCATTCATTCCTGAGAGTGGAGCCTCTGTGAGTTAAACTCCTTCCTCCCTTAGGCCCACCCTCCGCCAGCACGGTCGCCTTAAAGTGTAAGTTTCCGTTACATTAATTGTAGGGAACACAGTCAAGTCATAGCAACAAAGTCATTCCCAAGCTATTGTGACTGGGGTAGCTTCCTCTTCTTCAGAGACCTACCCTCAGCTGAGAGAGAGGCTTCCTACCTCCCCACTGTTGGTGCCTAAGAACCGTTAACTTAGATTCAAAGAATTGGTGTTACATCCCAAACCAAATGCTGTTCACAGCGGACACTGCTCAGTTACAGAGCGCATACTCTGGATGATGCATCAACCTTAGCATGGCACTTCCTCTGAAATCAGCATGAACTGGACAGCCCGACCCCACCTCACTCTGCCAAGGGGACCTGAACACTCCTCAGACCCACTGCCATGTTTCCTGTCTGTCTGTAATGTTATTAATTATTCAAATAAATATGTCCCAGTGTTCCCCTTAAGCCCAAACCTAAAACCTTCCAGTTAGTTTCCTTTGCCCAAAGTGGGGTAACTCTCTGTGCTGTACGCAACAGAAGCCCCCACCCACTACCCTTGCCTTTGAGTGAGGCCAAAGCCTGTCTTCTGCCACTTTTTTTCTCTGAGACTTTGCCTCTCACAAGTCTCTACAGAGAACATGTCTTTAATTGAATACTATCTTTCCCCCTTTCTCTTCCCTCTGTCCTTCTGTCTCTCCTTTCTTCCATTTCCCCCTTCTATCTCCTCCTTCTTTTCTTTGACAAGTTCTTCCTTACAGCCCAGGCTGACCTTGAACTCCCTATCCTGTGGTCTCAGCTTCCTGAGTGCTGAGATTACAGCCATGGGCCACGATGCAGAGCTCCTTAACAAGCATTTAAAAAATTATGCAGGTAATTTAATGTGTGTGTGTGTGTGTGCCTGAGTGTATGTATGTGTACCACATGCATGCAGGAACCTGAGGAGGTCAGATACCCTGGGCACGGTTACAGATGGCCTTGTGGGTATTGGGAACCTAACCTAGGTTCTCTGAAAGAGCAGTAAATGCTCTCAAGTACCAGGGATCTTTCCAGGTCCCAGTGCACTTTCTTAAGAGAATATGACCTCAGGCTCTCTGCTTCAATGGTGTTGTAGGACTGTGACCCACAAATTTTGATTTGCAACATAAATGACTTGGAGAGCTGTCTAAAATCATGTCTCCAATCTCAGAATCTCTGAACTAGCAGATCCAGGGTACCACTTGCCAAGTTCTAACAAATTCTCAGGTGAGGCTGGAGGACCACACATGGAGAATCAATCATTGCTAATGTGCTGTGATTTCGAGTGCCAGGAGACCTTCTCCAAATCCATCTGTGGCACTTCCGATCCCTCAGGACCTGTCGTTTGTACTTGACTCTTTTTCCTGAGGAGGTAGATGGCTGAATTGTAAGTTCAAATTGGAGATAATTCAAGTGCCATCCAGAATGCACGAGCACAGTGTCTTACCCCTCAGGTATCAGCTCCATTATTGGGTGGCTTCTTTTTACTTCTCTAGTTTCCTAGTGCATCTCTGCAAAAGCAGGCAGTGCACTCTGTTGCTTTAAATGAATAGCACAGGTTGGGGAGTTTGTGAAGAGCAGAAGTTTATTCAGCTCATGGTGGCAGAGGCTGGAAAAGTCCAAAGACATGTTATTAGCATCTGCTGAGGGCTTCTTACTGTGTCCTAATATGCCAAAGGGTTTTGCTTGGCAAAATAAAGTGTACTAGCTTCTACTAGATAGTATTTAGTAGTACTCTCTCTCTTCCTAAAATGCCAGGGCCTTCATTGAGTGCATCTATCCCAGATCACCACCAAATTGTTAACATTTAAATTTGGGGATTAAGTTGCCACAGAGGAGTCTTCTGAGGACCTTTTGAAATCAAGGAAAAGTAAAGTTGTGATCAGGGAAACACAAAGAACAAATAACGGTTGCAAGCATTTACAACCAATGTTGGTTATAGAATCTGGCCTTCAACTAAAACCTGCAGAGGCAATGTTATGCGTATGACCAGTTAGGAAGCTTGTGAAAAGAGAGTCATCAGAATTGAATTTGAAAAACCCTGGCCAGCCCATTGGCTGCTTGATCTAAAGGGTACTGGATCTTCAGCTATTTCTCAGCTTGAGGCAGGCACGCCCTGGGGCCAGCTCCAGATGTCACACATATTTTGAGAAAACAGATCAGCCATTTGATTTCACTAGGAAACCAGAGCCCCCATATTGCATTTCAAGATCTGCAGAATTTGCTGCTGAGAAAAAAATATGCATTATGAAAGAAAACAGGATTAGAGTCCACTGTTTGTATAAACGATGCTTAGTCAAACCCGTGCTCGCGCAATTCCAGTGTCACGGGCCCTGGACACTTTTTTTTTTTTTTGATGTTTTCCCTTCTGTGTATTTCATGGTCTTGCTTTTTATTCTACAGAAAGGTTCAGGCATATGAAAATGCTTAAGTAACTCCACATCGCAGGCCGAGATGGCTAGGTTTTGATGGATGATGTGGGATTGTGCAGCTCACTGCAAAGCGATGCTTTTAACTTAAATCAAATCAGTTTTAAGTGAATATGTTTTACACATTGAAGCTCCAGAGTCAGGGAAAGCCCCACCCCCACCCCAACCCCTAGAAAATAGCAGTTTTTGAAACACTCCCACTGATGGAGCTGTGTGGGGAGATGCTTCCTGACAAGGAGAGCCTTCATTTGCTTTGTCTTTAAATGGCTACAAGTTTAGGGCCCACAGGGCTACTGTCCTCCTAATGAAGCAGCTAATGAGGTGTGAATTATCTATCCTGACAACCCCTTTAATAAAAACAACAGGTCTGTGTCCCCATTACAGCGCCTGGGCCACTAAATAATGACAGGCTGGCTGGTTGTCATAACACAGTATCTTAAAGCAAAGAGCTCTTCTTTTCCCCTCGAAGAGAAGCTCAGGAAATTCCCAGTGAACACAGAAAAGAATGGAGCCCATACATTTAGGGAGGCACAGGACACTTCACTGCTACCCTGCTGGGGTTTGGTGTGCGGGCCCACCCAAGTTTTAGGACTGCTTCTGAAGCCTGGACCAGCTTCCTTGGGAAGTAGTCCTGACAGCAAAGGGATGGGGGATGGGCGTTTTCACTACTTAACATTTGTCCTTGTTTTTTGGTTGGGTCTCTCCCCTCTCCTCAGCTGGAGCAAGGAATGCTGGCTTCTCCAAGGATTTCAAAAAACTGATTGTGTGCTCTGAATAAGGACTAAGGACTGGTGTTTTGAGGGGAGAGAATGCTGAGCCCACATTAGCCAGCAAAGCAGTCTGGAAGGGCAGTTGTGGGAGGGAGTCAAGGGGGAAGGTACTTTGTAGCCACTGACCTGCACAGTTGGAGTGCATGAAAGCCAGGCTTCTGAGGAGCTGAAAACAAGCTGAGACCTAAACAAAGCCCTTTCTCCCTTTCTTTTGGTGGCCACTTTTAAGGAAAAGTGCAATTCCCTTTCTGTCCCTCAATAGGCCCTGGACTGGGACTCACAGGCCAAAGTCCAATCTCTTTATCATTATCACTGGGCTGAGAAAATCCAAGCAAGGCCTTGTTTGGGCAGGACTAGTGTTCCTTTAAACAGATCAAGGGACTGTTTGTCTAACCCTCCCCATCCGAGGTGGTGACAGATAGCAGAGCAAAGGAAAGAGAAAGGCCTGCATTCAGGAGCACACACAGACCTCACCATTTGTCCCTGGGAGGGACCAGGACGGGTAGCACTGCTCTTTCAAATGGCTTTGACGTGCAAATTAGGTACTCTGCACAGGGCTTCTTTTCTGAAAAGCTTCCCCCAGCAGGCCTTGCTGGGAAAGGCTGCCTTCTCCCGCTGCTGGTGATTTGGGAAAGCACCTGGGCCAGGGTTAGTTCAGGTGAGCTGTTTGTTGGTTTGTTTGTTTGTTGTTGTTGTTTTAAGGGTACAGAGATGAATGTCATGTAAATTATTAATTGTAGGGTGGCCAGCTCTCTTGATCTGCAAGAAACTGAGCTCCCCTGACTCTCCAAGATAGGGGGGCAAATTAACTTAGCAAGCAAAACGGAGTCACTGCCGGTAGTAGTAAGCATGAAATTCACAGCTGACTAGAGAATTCAGAATCATGGTTCTCAACCTGTGGGTCCTGACTCCCTTGGTGGCCACATGTGAGATATCCTGCATATCTGCTATTTACATTATGATTCTTAACAGTAGCAAAACTACAGTTAGGATGTAGCAAGAAAATGTTATTGTGGTTGGGGTGGGGGCGTGATCATTGCACATGAGAAGCTGTGTTAAAGGGTTGCAGGATTAGGAAGGCTAAGAATCTCTGCGATGCTCTGGTTCTTAGTTCTGCACTGATCTCCCAACCTTTTCTGTAGGTTGCTCTCTTGCAAAGCCTGCTAGTTAGGTTTGCTCTCTACTTTTCAGTCTCCAAGTTCTGTGCACGTAGTGATGGCTAATAAATAAAGCCGGTGTCTGGAGGAGTCAGAGGATGGGGTATTTATCATAATTATTAGAGACCTACTTGGTGCCAGGTGCTACATTGCGTATTTCACATTTATTAATGCCCTGACCCCCATTACTAGTCATAGGAAGTAAGTGATATTTTGCCTGCCTTGCACAGGGTGAAATAAGGAATTGATAGGTTAGATATGATTTTCTTAGGTTTGTACATGTAGTGAATATGAATTACAAAACACTTGATTTCTCTGGCCTTAAATCCCATTCTTTCATCTGGATCCCGTATTGTCTCTTAAAAACTTATAGGTCAGATGGAATCATGTATACTGCCAGATAGTCTATAGACTCAAAATGTCACCAGATAGTCTATAGACCGAAAATGTCATTTATAAGAATTACATATACCTGTGCATGATCATGACCTAATTAATGTGACTGGCATAAAATCACCAATTTACCAATGTATATAAAGTACAAAGGAAACATTTCCTTATTTAATATCCCTTCCCATTTCCCACTCCCTAGAAGACCCCTTAAAGGCAGTCATAACTATTGCTTTTTTATTTAGCTTTATGCTTATTGCTATACATATGGGTCTTTCCTTCTATGTCTCTTTTTTATTTCTTAAAAAAATAAAAAAAAACGTAGACAGGGTGTTCCATTGTAGCCCACGCTTATCTGAAACTTTGGTTGTCAACTTCCAAGTCCTTCTACCTCCAACACACCCAGCTATTTTTATTCTTAAACAATTGAGCTACATCTCACTTATAAGATGCTGTTCTTGCATTGACATGTAGCAAACCACTTAAACTGTAACAAAACACCTTAGCCAATCAGTCCATAAGAGAGAGAGTTATTTTGGACCTGGTTTTAGACTATTATCACTTGGCATGGGCAGTGCAAGTGCATGCTGGGAGAAATACACAGAGGAGCTTTTGGTCTCATGGCTGGTGTAAGTGGAGAGAGAGAAGGAAAGGCAGAGAGAGAGAAAGAGGCAGATGGGGGGGGAGAGAGAGAGAGAGAGAGAGAGAGAGAGAGAGAGAGAGAACAAAAATCCCCAAATCTCCTTCCTTAGTGACCAAAAAATTCCCACCAGGATTTACCCCCTATCCTCCAATACCCCCAGACCAAGACCTTCCATAACTGTCCTTTTGGGAGACACTCCAGATCCAAACCACATCCTACTTTTCATTTTGTTTCTACTTCAAATAATCTTGTGGCAATTAATCTTGTTAGTTTGGGGGTTTTGTTTATTTTGTTTCGTGTGTATGTATGTGTGTGTGTGTGTGTGTGTGTGTGTGTGTGTGTTGCTTTGGAAGGTGTGTATATTAAAAATGTGAGTATGTGACTGCAGCACTTGGGGGAATGGGCCCTGTACCTTTTCTAGGCAGCACAGTAGAGCTGGTCCTGGTGGAGGTACCAGCCCAGAGGATGAGAATACCCAAGAGCAATACCCTTGCTCCTACTTGGATGTGAGGTGGTGTGGATGTGAGGGTGATGCCCCCTCCACTGCCATCTATGGTGGTTGGAAGAACTGGCCCTGGGATCATGAGAACAGGAGAGCTAGCCCTGCCCCTCACTGCCTGTAACACTTGGGAAATTGGGTCCTCTACCACTCTTGGGCAACACAGTGGAACTGGCATGAGGCAGCCAGTCTGAGAGTGTGAGAGCAGGGTAGATGGTTCAGCCCCTCACAGGGTGTAGCACTTAGGAGAGTGGGGCCCATGCCTTGATTGGGTAGTACAGCTGAGCTATCTCTGGAGGTGTGGGTGTGGGTGAACTGTCCCAAGGATATGAGAGCAGGAGTGTTGATCCCACTTCCTACAGATGGCAACATAAGGTAACCTAGGCAGAGAGATGCAGGAGAACGTTCCCTGTTGTTACAGATAAGGGAGAACCAGCATACTGATCAGCTTAGCTACCACCCAGGCCCAGATCCAGGTCTCTGAATTGGCCCACCCCCAAATCCATATCATCTGCAAATGACTGGGATATGTGCAAGAGCCAATCCTGCTTTTCCAGAGCTGCAGGGCATGATCCATGACAACAGGATAACCAAGGGGAGTCCCGCTGAGGGTCCATAGTAGCCAGAGATCTTGAACTCGACCAATGACTCATTGTAATGAACCTTTGCAAGCGAAGATGGTGGACACGTCACAGTCCAGCACAGTAATTCCTAGAAGAAAGGGGGAAGAGGTGTTCTGGTGGCAACTGATAGGACTGATGCTACACTATGATGTGGAGGAAGAGCGTGGGTAAACATAGGTAAACCATTAGCTCCAGCAGTGGCTTGATAGTCTCCATGAAAGTGAGAGAACAAGGTAAACACTCAGACACTGTAAACCGAGTATACTCTGATTCCCAACTCTCTTATTCAGTCTCCATTTAACTTACAGCACGTTTGCTGAGATGCCTACCAATTACCTCTTGGGAAAAAAATACCTATCGGTTACACCTTGGGAAAACACTTGCAAGACATTAGTCTCCAAGAACTTTGCTTTTATGACTTTGGAAGGCAGCCGGCATAATTCTTACTTACAAAATTGTTGGTTTATTTGTTTCCCTTAGGAGAGCTTGAATGGCTGCAGACAGTTCCAGCTGGTCTGTTACGTGAGTTTGTTTGTAGATGAGAAGTTCCCCCATGGGATGTGCTGAAAGTATCCCTGGAGAACACAGAGCTCCTGAAGCAGACTTCCTTCATGTCCCCTCATGGAAAGTCAGTTCCCTCTGCCATTCCAGGCCTGCGTCACACTGGCCACCAACCACTCATGTGCGCACATGAAAGGTGGAGTGTAGCAAGGCTTTATGAAGCCCCAGAAAAGGGGATCGGATAGTTGGATATTTTTCTTTTCCCCTTCTGCGTGTCATTTAATGATGGTGTCCATGCTCGCAACAGTCTGCCAGGATCTTCAGTGGTAGGTGATGAATGTATGTCTATGTCCCATGCGACTTGGACCCTAAGCTGTAAAACGCAAGCCTTATATCCTTAAACTACAAGAGTTCCCTTTATAGATTTTCAGCTTGCTAATTGTGGGGCTTCCTACCATGCACAGGGCCTGATCCTAATTAGCTTCTGACACTAGACACACTCGGTGTCTATGGCTAGAGCCACACTTGCTGACTCTGGATAAAGCTAAGGTCTGCTTCCCCTTCATCTATGTGCACTTTTGAATGTCCCAGGCCCTGGGATGCTCTATGAGCAGCGCAATGCTGCCTGAGAGGAAGGGGAAGACTGTGTTCTCAGAGTGACATGTTCCTTTATCCAAGAGGCTTCACGGGAGAGAATCAGACCAAAATAGAAAGAAAAAAGAAAAAAAGGAAAAAAGGAAAAGAACCCACAGCGCATCCAAGGAGTTCTAAGGTTGTTCTTATTGTAGCTACAGAAATTGTGAGTCTGGCTTTAAGCAATCAATAAATCAAATATAACATCTAAGGTAATTTCAGAGCATTCCCTGAGAAACTGGGCTCACCCGGCTGCTCCTCTATCACTTAAAACAGAGTCCTTTGTCTTTGGGGTGGCTGAGGAGCTATGAAAGCAATTGCAGTGCAAGCCGTCAGATAAAGCAAACTCAATTCCAGTCCAGTAATGATGAGGTAGCCACCGCATGGAACCACTTTTAGATTGGCTTTGAGTAAACTCAGACGAAGAAAAGCTCTCTATCAGAGAGAGAGGGAGAGAGAGAGAGAGAGAGAGAGAGAGAGAGAGAGGGAGAGAGAGAGAGAGAGAGAGAGAGAGAGAGAGAGAGAGAGAGAGAGAGATCCACCTTTCTTGACAATGTACAGAAATCAAAGGGAATTGGGTTCTGGCCCGGACACTAGTAAACCACTTCTGTTTCCATAATGACTTCTTTACATTATTGAATACAATGGGAGTTTTAAGGGCAACTGCAATAACAGTTACTCATGAAAAATTAACAAAGAATTTATGGAAATGTGGGAAAAGTCCCAAAGCAATTAGCTTAGATTTCTCTGGAGTCCTAAGAAAGCCTGCATAATTGCCTGCAGAACCTGTGTAAAGTGGCTATTTTCATTATCGCTGGTTACAGAGAGTCCATTTCCATCACAACGGGATATAATGACGTTAAAGCTAACACACAGAGATGTTGGGAAAGGTTACAACACGATTTACCAAAATGGTTTGATTTATGGAACACGGGAGCGACACACTTGAGGTGACTGTTATGGGGACTGGAGGGGTCGACCTTGAGTATCCGAAAGCTGCATCCGATAAACAAATGTACCGTAGCATCTGAAAGCTAATTACACACCGTGCCAGAGCGCACAGAGTGAGTTTAATTTGTCTCACAATTGGAAGGAAGCTGAACTGGACTGCAAGCTGGCGTGAGTCTCGTTCTGACTCGTCTCTTTTGTTAGGTGGCTATCGTAGCACACGTTTATACATGTGTGTGGGAGGGGCATTTCCTCCTTGCAATGACTTAGAACCTCTATGCTCCTGGTACCCTGAGGAACCAGAATCAGCCTGCCCAGACACTGCAGAGTCCTTCCTACACCTTCAGAGAGAGGATACATAATTGTTTAAATGTCACTCTTTTTTAGTCAAAGGAATCCAAATAGAAAGGACCGGCATCTTATCAAGTTCATTCATGCATATTAGAGTAGCACCGCCCCTCCCAAGGCCAAAAGAGCCAGTTTGCATTGCTAGCTATAAAAATGGGGAGAGAAGAACATCATTTACGCTCTTACCAACCCTCAGTTTCCACTGCAATCTCTCTCTCTTTCTACCTCTCCCTTTCCCTCCTCCCCTCTCTGTCTCTCTGTCTCTGTCTTTCTGTCTCTCCCCTCCCCCACCCATACACTCAATAGGGGGAGGGGGACAAATCTGGGTATCTTTTTCTCTCTATAAGAACCAACAGTGAAGGCTTTCCCTTGGATTTGAATGATTTTTTTTTTTTTGAAACCGTTAAATAGATTTGTGCTCTGAAGCCCACGGAATATTAATAACTTTCGTTAGCTGCAGACTTGAAAGGACCATACACTCTCAATCTTACTTGGTAAACAGTCTCTGTGTCAGAAGAGAAAAGGAAGACGGAGATTATCTAAGTGTTTCCAACAAAAGCCTCAGCACAGGTCCTTCTCCAAATGGACACTGCTGCCTGGGGACAAATGTCAACACAGTTCAAGCTTTGTTCAAGGACCTGAAAGGCTCCACCAGTCTGCACAGGGGCACACTTAAGGGGAAGCATTAAGAAAATCAATCTAAAATAACACTGCCACATTCACATCCCAAGCTGGCCGATACGCTTCCAGCAGATGTGACAATCATATTTTGACAGTTCCGATAGCTGATAACGGATGGCAAAAAAAAGGGGGGGGGGAATATTCTATTTGACGTGGGCCCCGTGTTTACACAATTACAGCCTTGCTGTTTGCCTCAGCCACATTAAGAATGTAAAAAGCAAAGAGAGCAAACAGAAGCCAGGATCTGGGTGTTATCAAGGCACAGCGATACAGGCGTCCAGCAGCCTGGTTCCCGGTCACTTCTAATTTCCTTTTTCTTCTACATCACACACTGTAGCCAAAGGTTGAGGGGAGAAGATCCCTGTAGTTCCCCTTGCTTCGGAGCTTGCCATCTTTGGCTCGCCTCATTGTCACCTCAAACACATTTTTAAAAGCACATTGCTCACCTGGTTAGAGAAAGCGAGCAAGGGAGGATGAATAGAAAGCCTTGTGGGTAAGCGGAGCTGTCTGGCATTTCACTCAAGCGTAGCTTTGACATTCAACACCCTTGTACCTGAAGCTCCTGGCCCGGGTCTATTCAGGCAGGTCAAATAAAGCTGTTTAAAACCACTTGTAATATGTTTTGATTTACAGATTTTTTTTTCCCCTTTCAATTCTGCTGAGCCACAGAGAGACATATTTGGTAGTTGCATAAACAAATACATTCGACTGTGCTGTGGATTAACCTAAAGTGACACATTTATTTAAAAATCTGCCTACGACTTGTCCTCATTGATTAAATGCCCTTAAGAAAGTGAGGCTGATGAAACGAACGCCATTAAGATGCAGTGCGTCTCCTCAGCTGCTTTTGATGGTTGACACATTCCCCAGAGTGGGAGATCGGATGGCTGATAAACTAACGCTGAATTATAAGCACTTCGTGGAATGTCACTGGCAAATAAGAGTCTACTGTTTTGCTTGCAAAGCAACTGTCTGCCTTAACAGCACAAAAACGGACACGATGCAGAGTGATTTCATCTCCTGTGCTCAGAATATCAACGAACATGTACTCTGTGGGTACATTTTCACGGCAGAAATCAGCCCCGAGCCAAGGAGGCTTGTTTCTGGCTGCGGTACCATTGATCAAGAAGTAGAAGGGCCTGCCAAGGACTTTGTCGATATTGTCAGGGCTCCAGTGAGCATCGGGTGATTTTGCTGTCGCTTGCCGTTTGTTACCTGAGCTTTCACTGGCTTGGATGGGGCACTCGTGCGGGAGGTGCGGTGGAGTAGGGGGGCGTTGTGTTGATGAGGACGCTAGGAGATATGAAGAGCAGAAAAAGAGAACTTGGTTCTCTTTTGGTTTCGGAATTGGGAGCATAAACTGCTTTTGAAGTGCGGTGCGAGGTGTACCCAAGAGTAGAAGCCTTTCCAGCCTTATGGTCTCGAGAAATCATTTGAATTTGCTGAGTCTCGGGTTTCTTCAGCTGAAAACTGAGGCTAACGCTTGTTCTCATTGGATCGTGGTGAAGACGCTGTGGAAATAAAGCACACGATGTGCTTTGTCAACTGTCCAAGACTATACAATGGGGCAGGGGTCAATGCTGCTGCCTTAAGCAACCTCAGTGGGCAGAGTCTACGCCCAGGGTGTCGAAAACCGCACCTCTCCCATGGACAGTGGATCCCCACAATGGCCTCACTGCGGTGTCTGAGTCTCTAATCTCGCGTCAGGTAGAGTCAGTGAGAAACCCCCACCCCATCGAAGACAGTTCCTGACTCAAACAACAGAATGCAAAATATCATTTAGACTTCAGTGTTGCTGGGAGAGCAAATGTTTAAATAATCAGCCTTCTATCATGCTGTTTCAAAGGAAAATATTGAAGTGAGTCCCAAGCAACAGTCAGTTTGAGAATTACCTTTTTCCTTTATGTATGCACAGGTGTGTGGTGTATGGTGTGTGGTGTGTGGTGTGTGGTATGTGATGTGGTGTGTGTGTGTGTACACGAGTGGGCACACGCAAATCTACAAGGTTAGAGGTCAACCTCCACTGGTGTTCCTCATTGGCTGAGGGTCATACTAGGCCTGGGGGTTTGACGGTTGAGCTAGGTTGGTTGATCAGGAAACCTCTGAGATACACATCTTTCTGCATTTCTCCAGCACTGGGTCTACAAACACATATGTCCCTGATTCTTTACTTGGCTGCTGAAATCATTCAGCTTGTATCTTTATGCTTGAGAGGTAGGAACTTTAACAGCCATTTCTCAGAGCCTAGAATTATTTTGGCTTGAAGGATATCCAAGCTACGTTTTAAATGATATTTCTCTTCACAAACAACCAGAGATTTAGTTGTTTTTTTGTTATTTTCAAAGAAAAGACTCTCTTACATGTCTCCTCATGAACTGTTTTGTTCAAGCCTTTCTCCTACTTTCTCCATGCTCGCCAGGTCAAAGCGTTTCTTCCAAGTATTGTTTTGATGGGATTCCTTCCAGCACCTGCCCCGTGCTCTCATGGGGGCTCTGTTGCCTCTGCTACCTTTTGCACATCTAAAACTTGACAGACCATTCTGTAGAATGGGCTTGCCCCTGGGTTGAGATTAGCCATGTTCTAACTTCTGTGCTCTGGATTTATCCCTTAACTTCTCTTGTACTGATAACAAATTGTGCCAATCATACCAACATTGGTGACTTCTAATTCCCAAGTGTCCCATATTCTAGGCAGTTTACAAGGTGTGATCTGTTGCATTTGAGACTGTTTTTCTAAGGGTCTGATGCGGCACTGTTATGATGCTTGAGGTATATAAAGATTAAATTCCTGCTTGGAGTCCACACTCAGCGAATTTGAAAAGAGAGCTCATATTCAACTCAGAGTGGCCCTGGAGTCTAGACTACAACCAGTTTGCTCACCTCATTCGAGTGTGGAGAACATTATGTTCATCCATGCAAAAACACTTGTTTTAAAAGAATCAGAATCAGTTGTTTAAAAATTTCACAAGTAAATAGTATCAAAATATTGATGTGTACTAAAGTAATAAGCCACTTATCTTCTCTCATGATTTTTCTTTAACAGCCCCACTCTGTAGCTCAGGGAGACTGGTTCTACTGCTGTGGACAGATGCCATGACCAAGGCAACTCTCACAGGGACAACACTTAATTGGGACTGGCTTACAGGTTCAGAGGTTCAGTCTATTATCATCAAGATGGGAACAAGGCAGCATTCAGGCAGGCCTGGTGCAGGAGGAGTTGAGAGTTCTACATCTTCATCTGAAGGCTGCTAGCAGAAGACTGGCTTCCAGGCAGCTAGGGTGAGGGTCTCAAAGCCCACACCCACAGTGACACACAAGGCCACACATGCTACCAGTGCCACTCCTTGGCCCAAGCATTTAAAACCATCACAGCCTCTAACTCATTATCTTCCTTCTCTCCACCTTCCTCTGAGACTACAGGTAAACTACCAGTCCGTGATCCTGTTGCTTTTTATGAAACTAGATAAAGTCCGAATCCCTGTCCCTTGTCCATCGGACATAAGCTGTCACTACCATTGATTTGTATTCCCCTATACACTTTATTTCGTTGTGGAAGTTATTTCAAAAGTGAAAAGCTGTAAGATACAGACATGAGGCCCACTTCCCTACCATTGGGGCACAGTGTTCACAGACTTGTCTTGATCGTGAGGAATAAAACGTCAGGATGTTCTATCCCAACTCTAAGGAGTTGTCCACTCAGTTCTAGAGATGCGCTGTGACACATATGCACCTCTCCCGTGACTAAAACACGATGCTTTATTTTGAAGGGGAGGCTTTATCATTACAGCTAGAGACAAGGTTTTAGAACATACCAGCAGAGTGTTGAAACAGGAATGCAGACCCACTGCTTACATGATCAGCCATCTATCATGTTGTTTAAAATGAAAATATTGGCGGGAGTCCCAAGGGGTAATGAAATATTAGTCAGTTGTGGAATTACCTTTTTTTTTTTTTTTTCCTTTCTAAGCTTGCTACGCTTGTTCAAAACACTCTTTTTTTTTTATTTTTTTATTAACTTGAATATTTCTTATATACATTTCGAGTGTTATTCCTTTCCGGTTTCGGGCAAACATCCCCTTCCCTCCCCCTTCCTTATGGGTGTTCCTCCCCACCCTCCCCCATTGCTGCCCCCTCCCCCGACAGTCTAGTTCACTGGGGTTCAGTCTTAGCAGGACCCAGGGCTTCCCCTTCCACTGGTGCTCTTACTAGGATATTCATTGCTACCTATGAGGTCAGAGTCCAGGGTCAGTCCATGTATAGTCTTTTAGGTAGTGGCTTAGTCCCTGGAAGCTCTGGTGGCTTGGCATTGTTGTACATATAGGGTCTCGAGCCCCTTCAAGCTCTTCCAGTTCTTTCTCTGATTCCTTCAACGGGGGTCCTATTCTCAGTTCAGAGGTTTGCTGCTGACATTCGCCTCTGTATTTGCTGTATTCTGGCTGTGTCTCTCAGGAGCGATCTACACTTCTGCACTTCTTTGCTTCATCCATCTTGTCTAATTGGGTGGCTGTATATATATGGGCCACATGTGGGGCAGGCTCTGAATGGATGTTCCTTCAGTCTCTGTTTTAATCTTTGCCTCTCTTCCCCTGCCAAGGGTATTCTTGTTCCCCTTTTAAAGAAGGAGTGAAGCATTCACATTTTGATCATCCGTCTTGAGTTTCATTTGTTCTAGGCATCTAGGGTAATTCAGGCATTTGGGCTAATAGCCACTTATCAATGAGTGCATACCATGTATGTCTTTCTGTGATTAGGTTAGCTCACTCAGGATGATATTTTCCAGTTCCAACCATTTGCCTACAAATTTCATAAACTTCGTTGTTTTGATAGCTGAGTAATATTCCATTGTGTAGATATACCACATTTTCTGTATCCATTCCTCTGTTGAAGGGCATCTGGGTTCTTTCCAGCTTCTGGCTATTATAAATAAGGCTACGATGAACATAGTGGAGCACGTGTCTTTTTTTATATGTTGGGCATCTTTTTTGGGTATATGCCCAAGAGAGGATAGAAGGATCCTCAGGCAGTTTAATGTCCAATTTTCTGAGGAACCTCCAGACTGATTTCCAGAATGGTTGTACCAGTCTGCAATCCCACCAACAATGGAGGAGTGTTCCTCTTTCTCCACATCCTCGCCAGCATTTGCTGTCACCTGAGTTTTTGATCTTAGCCATTCTCACTGGTGCGAGGTTCTTTTGTTTAACTCTGAACCCCATTTTAATAGGGTTATTTGTCCCCGCCGTCTAACTTTGAGTTCTTTGTATATTTTGGATATAAGGCATAAACAGCTTCTTAACAACAACAAGCAGGAAGGCTCAGTGGGGAGGAAGGGTGCCATGGAAAATCCCAGCCTCAAATCAGGGGCTAAGAGCAGCTCCCAAGGGTGTAAACAAGTTCTTGCTATAGCAGGCTAAAAGGCTCAGGGAGGGGGGAGGGAAACACCAAGGTAGGGCCCAACATTATGTGGATTCACTATACTGCATATATATATAGTATCTTGTATATTATATCTTGATCAGATCCATCCACCTTTTTTTTTTTTTTTATTAATTTGAACATTTCTTATGTACATTTCGAATGTTATTCCCTTTCCCGTTTTCTGGGCAAACATCTCCTTAACCCCTCCCCCTCCCCCTCTATATGGGTGTTCCCCTCCCCACCCTCCCCCCATTACCGCCCTCCCCCCAACAATCACGTTCACTGGGGGTTCACTCTTGGCAGGACCAAGGTCTTCCCCTTCCACTGGTGCTCTTACTAGGCTATTCATTGCTACCTATGAGGTTGGAGCTCAGGGTCAGTCCATGTATAGTCTTTAGGTAGTTGCTTAGTCCTGGAAGCTCTGGTTGGTTGGCATTGTTGTTCATATGGGGACTCAAGCCCCTTCAAGCTCTTTCAGTCCTTTCTCTGATTCCTTCAACGGGGGTCCCGTTCTCAGTTCAGTGGTTTGCTGCTGGCATTCGCCTATGTATTTGCTGTATTTTTGCTGTTTCTCTCAGGAGAGATCTACATCCGGTTCCTGTTGGCCTGCAATTTTTGTTTCATCCATCTTGTCTAATTGGGTGGCTGTATATGTATGGGCCAAATGTGGACAAGTCCTGAATGGGTGTTCCTTCTGCCTCTGTTTCAATCTTTGCCTCCCTATTCCCTGCCAAGGGTATTCTTGTTCCCCTTCTAAAGAAGGAGTGAAGCATTCACATTTTTATCATCCGTCTTGAGTTTCATGTGTTCTGTGCATCTAGGACAATTCAAGCATTTGGGCTAATATCCACTTATCAATGAGTGCATACCATGTGTGTTTTTCTGTGATTGGGTTACCTCACTCAGGATGATATTTTCCAGATCCATCCATTTGCCTATCAATTTCATAAAGTCATTGTTTTTTTATAGCTGAGTAATATTCCATTGTATACCATCCACCTTTCTAATATTACTCCTTTTACTCACTGCTATAATTCCTGGTACCCACCAGAGATTTTCTTCTCCTGTTTTGGAATGAACATTCATATATTTTATTAATAATTAAAATAAGCCTAAGCCCTTTTTAAATGATTTTTTTTTGGTTTTCTATCTAAAACTGGTCAGAACATTTGAAGATATAAAATACGCAGTTAATTATTTATATTGTCCTAGAAAGGTATAATATTCAAATACTTTCTTTTTTTTGTTGTTTGTTTTGGTTTTCCTTTCTTTTTATTTCATCTTTATTAACTTGGTTATTTCTTATTTACATTTGTATTGTTATTACCTTTCATGGTTTCCAGGCCAATATCCCCTAACCTTTCCCCCCTTCTTCTAGCCGTGTTCCCCCTCCCCATCAACCCCATTACCGCCCTCCCCCAACAATCAAGTTCACTGGGGAGTTCAGTCTTTGGGACCAAAGGCTTCCTTCCATTGGTGCTCTTACTAGGCTATTCATTGCTACCTATGAGGTTGGAGCCCAGGGTCAGTCCATGTATAGTCTTTGGGTAATGGCTTAGTCACTGGAAGCTCTGGTTGTTGGCATTGTTGTTCATGTGGGGACTCGAGCCCCTTCAAGCTCTTTCAGTCCTTTCTCTGATTCCTTCAACGGAGGTTCCATTCTCAGTTCAGTGGTTTGCTGCTGGCATTCGCCTATGTATTTGCTGTATTTTTGCTGTTTCTCTCAGGAGAGATCTACATCCGGTTCCTGTTGGCCTGCACTTCTTTGTTTCATCCATCTTGTCTAATTGGGTGGCTGTATGTGTATGGGCCAAATGTGGGGCAGGTCCTGAATGGGTGTTCCTTCTGCCTCTGTTTAAACTTTTCCTCCCTATTCCCTCCCAAGGGTATTCCCCTCCCAAAACTATTCTTGTTCCCCTTTTAAAGAAGGAGTGAAGCATTCACAATTTGGTCATCCTTCTTGAGTTTCATGTGTTCTGTGCATCTAGGGTAGGTCATTTGGGCTAATATCCACTTATCAATGAATGCATACCATGCGTGTTTTTCTGTGATTGGGTTACCTCACTCAGATATTTTCCAGTTCCCTCCATTTGCCTATGAATTTCATAAAGTCATTGTTTTTAATAGCTGAGTAATATTTTATTGTGTAGATGTACCACATTTTCTGTATCCATTCCTCTGTTGAAGGGCATCTGGGTTCTTTCCAGCTTCTGGCTATTATAAATAAGACAGCCCTCATTCTTAATAGCTGAATAGTATTCCATTGAGTAAATGAACCACATTTTCTATATCCACTTTTTGTCATGGGACTCCTGGGTTGTTTCTAGTTTCTGGTTATCACAAATATGCTACTATGAACATAGTGGAACATGTGCCCTGTGGCATGGTGGGGCATCTTTAGGGTATATTGCCAAGAGGGCTATTTCTGTATCCTTAGGTACGTCTATTTTCAATTTTGTAAGGGACGTCCAAAATAATTTCCAGAGTGGTTATGTGTCAACAAGGGGGCTGAGGGTACCTGGAAGAGAATGGGGGGCAAGAGACACAAAGAAGGACGCCAAGACAAGAGTCTGATCAAGGCGACAATTTTATTTTTCCTCAAGGATGAATTTATACTGTAACAGGGTTAACAGAGGGAGGGGGGAAGGAGGAAACATTTACTCAGGCCAAGGATACCATATTTGTGTGGTCAGCGAATCAGCTGATGTTGACAGGATGTCAGAAAATTCACAGGTTTGTCATATCATTAGTCAGCAGGATGTTGGTTTTTCAGAAAGGTTACAGATCATCACATTGGGTATCTTAACGTCAGATGTATTTCTCGGCAAGGTCAGAGCTTTATCTTATCATTCATCCTGACCACCAGGTTTGTATTAGTCTTCTGCAGCTGGCTGGGGATTTTCCATGAACCTAGTCATACTTAATTCTAACCATAATAATAACATCAATAATGGAGGGTTTCAAGGGCATCGCTCCCAACACTTGTACCATTTTGCAATCCCACCAGCAATGGAGGAGTGTTCCCCTTTTTCTACATCCTTGCCAACATGTATTGCCACCTGATGTTTTTATGTTAGCCATTCTGACTAGTATAAGGTGGAATCTCAGGGTCATTTTGATTTGCATTTCCCCAATCACTAAGGACATTGAACATTTCTTTAGATGCTTCTCAGTCATTTGAGATTCCTTTGCTGTGAATTCTTGGTTTATGTTTAAATTCTCATTTTCACCAAGGCTTTAATATTTTTAATTTAAATATAATAATATCACCCTTCACCTTACCTGCTTTTTTCTTCCAGTCCCTCTCAGTTACTCTCTTTTGAATAACAGTTTAACATATTTTTGACATTGCAAATTGTTTGTAATCTTGATATCTGTCATCTGTTGATTTTCTGAAGTTGTGATATAAAACGGGGTTTCATATTCATATATAATTTATATTTTGCAATTAAGATAATCATTATAAAATGTAAAGAGAGTATAAATCTGAGATAACCTCCTCCAGAAGAAAGGATGATAAATTCCTGAGTGTGACAATTTTTTCTTTCTCCCCTTTTCTCTTCATCGTTTTCCTTTCAACCATTTACTAGATTAGCATTTTTAGGACAGAATAGATATGAAAAATGGGAGTAAAGCCATGCTTTTGAAAATCCTCATTATTTAATAAGGTCCTTATGGGGAAGAAATCAGTACTTTCCTACAATCTCTTACTGGATATATGTCAAAATATAGTTCTTTTATATTTTTGTCAATATAATATTAAATCTAATTTATTCTCAAGAATGTCATATATGCATACATTAGTCCATGAACATAATGTCAACATTTCCCAATTCCAAATTCCTGCAAATATTTTTCTCCACACTGTTCCCTCTCAAATTCATGTCAGTTTTAATTACTTTAGTCATTCAATATTTTTTTTTATTATCCACTAATACCAAATAGTACTTTCCTTATAGGCATGGCCATAATCTTTAGAGCAAGCAGTATTTTCTTCACCGGCATGTCCAGAGTCTTTAATCATAGTTTATTCTGTCAGCCTGTCAATAACAAGATGGTATTATTGTTTATTTTCTATGGTACAACAGAAAATGAAGTAGAGGACAAACTGATTCTAGAACATTCAAGGATGCTATGCCATGCAAATATGTACAGATTTTATTTTGTAGCTGAAGGGGTTAACCTCAGAAGCTTGGGATTAAAAATAAGATGGAGAGATGTGTTAGGTAAACCTGGTATGATTGTTCGGTGTGTTGTATTGAATAAGCTTGGCACAGGGAGTGGCACTAGTTGGAGGTGTTGCCTTGCTAGTGTAGGTGTGGTCTTGATGGAAGAAGTGTGTAGCCACAGTGGTGGTCTCAAAATCCTCCTCCTAGCTACCTGAGGACATCCATCTTTTCTTGTTTGGCCTCTGAACAAGAGGTAGAACTCCAGTTCCTCCAGGACTATATATATATATATATATATATATATATATATATATATATTCACAGTCACACTGGTCTCTTTGATTTTTCTCCCACCTGCTGGGCTAATCCATCATTTAGTATGTTTTCACTTTTCTCCAAAATACTTCACGGCTTCAGTCAACTGTCAACTTCTGGATCTAGTCTGGCTGTTAAAACATTTAACTTAAAATATCTCTGTTTCCTTTATTTTTTATATTTTGTTCTTTATGAAAATGTGTCTTCTCATCGTTATTTTTCCCTATTCTATGATATACCTCCTATACCTGTTATTAACCTTTATTCTAACAGTGCTTGACAGGCATTAATGATGGACTAACTGATGGACTTACTGCATGAGAATTTTGGAGGTCTGAATGGAAGATTCCTCACTACTGACAGTTCCACATGCAATAATATTTTCTTTGAATTCTATGCCCAGAAACCATACAAATCATAGATTTTAGCAGAGAATGTTGACCAGTTAGTAGGAACACTTGTTGAGCATCCTTGGGATATGGACTAAGCACTGCTTGCAATATGGGAATAAGACAGACTCACCTTCTTACACGCACAAAACAGTCAGATTAGTGCAACTTTGTGCTCAAATTTGTTGATTGATGATTTGTCATTTATGATATTTTTCCTCTCCTTTTTGAAAATATGTAACAATCTATAAATGGAGCCCTGCCTTTTCCCCAGCTGTTATGGCTCTTGGGACCAAAAAAGATATTTTCTTCCTACATATTTGAATCACACTGTACTATTTCTACTCTAATAAAAACAGCAGTGATGTTGATTAGCTTGACAGATGCCCACATGAGGGACTAGAAGTAGTGAAGAAATTTACTAAGAAGACAATGTGTTTAATGGTAAAAATAGTGTGTTTACAAATTGAATGTAAATTTGTAAATGACTATTTTTGAAGTTGTAGAGAAAGAAAGCAGCAGCCAGGTGAATGAGTCAATGAAGAGGCAGCAAAATGGATGGCTGGGCATATATGTTCATTCAGTTTTTTATAACCTCATGTTTTATTTTGTTAATATTTAATATAAGTATCATCATTTTCCATTGTAATTCTGAATGCTTTTTCCATATCTCACTGTAAAACTCATGCAGACAGCATGTGTAGTTATAGTGTGCTATTCTAATGTATACAACACCATAAATAATTGAAACAAGAAAGTTCATCATCTTTGTTTCGAACACAGGCTATTTTTCCTACTTGGATTAAATTATTATATTTCATTCTACCAAAGCATCAAGGATGAAGATGACTGCTGTGACACTTGAAATTTCCAAATGGAAAAGTGTCAAAGAACATCGTGCGTTTATCAATTTTCCCTGTTCAGACACTGGAGCCTTGCCTTTCCATCAGGTGAGCAGAGTCTTATGTAATGAGATTTGGGAGAATGTATTTGAGAAAGGGAGTGATCGGGCATTCTGTTGGCATATTCAAGTGTGGCAATATTACAGGACAGAGAGGAGATATAGTGTGAAATGAATCAACCCAGCATGTTGTTTCATAATTATATTTCTGTAAAATGTATTACTCTCCAGGGCACTGTGAGAAAATAGCTCATTTACTGTGTGTTTATTCAAGACCTCAGCCTCTGATCTCCAGATTGGCACAGGTTGTGAAGAGCTGCAGCCACTGAAATGAGGAGCAGCCCAGTGTTATTTCCAAATAGAGCTAGGACTTGAGGAGTAATAAAAGCGATTGTAATTTAAAAGGTTGTTCTATACTAGTTTCTCCTGCATTCCTTATGAATTTTAGTTATCTATATGTATATATATGTATACACACATATATACGTATGTATGTATGTACATATGTATGTATGTATGTATGTATACACACACGTCTGTGTGTGAGTATGGTTTATTTTGTTATTTATTTGGTAACAATGCCCAAATTTTTGTCTTCCTCTTTGTTGTTTTATTTTGATTTGCTTTCAATTAAACTTTCAGTGGAAAACAAAGTAACTGGGCAAAGAAATTAAACAGAATAATAATGTGTGGGAGCCTGGTGTTCCATGAAGGATTTGAGATGGAGAGGAACCATGAATCACTGAATACTAGCAGTCTGTTTAGGCTGGGAAATGCAAGTAAACAGATGCTCCTAAAAGCTCTCCCAGAATGGGTTCCTGCCCATGCCTGTCACCTAATGAATCTGATGAGGACATTTAACTGTTGAGGACTGTAAGATAATACATCCAGATTTCTTTATAAGATTTTTAACTACTATAAAGGTGACAGAAATTGTATACAGTATCTTATTTTAGTAAGTGTTTCAAACTATGTTATCCATACTAAAGAGCAACAATCAAGTGGAAACATTTATTGTACTTTAAATCATTTTCATTTTACTTTAAATATGACACATTATTAGAGTATATTTGGGTAATAAATTTACATGTAACACTTGTGCAAACATGAAAACATACATGTGAGTATTCTACAGACTAGGGAATTTATATTTAATGATAATAAATATATATATATGAAATGTATGTGTATCTATGTATATATATATATGAAGCAACAATTAATGAAAAAAGAGGTCATGAATTTGAAAGAAATAAAAGAGGAGTATATAAGTTCATTTCTAAGCAGGAAAGGGAAGTGTTCAATGTTGTAATTATATTATCAGAAAATGAATAGAAATAAACACATTTCCCCATGCATGTAATGCAAATCAAAACAACCATGAATTACCACCTCACACCAGACAGAATGGCTAAGATAAAAATCTCAGGTGACAGCAGACACTGGCAAGGATGTGGAGAAAGAGGGACACTTCTACATTGTTGGTGGGATTGCAAACTGGTACAACCACTCTACAAATCAGTCTGGAGGTTCCTCAGAAAATTGGACATTCTACTACCTGAGGACCCAGCTATACAACTCCTGGGTATATACCCAAAAGATGTTCCAAAATACAACAAAGACACATGTTCCACTATGTTCATAGCAGCCTTATTTATAATAGCCAGAGGCTGGAAAGAACCCAGATGCCCTTCAACAGAGAAATGGATTAAAAAATGTGGTACATCTACACAATGGAGTACTACTCGGCTATCAAAAATAATGACTTCATAAAATTCATAGGCAAATGGGATGAACTAGAAAATATAATCCAGAGTGAGATAACCCAATCACAGAAAAACACACTTGGTATGCACTCATTGATAAGTGGATATTAGCCCAAAAGCTGTAACTACCCAAGATGCAATCCACAGACCACATCAAGAAGAAGGATGACCAAAATGCAGATGCTCCCACTCCTTTTTTTTCTTTTTCCTTCTTTTTTTTCATCTTTACTAAATTAGGTATTTCTGATTTATATTTCAAATGTTATTCCCTTTCCCGGTTTCTGGTCAACAACCCCCTAACCTCCCTGCCTCCCCTACTATATGGGTGTTCCCCTCACCATCCTCTCCCCATTACCACCTTCCCCCCAACAATCACGTTCCCTGGGGTCCAGCCATGGTGGGACCAAGGGCTTCCTCTTCCACTGGTGCCCTTACTGGGCTATTCATTTCTACCTATACAGTTGGAGTCCAGGGTCAGTCCATGTATAGTCTTTGGGTAGTGGCTTAGTCCCTGGAAGTTCTGGTTGGTTGGCAATGTTGTTCATATGGGGTCTCAAGCCCCTTCAGCTCTTTCAGTCCTTTCTCTGATTCCTTCAACAGGGGTTCCGTTCTCAGTTCAGTGTTCATCCATCTTATCTAGTTTGGTGGCTATATGTGTATGGGCCACATGTGGGGCAGGCTTTGAATGGTCGTTCCTTCCGATCCTTCAGCCTCTGTTCTAAACTTTGCCTCCCTATAACCTTCTAAGGGTAATCTTGTTCCACTTTTAAAGAAGGAGTGAAGCATCCGCATTTGGGTCATCCTTTTTGAGTTTCATGTGTTCTGTGCATCTAGGGCAATTCGAGCATTTGGGTTAACATCCTCTTATCAATGAGTGTGTTTTTCTGCGGTTGCGTTACCTCACTCAGGATGATATTTTCCAGTTCCCTCCATTTGCCTATGAATTTCATAAAGTCATTGTTTTTGATAGCTGAGTAGTATTGCATTGTGTAGATATATCAAATTTTCTTTATCCATTCCTCTGTTGAAGGGCATCTGGGTCCTTTTCAGCTTCTGGTCCATTCCTCTGTTGAAGGGCATCTGGGTTCTTTCCAGCTTCTGGTTATTATAAATAAGGCTGCTATGAACATAGTGGAGCACGTGTCTTTTTTATATGTTGGGGCATCTTTTGGGTATATGCCTAAGAGAGGGCTGGATCCTCAGGCAGTTCAATGTCCAATTTTCTTT